>NW_023270374.1:29633368-29788047 GCF_011800145.1 Mirounga leonina | reverse complement strand
AAATAAATAAATAAATAAATAAATAAATAAATAAATAAATAAATAAATAAAACAAAAAGAACGGGAGAACAGTGGGTCTTGCATTCTTTCCATTGGCCGCCAGGTGGCAGCAACAGCTCTGCATCAAGGTTGGGAGTGCGCTGGATGGAGAGAGGGGGTCCTTGCCTTTACGGGCGGGCGAGAGCCAGCTCTGTGGGAGCTGCTCTAGAAGAGCCTTTGGGAATTCATGCTGCTGTGTAACAAACTTCCTAAAAACTTAGTGAGGGAAACAACCATTTTATTACGCTCCTAAATTCTGCAGGTCCCAAATATGGAAAGGGCGCAGCAGGGACAGCTTGTCTCTGTTCCACCTATCTGGGGCATCAGCTGGGAAGACTCGGGGTTGGGGGTGACTCAACAGCTGGCAGCTGGGATCATCTGGAGGTGTCTTCACTCACGTGTGTGCCGACTGGCACTGGGTGTCAGCTGGGACCTCAGTGAGGTCGTCAACAGGAACATCTACATAGGGCCTCTCCATGGGGCCCCTCCACGTGAGCTCGGGCTTCCTGCCAGCATGGTGGCTTGGCTCAAGTGTGAACGTTTCCACCCAGTTTCAAGGGGAGACAACATGGACCTGCAAAATGGGAGGAATGCCAAGGTCACTGTAGTGATTTGCTAAGGCCACCACAATATACCACAGACCGAGTGGCTTAAACAATAAAAATGTATTTCCCATAGTTCTGGAGACTAAAAGTCCAAGATCAAGGTGTCAGTAGGTTTGGTTTCTCCTGGGGCTTCTCCTCTTAGCTTGCAGATGGTGGCCCTCTTGCTCTGTTCTCACCTGGTCTTCCCTCTGCGTGCCCACCCCTGGGTCTCTGTGTGTCCAAATTTCCTCTTATCAGCACACCAGTCAGATTGGATTAGGGCCCATGCTAACAGCCTCATTTTAACTTAATCACCTTTTGTTTTGTTTTGTTTTTATTTTTTTATTTTTCTTTTTGTATTATTATTTTTTAAATGTTTTTATTGTTATGTTAATCCCCATACATTACATCATTAGTTTTAGATGAAGTGTTCCATGATTCATTGTTTGTGCATAACACCCAGTGCTCCATGCAGAACGTGCCCTCCTCAATACCCACCACCAGGCTAACCCATCCTCCCACCCCCCTCCCCTCTAGAACCCTGTTTGTTTTTCAGAGTCCATCGTCTCTCATGGTTCGTCTACCCCTCCGATTTCCCCCGCTTCATTCTTCCCCTCCCGCTACCTTCTTCTTCTTCTTTTTTTTTTTTCTTAACATATATTGCATTATTTGTTTCAGAGGTACAGATCTGAGATTCAACAGTCTTGCACAATTCACAGCGCTTACCAGAGCACACACCCTCCCCAGTGTCCATCACCCAGTCACCCCATCCCTCCCACCCCACCCCCCACTCCAGCAACCCTCAGTTTGTTTCCTGAGATTAAGAATTCCTCATATCAGTGAGGTCCTATGATACATGTCTTTCTCTGATTGACTTATTTCGCTCAGCATAACACCCTCCAGTTCCATTCATGTCATTGCAAATGGCAAGATCTCATTCCTTTTGATGGCTGCATAATATTCCATTGTATATACATACCAGATCCCGACTTAATCACCTTTTTAAAGACCTTCTCTCCACATTCCGAAGTACTAGGGTTAGGCTTCGACGTATGAATTGGGAGGGATTCAATTCAGCCCATAACAGCCATACTGTTGGAAGAGCATGGGGGATGGGAGAGAGTCCTATGGCCTCTTGGGAAAACACAATCTGCATGCCCCCCACCTCCAGTTGCTCCAACAGCTTCACAGTGTGTTAAGCCCGTGAGACTCATCCTACCCCCACGTCTTTGAACATGCTGTTCCATCTGCCCGGGATGCCCTCATCCGTCCAGAGCTCACTGCTCATCCAGAGCACTCCTGCCCTCTGTCCCCCGTCATCACTGACCATCATTCTATTCACCACCACTCTTGCCACACTGGCCACAACCACTACCATCCATGGACCGCTTCTTTGTGCTAAGCTAAGCTCTACTGATCTCATTTAACTCTTATAACAACATGTGAGGTCAGTTTTACAGATGAAGATGCCAAAGTGGGGAAGTTCCTAGCCCAGAGCTATGAACAAGTAAATGGCAAAGTCAAGACCCGAACTCAGGTCTTCCTGTTCCAGAGCCTGTGTTTGTCACCTCTGGCTCTTCTGGGCCTCTGATGGCCTCCCCTGGGCTGCCCCAATCCTGGTTCAACCCTCCTACCAAAGCAACAGCTCCCCTGCAATAATTCGGACTGTACCAGTGCCAGCCCCATCTGCTGGTCTTACCTGCTTATGCTCTGGCTGCTCCTGGGAAGGTCTCACTTGAGCTTGTGAGTAGGGGTTGAGGGTCAAGCGTGCCCTGCACAGGACGCTGTCCATTCCATTGTAATGCTATCACATTAACGGTCCCCCATGAACCACACCTCTCGATATCCATGCCTTCGCGTGGCCCCCTCCCACATGGACTTGGGACTTGTCCAAGTGACCTGCTGTGGCCAGTGCGACATCAGCAAATGTGATGCAAGAAGGAGCTCCAAAGGTACATGTGCACAAGCCTGGCTCTCTCGGAACGCTGCCACCTGGTGCACCAGACCAGAGCGGACCCAGGGATGAGAGCGCAGGGGCAGAGAAGGACCCAGCCCGCGGACCTAACTCAGGGGTCCCAGCTGGGGCCTGGATTTCCCTGTGGTCGTAAGCCAGCGAGCGTGTTTGTGTCCCATGTTTGCCTTCTTTGCTGACCTCTCAGTCTCAGGGCTTGCCTATCTTTGCCCAAGTTCACACAGCTTGTGAGTGGAGGACCCAGAATTCCAGCCCAGACCTGTCCATCTAGAAAGCTACAACAGCGTAATAATAATTAATGAATATAATAAAATACAAAATAAATAAATTAAACTTATAAAAATAAATATAATAATAAATACATTGTTTTATTTTACCTTTTTGCTATAAACCTCTACTTAATATCAAGGACCTTATAGATTTTAATTTTGATACACGTTTATCACCATATTCCCTATTTTTTTCAGGACAGCACACAATTCTTTAATTAGTGATGTTGCCTCTTTGCGGCCTAGTTGTTTCTTCTTTAATGGAGTATTATTCTTCCTGTTTTCTTCCTTCTTTAGTCCCCTCACTCTCGGTGCGGGGTCTCATGCTTGGTCTGCGCATCCTGTAGCAGGAATGAGCCAGGATCCCAGGCGTCCAGTCCCATCACACAAGCACAGTGCGGTCCCCAAGAATGTTACCCAGAACTCCGCTTTTATTTTTCAAACACCATGAAGGGCATACAGATACACAATTCCCAGGCACACTTACTCAAACCCTCATTTCTCCGCCCGCCACTCCCCGCACACACCCCCAGGCTTCCCAGTCTGCCTACCTCCTCTGTCTCTCTCGACCATCTCTTGACTGTCCTGCTTCCTCACTTTCCTCCAGCCTCTGCCTCTGCAGTTCTGTCTCCCTCTCCCCACTTTCTGGATTCTACATCGCAAGACTTGCTTAATTACCTGTTGACCACATAACACTAAAAAAGGTCTATGATCTTCTGCATTTAAAAATCCAACAGAGGGCGCCTGGGTGGCTCAGTTGGTTGAGCAACTGCCTTCGGCTCGGGTCATGATCCTGGAGTCCCTGGATCGAGTCCCTGGATCGAGTCCCGCATCGGGCTCCCTGCTCTGCGGGGAGTCTGCTTTGCCCTCTGACCCTACCCCCTCTCATGTGTTCTCTCTCATTCTCTCTCTCTCAAATAAATAAATAAAATAAAATAAATCTTAAAAATCCAACAGATTCTCATTCGGATCATGAGCACTAATAAGAGAGTTCTTCGGGGCTGTGAGATCTAGCTTTGTAAATGAACATCAGTGATACAGATCAGTGTAACAGCAATACAATTAGAAAATATCCTCTTAAAAAAAAGATGCCATTTACAATAGCAATAAAAGCTAAGAGGCATCTCAGAATAATAAACCTGCATAAGATCTTTATGGAGAAAATTAGAAAACTATAATGCCAGACACTGAAGAAGAACTAAATGTTTCATACTTTAATAAAATGAAAGGTACGCACATGAAATAAAGAGCATATACAAAATGTATATGAAAAAGATGTACATCCCATGTCAAACTAGGTAAAGGATATGAATGGGGAATGCTCAGAAGAAATACAAATGACCAGAAACCAAAGAAGTATTCACTAAAACCACAGTGAGATATAATTTACTGAGCATTAGAAAAAGATTTTAAAGTTGTAAATACGTGGGATCTATCCAAGGGTGGAAAATGGGTGGATACCTATAGAAAGTGTAAACTGGTACCGTTTTGGACAGTAATATGACAACATCTGTCAACATTTAAAACATCCTTTGGTCTAGCAATTTCATGTGTAGAGTGAATCCTTTCCAAATATGTGTGTGTGCAGGGATATTTACTGCAGCGTTGTTTGTAATGGAATAAACTTAGAAACAGATCTATTCAAATGCCGTCAAAAGTGGAATAAATTAAGGGACATCTGGGTGGCTCAGTCAGTTAAGCGTCTGTCTTCGGCTCAGGTCATGGTCCCAGGGTCCTGGGATCAAGCCCCGCCTCGTGCTCCTTGCTCGGTGGGGAGCCTGCTTCTCCCTCTGCCTGCCGTTCCCCCTGCTTGCTCTCTCTCTCTCTGACAAGTAAATAAAATCTTAAAAAAAAAAAAGGTGGAATAATTAAATAAATTGTGACATGAAACATCATGGAATACCACTCAAATGTTTGAATGAGTGAGTTTACTTCACAAAAAAAATGTGTAGGAAATATATGAATAAAACTTTTGAAGTCTATTGTGTGATGTGAAGACTTGAATAAAGGAAAAAGGCACTTTTCCATTTGGGGCTAGAAGATTCAATAAAGAAAAGATCCCACCTTTCATCGTTTAATCCATAATTTTAATGGGATGCAAACAAATATTCCAACAGGAGTATTCTGGAATTTCACTAACTGATTCCAAGGATCATGCAAGAATATAAAAATAAGTTCTTAAAAAAAGAGAGAGAGAGAATTCTGGGGAGACAGACTCTGCTACATTTTAAAGTGTGCAACAAAGTGAGAGTACTAGTTCATTATGAATTCAGGAATAGACAGAGAGATGAATAGAGCAGATGAGTGAGTCTGGAACTAGACCAAAAAATATAAGGTCATTTAATAAATAATAAAGGTGGCATATTTTAAATCAGTGGAAAAGAGATGGATTAGTTAATAAATACTGTTGGTAAAACTGGCTAGTTATCTGAAAAGTAATTCAGCTGGAGTTCTACCATAAACCTACACCAACATAAATTTCAACTGGATAAATAAATCATGGTATACACGTCAGTAAAATACTATAGAACAACAGGCCTGAATACAGAACCGCATGTAACAGGGATGGATCTTAAAGACCATGTTTAGGGATGCAGAATTCCGTGGTAAAACTATAAAGAGCACCGGAAGGAATACTCTAGAAGTTGGTACAGTAGCTTCTTACCAGGGGATAGGAGCAGATTTCGATCAGGAAAGATCATGCTGGGGGTTCCTGGGGAGGGGGCTCAGAGTAGCAATGTTCATCTCTCGACCACCGTGATGACGCAGGTGCTCATTTTATAACAAGGTGTTAGGTTGTGCACTTATATTTTATGCCATTATTTATGGTTTTTTGTTTTTGTTTTTTTACATAAAAAGGTTTTAAAGAGGCGCACCTGGGTGGCTCAGTCAGTTAAGTGTCTGACTCTTGGTTTCAGCTCAGGTCGTGATCTCATGGTTGTGGGATGGAGCCCTGAGTACAAGCCCCACTTCGGGCTCTGCACTCAGCGTAGTCTGCTTCAGATTCCCTCTCCCTCTCCCTCCCACTCACTCTCTTTCTCAAATAAATAAATCTTTTTTAAAAAGGTTTAAAAGAATTAAATATATGGAAAGAAAACGGAAGGGTTTTTTTCATTATCTCATACTGCTAAGTATGAGATAAGACCCAAAAGCAATTTTCAAAGATTGTTTGATTTGAGACCATAAGGAATTCTGCATGGAAAAACACCCAACAAAGTCAAATGACAAACACCCATGACAGGAAAATGGTTGCAATTCTTATCACATTTCTTGGTATGAAAGAGCAAAGGATTGGAGGGTGGTTTTTCAGAATCTTGTGAATGCATTTTCCGTTAAACATAAGAACAAAGGAGGGGCACCTGGGTGGCTCAGGTCATGATCCCAGCGTCCTGTTCCAGCTCCCCCTGCTTGTGTTCCCTCTCTCGCTATCTCTCTCTGTCGAATAAATAAATAAAATCTTTAAAAACACACACACACATAAGAATAAAGGACAAAAAAGAGAATGTGGAAGCTCTCTTTGTATTGATGTGGTGTAATCTCCAAGAAACACTGTTGCGCTGTGTATCATCTGCTATATTAGCATATATCTATGTCATGGATATGCAGATCACATTCCCGTGGAGTTCTCCACCATGTTTGTGGCAGATACGCAGGCACATACATTTTTCAAAGATGAGAGAGCAGCCGCTCTAAATGCAGTAATGTTGCATAATATCTGAGACCGATTGCTACAGGACAAAAAAAACAAGGCTAGATTGGAGTACTAGTACTTTACTTTTTTAAATGGGAAACTTCAAACACAAGCAAAAGTAGACAGAGGGATAATGAACAGGGGTGTGCCTACCCCCCCACACAGATGGCCACTTTTCCTCTGTACCTCCCCCACCACACACCCGCCCCTCTGCCCCACTTGATTACTCTGGAGCAAATCCCAGACACATCATTTCATCTGCGAATACTTCAGTAGGTATCTCGATAAGCCTCCCCAGCCCTCTGTCAGCATAACAAGCACATCGGAAAATAAAAACGTATCAATAATTCTTTCGTATCATCAACTATCCAGAGTTCACATTTCCCGGATTTCTTCAGGAGTTTATTTTAACAATTGATTCATTACAATCAGGATCCGAACAAGGTCCAAACTTCATATTTGCGTTTGGTTTCAAGTGTCTTTTAATTCACAGGTCTTCCTTCCTTTTATCCACTTTGCAGTTTATTTGTTGGGGGCAGGGGGGAAAGGTTAATTTATAGGTTTCCCCACTGGGCCTCTTTTCTCCCCTCTTTGCAATTTATTTGATGGAAGTTTCCGGAAAAAAAAGAAGATTGTCCTGGAGAGTTCTTTGCATTCTGAATTTTGCTGATTGCATCCCCAGGATGTTAGCATGTTTGTGACTGATTTTACTCATTTGCCCCACTCAGGTCCTCCTTCCACCCTTCTCCACACTGGTCTTTTCCCCTGGAGGCTGACCTTCGTGGACAGCATCCACTAGGCTGGCTCACACTCTGGCTCCAGGGTTTGGCCAATAGGGAGCCCTGGTGGGAATGGGAGGGAGGGAGAAGAGTAAGGTCAGTATGTTCATTTCCCTGGCCCCCCAACTGCAAGGCCACCTTGGGTTGGCTGTGCTTCTTGACTGAAGGTAATTGTTCCTCTCAAGACACAACTCCCTCCCTTTCCAGTTTCTACTGGTGAAGGCTTCTCTGCCCCTCATCCCACTAATTCTTTCCACGCTGCCTTCACCTGGATAAATAACCCCTCTTGGAATTTTCCTAATCGGAGTTCACCATCTGCTTCCTGTTGGGACCCTAATTTATACAATGTTTCTCTGCTCCCAATATTTCCAGGAAACTGGCAGTTAAATTTGGAGGCCTGACCAGATTCAGATTAAAAATTTTTTGTAAGAGTACTTCATGAAGGTGTTCATTGTGTTATAATGCCTCATATCAGAAGGCACCTGATATCTGTCCATTATAAAGGTACCTTCAGCTCTTCACCCGATGGTTCCTAGCAGGGGTTGATGATCACGGCCCCTTGCCATTATCCGGAGTTAGACAATTGTGGTATTCTATCATTCTTTCTTTATGTATTAGCTGGAAATCCTCTATAAAGAAAAATTCCCTTATCATCTCTTTGTTTACCATGGGAAACAGTTGGTACAGGAAAGGCCGGATCAATGCCTGCTTCTTTCACTTTATATCATTTGCAGAATTATGAGCTGGTTCCTCCAAAGATAACCAATGATGAATTCGTGGATTTTAATATCTGATGTGCTTTAACCCTTCATTTTTATTCTTTCTGAATGTCCAGTGATCTCATTCCTTGGCCAGTGGGAGCCACTTCAAGTTGGCTTCTGAGTTCTTTCAATATGATCCCAGGAGTCTTTGGGAGTCTTTGATAGTTTCCTTGCTTTCTGATGCAACAAGATAGTCCAGGTTCATCTTGTCTATTTCCTGCCCCAGAACTGGAAGCAGCCATTTCTCCAAGGAGCCCTGGTTCCTTTTAATAAGAAACAGTTCCTTCTAATGAGCCCTGGTTCCTTTGAATGAAAAGCCACACTAGGGGTGTTCCTTGATAACTGGGCTCTTCATTATTTCCAGATCATATTTTAGCTAAGAAATTAATACTTTTAGAGAGAAAATACATCACGTGTTCATACTGATGCTTATGACTTAAATTTAGGATTACAGGACTTTTTTTTTTTAAGATTTTTTATTCATTTGAGAGAGAGAGAGCATGAGCAGCGGGAGAGGCAGAGGGAGAAGGAGATGCAGGCTCCCCACTGAGCCAGGAGCCCGATGTGGGGCTTGATCCCAGGACCCTGGGATCATGACCCAAGCCGAAGGCAGACGCTCAACCATCTGAGCCACCCAGGTGCCCCAGGACTTTTCATTTCTGATTTTATATATATATATATATATTTTTTTTTTTTTTTTTGAGAGAGGGAGAGAGGTAGCATGCGCACGGTGGGGGGAGGGGTGGAGGGAAAGGGAGAGAGAGAATCTCAAGCAGGCTCCATGCCCAGCCCAGAGCCTGATGCAGGGCTCCATCTCCAAAATCAAGAGTTGGACGTGTGACCGACTGAGCCACCCAGGTGCCCCTGATTTTATATTTTTATATCTTGTTTCTTATGCTGGAAATCCTAGATTCTAGCAACCATAACATAATAATTCTAGCAACCTTAACATAATAACGTAATAATTCAGAATAGCCATACCAATGCCATTACTAACAACATAATTGCTGAAAACAGCAAGATTTCTTTACAGTCCTTTTTTGTTCTTAGACTATATCCCACTAAAGATGTACATTCAATTACTGGTTTTTTCCTCACTACTGTGAAAAAAGTCACTTAAAATAAAATCACCTAATTAAAGTCACCTCGTTCAAGACTTAAAATAAGACCTCTCTGTGTAAGTAAGCTACCAACCTGATAATTAGGTTCACTTGTTTCACTTTGCCTTTGATTTTTTTTTTTTTAAGATTTTATTTATTTATTTGACAGTGAGAGACACAGTGAGAGAGGGAACACAAGCAGGGGGAGTGGGAGAGGGAGAAGCAGGCTTCCCGCCGAGCAGGGAGCCCGATGCGGGGCTCGATCCCAGGACCCTGGGATCACGACCTGAGCCGAAGGCAGACGCTTAACGACTGAGCCACCCAGGCGCCCCTTGCCTTTGATTTTTAAGGACTGTGTTCTTATTTTGAATAAAATCTTGTTTTATAATTGCATATAACATATATACAATTCCAAAGCCAAATATACAGTATTTGTACATTGTATTGTGTATTGTTCATTTAAAGTCAGTCATAGGAAAAAGAAGAAGAGGGAAATTGCAAAGCTCCTCTGGTCAATACAGACAACGGACAAAGAGTTGTACCTTCATTTTTAAAACAGAAATGTCAAATGAAATGTTATTACTTGGGCTATATATAATTAAGCAAAGCTACCTATTAATTTTTTTTTAATTTTAAAGATGCCACCTTTTTTAAAGATTTTTTTTTTTTTTACAGCATATGATTACATTTTTCTGAAACCCAGATGACTTTAAAGAGTCCTTTGTTACAAATAACATTTGCAGCCCAAATCAGAGCCTGAGGAGAGGCCCACATTTTCTCTGAATAGGCTCTTGGAAATGGCTTTCTGCTGTTCTCAGGAGAGTGTCTGCTTTTCCAAACTTTCAGGGGAAGAGGGAACACCTCCTTCTTTTCTTTCTGAGATTCTCTTCACTAGAAGTTGTCAATAAGGAGGCTCTCCATGCTCAAGGCCAAGCCCCGGAATCCCATTAGACAGCAGCGAGTGAAAAGAGAAGGCCTGGGAACGCCAACTCAGAATGTGGAAAGGAAAAGAGCACTGAGAACTTTTCCGATTCTGCTCCCGGAGCTCACAAGGGGCCGAGGCCGAGGTACCTCACCTTCCCCAGCTACCCGCCCGGCTCTTATCTTCTTCACCCAAGCAGGCTCCTCTGGAAGCTCTTTTGACTTTGGTCCTTCTCCAAAATCGGCTCCGAATTCAGAAAAGAAACCGTGGGATGTCTTGCATTCATGTCTTCTTTGGTGCACCCTCAAAGTTGGGGCACAACTTTGAGGCACCAAAGGGTCTGTCTGCTCATCCTGTTTCCAGAACCCATGGCTCGGCACACACAGAGGGGATGCCAGGATTCACTGGGTGTAGTTGGCAGGTCCCCAAATTTCCCAGTGGACCAAAATAATCTTATAAGAGCTTCCCTATTGTCAGACCCAGAATGTGGGAAAAGCTGTCAAGCAGAAGCTCTTCCTCCTCCTTGGGGGGCTTTGTACATATTCTGGTCAGTTTTATTCAGATTCTTATTTGTGTACTTAGCCATCGAGTGTACCTCCTCACAGTGGCCGAAGGCATGCCAATGACAAAGGCTGACAGAATCACTATCAACAAAAGGACTTCCTTAGCTGATACTCTTGGAATGTCCTTTATTATGAATAGTGACCAGGGCATGGATATTGCTGGCCCAATTATAAAGCCTTCTAGATTTAACAATACTTATACGAAACCCAGTCCAAAGTACTGCTGGTGTCCCAAGCTGGGGAATGATCAGCTGGCCAACTCCTCCTCCCACAACTAAAGTTAAAGAGTTTCCAGAAGTTTGTCTAGACTGAGGAATGTCCATCAACTTGATTCCCAGGCAATCCCCAGATGGTTGCCCAGGCCGGGAAAGGGCGGGCAAGATCTGATACAGCCCAGTCCCTGCCCGGTGGTCATCAAAATGTGACGCAGGAGGGAAAGAGCCAAGCAGGTGAATTCGCCTTCCAGACAATTCTTGTTGTCCAGGTTGAAGAATGGCTGCAGGGAGAATCCCACTGCATTTCCTCTGGGAGGTTTCCAAAAGGTTGTTTCGTTAGGCACCAGCCAGAGGGAAGCCTCTCCCCCATCCTGTTAGCATTCCTAAGAAGAATGTGCAAGCCCTAAAGCCAAGAAAATGTCCTCCTATCCCCGCTTTCTTGACCGGAAAGAGTCAATGTGCAGGTAAAAGACCATCTTTTTAGATTTCTCCAAAAGACTACTGAGTAAATTTAAAAAATTAAAAATATGTTATGGGATTTATAAGTAATAGTAAAGCACATGATACCAAGAGCAAATCCCCAAAGTTAAAAATGGAGTTGTATGTGGCAACATTCTTACATTGTACGTGAAGTATTATAGACTTAATCTATGTTACAATAAATGAAGGATGCATATTGTGATTTCTAGAGCAATCACAAAAAAAAAGAGAGAGGCATAACTAGGCAGAGGGGGTAAAATGGAATGCTAAGAGATCACACACAGCTAACTTATTTTCTTTGGCCAATGAAATCTGAGTACGTATGCTGTGTGTCACTTCTGGGGAGAAGCATTTCGGAGCCAGGACTTGACTCTCCATATTCCTGTTCCTTCCTTTCGTTGAGATGGCAGACTCCTAAGATGGTGTGCAGCGATTATGTGGGACAGTGCAGCCCCTCCCAAACCACACACACGATGACAATCACTAGACACGCACCATAAGAAATAAACCGTGCGTTAAGGCTCTGAGATTTTTGGTAGTTGGTGGCTACACTTGCATTCCTGGAATAAAATCCATTTGGTCACCATGTATTATCTTTTCATGTGCTGGTGGTTTCTTCTTCTTCTTCTATGATTTTATTTATTGGGCGTCTGGATGGCTCAGTCAAACATCTGCCTTCGGCTCAGGTCATGATCCCAGGGTCCTGGGATCGAGCCCCAGGTCAGGCTCCCTGCTCAGTGTGGAGTCTCCTTGTCCTCTCTCTGCCCCTCTCCCCAGCTCATGCTTTCTCTCTCAAATAAATAAAATCCAAAAAAAATAAAGATTTTATTTGAGAGAGAGAGAGAGATAGAGCATGAGTAGGAGGAAGGGCAGAGGGAGAAGCAGACTCCCTGCCGAGCAGGGAACCCAAAGTGGGGCACTCTCCCAGGACCCTGAGATCATGACCTGAGCAGAAGGCAGCCTTCCAACAGACTGAGCCACCCAGGCGCCCCTAGTGGATTCTGTTTGTAAATAATTGACTTGTGTTTACTTCATTGATATTTTAGGTAAGATTGGGCTATCTATAATTTTGTGTGTGTGCAATCTACCAGATTTTGATAGCAGTCATGCATAAAAATAGTTTAGAGGATTTCTTTTGTTTTTTGCGCTCTGAAAAAGTTTAAGGGACATTGGAAGTATCCAGTCTTTAAAGGCTAATAGAATTCTGTGAACTTAACTGGACCTGGAGCTTTTTTGAGGGGGCAGCTCTGTGACAATGGTCTTTAGTTTCTGTATGGAAATGGGTCTATTTGGACTTTATATATCCCTATTAGGGGCAGTTCTGGTGAATTCCATTTTCCTAAAAAAATGACGATTTTTGTCCATATTTTTCAAATGTATTTGCAAAGAATTGTACAAAGTAATTATGATTTTTATTTTAATAATTATTTCCTTATTATTTCGTGTATTCTTTCTAGTAGTTTTAAATTGTTGTTGGTCTTTTTCTAGCAGGTTTTCTAGTATTCCTTAAATTTTGTTTTGTTTTTTTTCCCACATAAACTTATTTTACCATTTTTGTTTTTTCATTATTCAATTTCTTTGGTCAACTTAGTAGTATTAAATTACACAGAGTGCTGTTAGAAAGTCCGATGACATCTAATTTTTCTTGACAGTGCAAGCCATTGTGTCTTCCTGCCTAGAGGCCCAGAGGATTTATTTACCTAGGATTTTCTCAGAGTTTACTCTTCTGAATCCTTCTTCCCAAGCTCACACAAAGCGTGTCTTTACAGTACTTGTATTCGAGCATTTCCTCTTTGGGGGAAAGTATTACCGAATTACCATTTTTAATATGAATTTTTGTTCCATTGTCTTTCTTCTTCCTTTACAATATAAAATTCAGTATGTCGAATTTTCTTCAACTACATTCAACTTGATTAGATTTCCTTTGCCTCTTTTCCTTATCTGTAACTTTCTCTTATTTTCATTTGGTTTTTCCTTTTTTTCTTTCCAGTCGAATATATCTCCTTTGTGCATCTTGGATTTAGGTTTCCGAGATTTTTCTTTTACATTCAGTTCGTACCTGGGTCCCGTCAGTTTCCATTTCACATCCTCTTGGTCCTTTCTACTTAAAGCTTTTCATTTGTTTCGCGATGTCCTCACAGCTGCATTTGCTTGTCTAATTATTTTAATTCCTGTTGGAATGCTGCATTACAATTTCCTTCTGGCTTTTTTTCCCCGTGTGTTTTCTGCTCACAAGTTCGACTTTGAATTTTCTGGTTTTGTTTTTTTCTTGCAGTATCCCCATTAGGGAGCTGGTTTATTAATGTTCATATTTGGGCATGTTAGATTTACCTGAGCAACTATTAGCAGGAGGATATGGGTGAGGAACAGGGCAGGGAGAGGGGTTCGGTGGGTCTCCACGTCTCTCAGGGGCGCCCCCTCCTGGTGCTGCAGCAAGGCAGATTCTCCAGTATTAAGCACCTTTGCGTGTCAAGCTTCCTCTGATCCTCTGTTGCTGTAATAAGTCTCCAGGTGCCAGCCCCTTCCACGCTTCCCCCTATACCACCTCGGACAATCTGGGGGCCTCCCTCATCCCCAGAAGGGGCGCCTCTCCAGGACCCTCAGCTCTGGTCCTGCGCACTTTCCAAACCCCTCCTCTCTACTCCTTATCTGGGGATAGGCCTTTGTTATCTAGGTCCTGCTATTTGCTAGGACTCCTCCATCTTGTGGGCAAGTTATCTGCTTCTTTATGGCTTAAAAGCTTCCCAACCATACCCAGAAACCTTCCCAGATTTAACCTGGACATCGGTGTCTGTAACAAATGACCACAAACATGGTACCTAACGCAACAGAAATTTATTCTCTCACAGTTCTGGATACCAAATCAAGGTGTCATCAGGCCATATTCGCTATGACGGCTCTAGGGGAGAATCCTTCCTGGCCTCTTCCAGCTTCTGGTGGCTCCTAGTGTTCCTGGCTTGTGGCTGCCCTCCTCCAGTCTCTGCCTCTGTCTTCACATGGCCTTCTTCCCAGTGTCATTTCTTTTATAAGGACATCAGTCACTGGCTTGAGGGCCCACCCTAAATCCAGGCTGATCTCATGTCCAGGTCCTTAATTCCAACTGCAAAGAGCCTATTTCCAAATAAGCAGACACTGGGTTACGACATGGACATGTCATTTTGGGGGGACACAATTCAACCCACTGCATCACCTTGAATTTCCCTATAGCACAGACTCCTCTTGACCTCATGATGATTTTGGTCAGTGAAAATGTGTGCTATGGGAAATGCCTCCTGAGCCCCTGGGATAACTGGATTCCACAGGGCTCCCTGGGCCTAGGAAAGGAAGAGGAGCCCTGATGGGCAAGGGGCAGAAGGAAGAGTGCTTGGGTCTTGGTGGCTGCTCAGACATAAGCAGAACAGGGAGAATAAAGGAGAGGACGTCATGGAAAGAAGGGAACAGAAAGGGAAGGCAGGGAGCAGGTCAGTCTACTTGAGGGATTTCCTGGGGCTTAGCAGTCCCTGTCCATCCCTAGGGCTCATCTCGGTCTGCCTCAGTGCCTACTTGTGGTTACCACTCTGGCCTTGATTTTTTTTGTATTCATTTCTGATTTCTATGATTTTCTATGATCGCTATGATTTTCTGTCAGGCTCAGCATCACAACTTTTTGTTTAGTTATTGCCTAACTTTGTAGCAGGTTGGGGGCAGGGGCTCTTCTAGATCAGAAGTCTGCTATGTTGGTGGAAATCCTTAGGTGATTTATCTCATTTAATCCTCCTACAGGGTAAAAGAAATGATCATTCCCATTTCCTAAATAAAGGAATAACTATCACGCTATTCTCCTTATTTCATACTATTTTTTATTTTTCCTAACAAATCCCTGTTTAATACAGAGTTAATGACATTTTTATTTGTAACCTAAAATTTTCGTTGGAAAAATGCTGGTTGCTATAACAGATAAGGCCTAAGAGCTCTGCAGCTTAACACAGTGAGAGTTTACTTCCTCACAGGGGGAGGAATTTATAGAGCCTCTGTTCCAGGTAGTCACTTAGGGACCTGGTTTCCTCCACTTAGTGGCTCTGCACTCCTCATGAGCCTTAGATGGTGCCCCATTCAGCCATCAGGGAAGGAGGAAAGAGAGGTTTATAGAAGCCAGCCCTGGAAATGATGGGTGTCCTTCTGCCCATATTCCACCAGCCAGAACTCAGACGGCCACGAGAACAACCGCACGGGAGGCTGGGAAATGATGCTCTGTTGCTGTAATAAGTCTCCAGGTGCCAGCCCCTTCCATGCTTCCCTCTATAACACCTCAGACAACCTGGGGGCCTCCCTCATCCCCAGAAGGGGTGCCTCTCCAGGACCATGGGCCCGGGAAGAAAGGAGAATGTACTTCGTACACAGCCAGGATCTCTGCTTACAGCTTTGAATCCTCTGGCATCCTAGCATTTTCTAATTTTCTTGGAACGATTTAATGGCAAAATTCTTATTATAATGATAGATGTCACTTTATTCACTTAGTCCCTTAGGTAGGCATAAAATGATCTTTGCGTATTATATTTGTATGAATCTGGTTTCTCCGTTTCTTGGGTTAGCCTCGTCTGCACATCTTTGAACACTTACTGCACTCTTGCTTCACTCTCTTTTTACATTCTTTGTTGGTTCCTTTGACAAAACTGCTTATTTCCAGAGTTGCCATGAGGAGGCAGCGGCAGTGTAAGCAGGCAGCAGCCGGGGTACCCAGAGACGGGGGGCCCCCGTCACTCTTTGTGGCCACCCAATCTTGAGAGCTGCCCTAACTCAAATCCAGAGCTGGGGGGTCCTAGAGACCCAGGCAGTCCCTTCCCCAGGCTATCTCCTCCTGCCACAAGAGCACAGGAGCCCTAAGCTGGGCTACAGGAGTCTGTTTCTTCACAGCTGCCCCTAGAACATTCAGCTGCAGTCATGCCCACCTCTCCAGGAAAAAACCACGGCAGGGTCGGAGGGGAACATCAGATGCCTCAGTATGGCTGAGAGGAAGTCCTCAGTGTGGACTCTCGATCTGTTCCTCTCAACAGAGTGGACAGACTACCCTCAAATATTCTCTGGTCACAGATCTAGCCGTCCATTAAAAATCCACTGTGGATACTCCACACTGAATGGAATACTTCCTGCTCTTGGGAACACTTTAGTTTAGAGGAGACCATCCTGGGGGAGAGACAAAGCCCAAGGCACATGGTGAGTGCTCTGCAAGGGGTCTGTGCAAGGGAGGGAGGAACAGCCTCCCTGAGGGAGAGCCACCATAACCCCTAAGGCGGCTGTGGAAGGTCATGGCAGGCTTAATGTGAGGGGCGAGGGATGAAACTAGAGAGCCCAAGGCTCAGCCCCTCAGCCTGCCCAGCCCCACATCTCCTCTGTTCCAGTCTACGGAAACCCTGAGCAGGCCCAGCTACGTAACTATGTCTGGGTTTACCTGCCCACCCGGGGTCTCCCAGCAGGGCTCAGCCTCCATGGTCGTGCTGAGCTCACCACTGTCGCTCAGGCTGTTGAAACCGCTGACTATGGGAGAGAGACCCCCAGGCCTACTAGCAGTTGGCGTCCTTCTTCCCGGGAACAGGATATGAAAACCTCCCTCACCTTCTTGGCAACTATCCTTTCTTCACAGCTCATGCTTATCACCATCTCCTCAGTCCTCGGGCTCTGGGAGGCCCTGGGTCGGCCCAAGTCTTCTTCTGTCTCCACCATCACCGCTGTCTGCTCCAGATCTTGAGTTCCTGAGCCCTGAGGGCTGCGGATCCAGGCGATCGCCCCAGAGCCAACGGGTTCTGAGGCGGCCTCATGAGAGGGATGGGCTAGAGGCTCCCTGGGATTTAAGTGGATAGATTCTGTGACAGAACACTAGCGTCTCAGGGGCCTCTGGGCTCAACTACCAGAGATGTTGCAGAGTTAAAGTTCACACCGAGCAACCTCTATAAAAGAGAGGGGACATTTGGCCATTGAAAATGAAGCTGCAAGGGTACAGGGAATGTAAGGTTACGGCAAAACTGAGGCGGCTACAGGATTCAACTTTTCCAGACTCTCTTTCTTCTGAAAGGTTGAGAAAGTTAAGCAGCCAACAAACTCGTGGGCATAGAAAGAAAAATCTGCAGGAAGGCCTCATACGGTGCAAAAGTTTCCAGCACAGAAAGTATGAACAAAAATTAGGCTAAGGTGGGCGCCTGGGTGGCTCAGTTGGTTAAGCGACTGCCTTCGGCTCAGGTCATGATCCCAGGGTCCTGGGATCAAGTCCCACATCGGGCTCCCGGCTCAGCGGGGAGCCTGCTTCTCCCTCTGACCCTCTCCTGTCTCATGCTGTTTCTCTCTTGCTCGCTCTCTAATAAATAAATAAAATCTTTAAAAAAAAAAAAAATTAGGCTAAGGCCTCATTTCTGCCCATTCAGAAGTGGGCACAAAGGAGGTCCCTGATGGAGAAACTCGATGCAGTTTGGTTCCCCTTTTTGGGCCCTTTTTACTTATTTTAAGAGGAAATAATAGGAGGATAACATTTCCAGCTCCTGAGATCTCGTGGGTGATTACTTTTGTTATCTTTACTTTATACACATGTATAGAGTGTGTATAAAGTACACTCTACCTTTTCTTTTTTTTTTTTTAAGATTTTATTTATTTATTTTGACAGGGAGAGAGACAGTGAGAGAGTGAACACAAGCAGAGGGAGTGGGAGAGGGAGAAGCAGGCTTCCTGCTGAGCAGGGAGCCCGATACGGGGCTCGATCCCAGGACCCCGGGATCATGACCTGAGCCGAAGGCAGACGCTTAATGACTGAGCCACCCAGGCGCCCCTACCTTTTCTTTATACACATGTGAAAGGCCTCCACCTGCTGGGCATTCACACAATTTCTGAGTAAAGTCAGAAAAATATCTACACGGACAATATAAATTTTGAAGGATTTTTTTTAAAGGATTTTTTAAATGAAGAAATAAACCCTTAACGTTTTGTACATCCCCGTCCTCCATTCAATCTTCATTTACTGCTGCGGGAAGCTGATACCACAGCTCGTCCATGGTTCAGCAAAGACCAGAAAGTCACTTAAAGTCTCTTCACTGCAGAAGCCCTCAAGTGAATGCAGTTCAAAAGGGTAATTTCCAGTGTCCCTTAACTGTTCTCCCCAGGAGAAATCCACCCTGCAGCCCAGCGCCGCCAGCAGGCTCAGGCCGCACCCAGCTAGCACAGCATCCGTCTGTCACACTGGCCACCGCGGTCCCGGGTCCCAGAGGGCGCCCACTAGGCTTGCTCACCAGCACTGCCTCCGCTGGCCCCCGAGCCTCTGCCAGGGGCCTGCGCGTCTGAGAAGCGTGAGGCCTGCTTGGGCAGGCGGATGGGGACGTAGATGTTGGATGCACAGTGCTCCTTGAGGTACTCTCCTCCCTTCTCTTCATACTCTTTCCTGGTGATCCAGACTTCATCATCGTCCAGGTGGTCCAAGGCCCAGTCCCGAGCACCATACCAGGCGTCCAGCACGGGGTTGGAAGCAAGCTGAACCTGAAACACAAAGAGCACTCAGCAGAGGGCCATCTCCCCCTCAGGGCTCGAGGAGTGACCGTTCAGCAGACCCAGCCGCAGCCCCCTCCCTACGTGGTATCCCCAGAAATACACACGCGGGAGGGCCCTGGTGCATAACTGTCTGCATCCTCCAAATACAGCTGAGCTGAGATGCTGCAGACTCTCCAAGAGAGCACACAGAATGCAGAGCACACCAGACTCGACCTCACAGAATCAACAGCTGCCGGCTCTTTCGTGAACACCCACCTGCCACTATGGGCCAGAGAGGGCCCAGCTGGCCCCCTCCTGTTCCAACGCTGTCGACCACAAGCTGCCAGATGGAGAGAGGAAGCAGAGCAGGCACTCCACCTGGAGGAAAGGCCTTCCCATCCTGACGCCCACTCTGTGAGCAGCGAGAAGCAGGGGCTGATACGAGGTGGGTCTCGCTATGGTGACCAATGAGCCTCAGGAGCAGAGAGCAGAGAGAAGAGCCTGGGGTGTTGTCCAGGACGTTGCCAGTGCTGTTTCCACTGCTTATTATTGGAGCAATCCCGTGGTCAGCAGCCCCAGGGGAGCCCCTCAACCCCGCTGACCTGATCAGAGCGGGGAACATCCTCTGTAGCTCAAACCAGGCTTCCTGTTTCCCAGAGTCGCCACCTGCTTTCCCACCTCCCTCCTACCTCCCTCCCCCAACCACAGGAGCTCCAGGTTGGAGTGGTGGTTTCAGAACTTTCCGAAGTAACAGGCAGGCGACATAAAGTGGACTCAGCATGCACAGATGGAAGAGGAAGAAACAGAGAAACACAAAAGTCAGGAGACTGACTGGGCTGATGTGGGAGGGACTTGTAAGAAGGGACTGTCAATAAATTAGGATAACAAGAGCCCCTAAGCTCTGGCTAGAGCCAGACAGAATGAGTGTAAGGCAGTGGGATACTCCTGGCACAGACTAAATAGTCAATAAATGGTAGCTAGCATCATTAGTACTGAAAAAGCAGTAAGATACATGGACTACAACAATGGAACACTATACAGCCATAGAAAGATGACTTGGACATGTACCTACTGGCACAGAAAGACAATAATATGAAAAGTAAAAAAAACAAACAAACAAAACAGGAAAACAGGTCACAAAACAAGCCATCAACAATCTTTCTTTTTTTTTAGTTTATTAAAATCAAATGCAAGAGAAGAAAATGAATCAAAAGTATATATATAACTCACAGTGGCTGAACCACAAGTGTTTTGGTTTTTTCTATCCTCATTTTGGTTTGTTTAAACTGTCTGAGATTTTAGTAATGTTTTTAAATGTTTTGCTGGGGTTTTTTTGAGCTTATATTGAGTTTATTCTTCATTTCACTTTTAAAACACTATTATAATTGAATATTAAAATGTTTTGCTGTTTAAATAAGAAGCCAACAGAAACTTAAAGAATGTACATGTACACATCTCAGGGTCTTAAATTGTTTTCGTTTGAGCCACTGAATACATAACCTAAATGCTGAGTATCAGGGGTTAATTCTGGCCTGACACAACACTTACCACATCCGCAGCTGAAAAGGAGCAGCGAAGGTGGAAGGGACGGAAGCTGAGGCTGTGCCCCACGAGGATGAACCAGCTAAAAGAGAGCTGGGAAGAGCAATCTGGCAGCATTCCTACAGCTAATATTCACAAAGTAATTCACGGGAAAGGCTTTTGCGATGATCAAGAAATAGATCTTAAACATTTGATAATAGTTATGTCATCACAAGTCAAGCCCGCCAGCGCATACCTGTGCTCTCCTTCTGTACCGTCACCCCACCCCCACTCCCCAGTCTAGCCCTCCTCCTGCCTCTCCCACCACCTCTTTCTCAGCCTCCTTCATGGGCACCCCCACCCTCCCAAAGGCCCTTAAATGCTGCTGTTATGTAAGGCCTAATGGACATCACCTATCCTCCAAACAGTGCCCACTAATAACACAGTTATGCTAGGGGATCCGAGTCCACCCTTCTGCCTTTCTCTGGAGCACTCGGCAGCTGGCTAGGAGTCACCGCTTCCTGGGCATCCCACTGGAAACCCAACTCAACCCACCCCAGAAGTGGAACTCATTCTCCACCCTCAAGCCCGCTCTTCCTCTCCCATTTCCTAGTCCAGGGAATGTCATATTTGTCCCACCAGTTGCCCAACCTAGGACTCGGGAATTGTCTTGGGTCCCACACTTCTCTCCCCATATCCAACCTGTTACTCAGTTCTCACAACTTCACTCCCTTAATCTCTGCCACATGAGCTCCCTTCTGTCCTCTCCCAATGCCTACTGCTTATATCCTGCATAGCCACCCAGAGACATTGAGCCAAGATCTGGGGAACAACAATTCACAAAACAGTCCATCCTTCCCTAATAGAGGTGGGTCTAGTAAGGAATACAGGTTAAGGACAGGGAAGGCTTCTGGCAGATGTGACATCCAAGCCAGCCATGAGAGACATGAGTATTGAGCTGGGAAGGGTATTCCAAAGGGAACCAGCAGGTGCAAACACCCTGAGGCGAGAAAACATGGCATACTGGGGAACAAAGTACAGGGTGGAAGGGGGAGTGATGAGAGGTAATGCTGGAGTAATTCAAGGTCAGATCACAGGAGACACTGCAAACTGGTAGGAGGACTCAATCCTAAAGCCTCTGAGCTGCCTCCTAACTGGCCTCCTGCTTCCGGGATTTCTCCTGATACCCCATTTTCCACAACAGTCAAAAATAGCTTCCTAATATTCAAACTGAATGAAACGATTCCCCTGCTTAGACTCCCTCACAGTCCGGTGGGCTTAACAGTAACAACAGCTGTGTAGAAAAGAGTTAACCCGCAGGCCTGACTGCTTACAAGGCTGTCCTTGGCTGGCACCTGCGAACTTGGACTTCTGGCAGGCCTCCACCACTGACTGGTAAGAGTAGATACTGTTCCTGACGTTTGAACAAATAATGTAGTTTATGCTGAACACCTGCTTCCTTCTGGGAGTCTGGAATTTGGGTAAGTGCCAGGCAGGGGGTGCCTACATGATCGGCTCCCAATAAAACCCTGGGCACTGAGTCTCTAACGAGCTTCCCTGGTTGGTGACATTTCACATGTGTTGTCACAGCTCACTGCTGGGAGAATTCAACGTGCTCTGTGAGACTCCACTGGGTGAGGACTCTGGGAGCTCATACCTGCTTTCCCCTGGACGTCACCCCATGCACCTCTTCCCTGTGCTAATTTTGCTTTGTTTCCTTTCAAATCGTAGCCATGAGGAGGATTATATGTGAGCGTGATATGCGATTATATCATATGTATGTATGATTCCTGTGAGTCCTCCCAGCAAATCATGGAACCTGGGGTGATCCTAGGGACCCCTCCCCCCATACAACAGCTAACGTCGAAGTGTTCATTTTGTGCAGGCCCTATGCTGAGCACTTCATTGTACTAGTGAATCCTGGTAACAGGAGTTCTGATTACCCCTTTGCACCACTGACAAAACGAAGGCTTGGCAAGATTCAGTAACAGCGGTGATAGAATGAGGCCCAGAGCCCGTGCCGTGCACATGTAACACGTCATGCAGCACAGGGGACCGAGGCCAGCCTCTCCGCAGGACCTGCAGGGCCTACTGACCTCTCCACTGCAACCCCCTCCACTCCTCTACAGCAACCCTGTGCTCCAGCCACACTCAACTGCAGCTCACTCGCTCAGCAGGCTTCTGGACCCTGAGCCTTTGCTCATGCTAATCCCTCTCTGGAATGCTCCCTCCATCCCACCCCGCTCCACAATGTCTAGATGGCACACACATCCTCATCTGAGGAAGACTCACTTCCACAAAGCCCTTCCTAAATTCCAGGACGTCCTGGAAATTCCTAAATGCCTGGACGTCCATCACATTCTGGGCTATCACAGCCTATTTAATCAGCTGCTGCCCCTCAGGGAGCAAGTTCCTTGCAGCTAGGGGTTGTGTCTAGGACATCTCGGCATCTGCGAGGTGCCCGGTCCTCGACAGGGGCTGAGACCATGTTTCTTAGAGATCAAATGGATTCAGTAGATATACTATGGGGCATCCACACCATACGGAAGAAAAAAAAGTATTTTGGAAGAATGACATGGGAAGAAATGCAGGTTACAAGGCAGGTTACACTCATGTACAGAGAATCTGTGCAAGTGAAGCTTTGCTCTTAGAATGAGGGGCGGGTAAAGAGAATGACTACTCTCCGTGTGTACTCCTTGTATTCCCTGAATATTATTAGATTCGTGTCTTTTTCCAGTTTAAAAAAAAAACAAAAAAAACAGAGAAATACATAAAACATGATTTCCATTCTGCTTCAAAAATTCAACACATATCAAAGACCAGAAGAAAAGCCCCCAAAATGTTAACAGTGGATATTTCTGGATGATGGAACTAAAAAGTTCCTCTTTGCCCTCCTCTATGCCATATTTATGACTTTTGCAATCAGAAAACGAATACTGAATAATCTTACACAACAGCTGGTTATGTGAATAAGCAGTACCTTAAAAGCAGACTGGAAGGGCCTCATCTCCAACAGCTCCTTCTCGATTCTACCTTTCATCCCAGGGTACATCATGTTTCCACCGGTGAGGAAAACATTCTGAACCAGCAGGTCCTGAATGTCCTTTGAGTACCTAGGAGGGAGTAGATTCCTTTTGGCATAGTCCTACCAACGTAGGATCAAAGGAGAATGCTGATGTAGAAACGTAAGGTCTTGGCACAAAACAGAAAACATCTGCACAAAGAGTGTTTTTAAAAAAACTTCCAGGAGGGGCGCTGGGTGGCTCAGTTGGTTAAGCGACTGCCTTCAGCTCAGGTCATGATCCTGGAGTCCCGGTATCGAGTCCCGCATTGGGCTCCCTGCTCAGCGGGAAGCCTGCTTCCCCGTCTGACCCTCCCCCCTCTCATGCTCTCTCTATCTCATTCTCTCTCTCAAATAAATAAAATCTTAAAAAATAAAAAAATTAAAACAATTAAAAAACTTCCAGGGTACCTGGGTGGCTCAGCCAGGAAGTGTCCAACTCTTGATTTCAACTCAGGTCACGATCTCAGGGTTGTGAGACCGAGCCCCACGTCGGGCTCCATGAGATTCTCTCTCCCTCTCCCTCTGCCCCTCCCCACCCTCTAAAATAAATTAAAAAAAAAAACACAAAACTTCCATTTTTCACTTATGACTTTACAGAATTCATTTCCTTAGTAAGATTAGAAGTTTTGTGTCTTTTAACACACTTTTTTAAAAAACTGACTTTATGGAGGACTGATTTCCAAACATTTTGATGAAGTCTGACAAATGTATACCCCCCAGTAACCATCACCACAATCAAGAAACAGAACATTTCCAACACCCCAAAAAGTCCTGCCTCCCTTCTGCTGGCCCACCTTTTCACCTGCGTGGTTTTTTTTTTTTCCTTTTTTTGTTTCTTAAATAACAGCTTTATCTTACACATGTTTGAGCACTTTCCCATTAAGACAAAGCTCAAAGCCACTCATACACATTGGCCGCAGTAGCTTTTCTTCCTTGCTAGGTGCCAGTTTTCATCCTGTTTCAACCAACAGCAGCCAGAAAACTACAAATCATGCTCTCCACTTGTCCAGCTTGAATTAGGACAATTTCACACTGCAGGAAAATGCCTGTATAAATGGGATGGGGGAAGAGCATTTTATGGAAGTGCAAACTTAAATAAAATGTCTGCGAGGAGGAAAAAAAACTTTTATAAGCTCTGCACGTTTTTAGGGAACTTAAAAATCACCAGTCTTCAATAATGTCAAGGTTTATATGAAAGCCAATGCACATATATTGTTGTGCTGCTTAAACGTCAAAGAATTTCTTAAAGCTCCTCAAATCAACTGAGCATTTACATTTTTAGAAAAGAATTACAGAGCCTCTGCAATGTGCCGGGGTTGGGGAGAGATGAAGAATACTATCTGAGCACAGCAAGTCAATAAAAAGGAGGGCGTGAGGCAGATTTTCAAATGCCCACCTCATCTACTACTCAGTGCGAAATCTGAGGAAACGGTTCCGGAAAATCGAAGGAAAAGAAGGTTCAGTCTCACCTGTCCAGGATGTACTGAAGGGTCTCTGCTATCCCAGCCTGCTCCTCCCCTATGAGGGATGGCTGGAAGATAATTTCTGGAGCTCGAATTCTTTCTGTCCCGACAAACAGCTGATGATAGGCTGCCAAGTTAAACACGGGCTTTAAAAACCCAAGGTTTAGAAGATATTTTTAGGCCACAGTGACAAACATTCCAGTTGCCAGTTCCCTCAAACTGTATTTCTTATGCCAACATAGCTTCTGTCCTTCGTTCCTGCCAGAATAACCTCTCTCCAACTCTCCTGATAGGATAATTCCATTACCTGCCTTTCTCCCACCTCTGTATTACAAATACCTTCACCTTTGCATCACGAAATGGTCCCCGCATCGCAGGGAAAGAGCTCATGAAGAGAGGTAGCAGGAAGGCCCGGCACTGGCCGGCCAAGCCTCCTACCACCACCCTGCTCAGCAGCCTGGTCCCCGCGCGGCCGAGAAAGCGCTCTCCCAGGTGAGCCCCAGACTCAGGTCAGTCTGTCTGGTGGCCATTTGCCCTGACAGATACATAGGCCCAAATGAGGATTAAGCACAATTACACTGGCTTAAATTTAAATGAAACCACTAAAGCTAGGCTTCAGGTCTAAAGTCCTCAATTACTTGCCTAAACATTTCTACCAAGGCGGACTGTTTCCCACAGGGTCACAATCTTAGTGCTAGAACCCCAATCAATCAGTAGGAAAAGCCCTGACTTCAGATGTTTTAGTGTTAGTACCCTAGCCCCCAACCTTTCTAGAAAATACAACTAGAATTTTTTTTTTTCTTTTTGCAAAAATATTCCTGAAGAAGCAAACTAGGGCAGACTGGTCTTTTATGTCAAAGGTTTCAAAGCAGAAGCATGGTGCAGGCTACAGGGGCCCAACCTGGACAGTGGTGACTGGCTTCTCCGCTTCAGGGGTTTCCTCTGAAAACAAGGGTTCAAAATCATGGATGCTTTCCACATCTTCCAGAGACGGCTCTAGCTGCTCCAGGTCAGGGGTCTAAGAACAGAAGAAACAGAACAAAACAGCACCTGTAGCTTCAGGAGGCCTTCACTCTATCAGTTCACGGTCACAAACAAGAATTGGTGTTTCGCTCAATGTCCTGGAAGTTTATATAGAAACTATGAAAAATTTTCTAAACTATTAAAAAGAATAAGTTAAGACATGTGAACACAAGGATTAAAAGCCTAAAAAGCCAGGCATGGGCTTTGCTCCTGTCCCCTCCCCCTCACACAAACCTCAACAACTCCCATCTCCTCTCTGAAGCCCTCCGGCGGGCCCGGAGCGGGGGGCGGGGGGGTCATGCTGTCTGCGTTAGGCACGAGACCGCACATGCAACTCTGCAGGAGAGAGAGCAAGAGTTGTATCCTACAGAGTGGCCCAGACACCTGCAAAATTAAATAAATCTCTTAACAATTAATAAATCCAAGTGCCAACACTAATGGGCTTTAATAAGTAGTCTCTTATCGGCTGGTCCACTGGGCTGGAGACGTGACTAAGAGCTCCTGAGGTGGCAGAGAGCTTCGGGACTGTGGTGCCCCGCAGAACGGGCTTTCCGCTTCAGCCACAGCGAACCTGGGTAGAACCTACACACGCTGGCACCACTCCCAGTAGCGGACTTACGGTATATTGTGATTTTGACCCGGACAAAAGAATTTGGGCAGGGGGTGGTGTGGTTCTAGGTGACATTCTAGCCATCTGTCGTTCTGCCATGTGAAAGGCAGAGAAGTTTTACCATTTGGACTCAAGGGGAAGAAGTTACAGGAAGAAATTCTAGGCAAAACCTCTCTAACAATGACAGCTGGCGGAGAAAGGACTGTTTTATGAGAAGGCATCTTGGGAGGACACAAGCCGACTCAGTACTATCCACCTGGCATGCCCGAGGGGAGGTCCCTGCGTGGAGTATGTATCCTGAGTCTGGCCTTACCCTTGGAGTCTGTGAAGTATATAAACTACCAACATCATTCAGAGCACTTAAATACAATCTCTAGAACATAGCCACATATACTGCCAATGTAAATTAGCATTCAAACTTCCTCCTCCTCTTTTTAAAGGTTTTTTTATTTTTATTTTTAGAGAGAGAGAGAGACTGCACACGAGTCAGGAGGGGCAGAAGGAGAGAGAGAAAGAATCCCAAGCAAGCTCCATGCTCAGTGTGGAGCCCGATTCAGGGCTCAATCTCAGGACCCTGAGATCATGACCTGAGCTGAAATAAAGAGTCGGATGCTCAACCGACTGAGCCACCCAGGCACTCAAACTCACTCTTAAACAAGGCAGTGCCCTTCAACACTCCTCTGGCACACACACACCAGAACAGTCACATGCATATATGGCTTATAGAATGGGGGACAACGTATCCTAAATTCTGTTCAATATAGAGCATTCTACCTCTACATAAATTATAAATTTAAGGAAGGAGTAAACCCTGGAAAGGACGGGGAACATTTCTTCCTCTGAGACTAGAGAACAGGAAGAGAGGGACTGGTCTGGAAATAGGTAATTTAAGGAGGAAAGAGGGTGGGCTGGGAGGTGAGAATCCAAGGACCTTGCTCTCAGGGAAGGAGGCAAGAGCCATCGGAATACTGAACCCAATTCAAGAACAGGCAACCCGCTCCTCCACAATCTTCCCTGCAGAGATGACTCCTGAGCTTCATGGGCGAGGAAATGGGCTCAACGGGGGACCAAGACTTGCCCAAGATCACATCACACTAGTAAGTGGTAGAAACCTGGCCCAAGACAGATGGCTTAGCTCCAAAGTCTTTGCGCTGCCTCAAGCTGAAATTCTATACATCGTGAGTCTGAGTGCGGCAGGACAACTGGCTCTGCAAGTATGGAAAAGAGCTCCCTGAGGTCAAGGTGAACAAGAAGAGAACAAAAGATCTACAAGCGGCAGCAAGGCCAGCTGAATGAAGCGACAGGCTTCTCTGCCCCGGCAGGGGCGGCAGGGGCGGCAGGGGCCGCAGAACTCGTTAGAAGGAATGCTCCCCTGGAGGTGTGAGGTTTCTAATCTGGAAGACTCTCATCTCCCAGAAAGAAGCCCCAACCCTGGGAATGCCTGTGCCTGTTCTGGCTTGGCACTAAACTCCGGGGTCCCAAGAGAGGATCAGAAACGGATCGCGAAAATTCTCTCTCATTTGGTGGCTTGTCATCCGGGACGACAAGCAACCAGGAGCGGTGCGGTGTTACAGAAAGAGGCAAGGCTTAAGGGTCACATCGGTCCAGCTCTGAATGGCTCAGTCTGAGCCCACTTCCTCCTCTGTAAGTAGGGCGCACCCCTAGGGCAGTGGTGGGGTGAGAACTGAACACTTCTTCCTTCTTCTAACTAGGCACTCACTTTGGCCCCTTAGATAATTGTTACAATACCAGGCTGGTGGCACACAAATGTCACCTGTGTATTTAAAATAACTACAGGCCAAACTTGTGGGTCCTTCCCCCAAATAATAATGAGTAAAGGCAAGCCTTGGGCTCCATGGAGTTCTCTCCTACCTTCTGCTCTACCCCCCCACACACACCTCCATCTTCCTCATCTTCATCCCAACCTCCACTCCTCTAACCTCTCTGACCTCCCAGTGATGACCTCCCTTGTGCATTCACACCTTCCTCTACCCACCCCGGAGCCCAATCGCAACTGCCACCCTCCAGCCCGACCCTACCTGCTCTACCAACAACCACTCTCAAATCCTAAAGGGTGCCACCCAATGCTCTTTCCACTTCTGCGCTGGGGTAGATTGTATTTTTCAAAAACAGTCACAACGATATCTTCCATCCGACAAGCTCTTCCTCAAGGGGATTCTGAGGTGTGGTTTATTTCCTCCCCTTGAATCTTAGCAGGGACCTGTGGGACTCCAACCAATAGAGTATGGTGCAAGCGGTGTCATGTGACTTCCAATGTGAGGTCATACGAGGCCACACAGTTCCCTTTACCTTGACCTCTTGAAACACTGGCTCTCTGGCTACTCTCCCTTGGGGAGCTCCCTGCTGGAAGCCAGTTGCCAAGCTGAGAAGCCCAAGGCACATGGACAGGCACGGGCTTTGCTCCTGTCTGGGTGCTCGGTGGGTGTGGGTGCTCAGGTCCACCATCTTGCTAAGCATGGCCTTTGAGTCATTCCAGCTCAGATGTTAGCAAAGTGAAAAACCATCCAGGGCTCCCAGTCCCCAGATGTCCAAGTCTTCCCAGCGGAGGCCCCAGGCATCACAGAGCAGAGATCCCTGCTACGCTCTGCCCGAATTCCTGACCCGTCAAATTCGTGAGCACAACACAATGATCATCATTTTATGCTACTAAGTTTGGAGTGCTTTTCCACATGGCAACAGGTAAGTGAAATATGCTCCTGGTGGGCGTGGGCAAGAGTGGAGAAAGAAAGTGCCAGGCTGCTGCTGGTGGGCCTATGGTCCTCTTCAGCTCCCCTGTGCATTCCCCAGAGCAGGTGTCTGCAACCCCTCCCAGCACTTCTCCTCAGGCCCCTTTCCAGTCACCGCTGGCGGTTCTCAGCAGCTTGCCTCAGGTGTTTCTATTTCTCCTGCACCCCACCTCTTCACCCGTCCTCCCGTCCTTCCATGCTCCCGTGCCATCGCCCATCCGAGGCTGAGCCCGCCACCCCTGCTGCTCTCTCATCTCTGCTCTTCCTCGGCCTCTTCCCCCGGCTTTTCCTCAGCTCCTGGACCCCTAAGCAGAGGCCTTCCCCAGGCATCCTTTTCTCACTCCCCATGCGATTCTAGCTCCTTCCATGGCTGGGTCCTGGCAAATTCCACCTGAAGTCCTTTGAAGATAAGGTGCTCAAACCAAAGGTACTACCCCCAGCCGGAGCCTTTTAGGAGCACCTCCGTGGGACCTCAGTGGGACCAGAGTGAATCTGCAATCGGATCGCTTGGGTCCGATCCTCAGCTGCGTTACCTCTAGCTGTGCAACTCTGGGCAAATTCTTTCACTCTCCTGAACCTGAGTTTCCTTATTTGTCCAATGGAAATATAACAGTACTCACAGAATCAAGACGACACTTACAGAAATGCTCAGTACAGGGTCTGGCACGTGTCACACGTTCTGTTACCAGCCACCGCCACTCCTGTCACCATTGCCCCTAAGTGGCACCCAAATCCTTGGAGCTACCTCTGAAGTGTCTCCTCCACCCGCCATTGCCATGGCTACTCTCCCACCCCCTCCACCGGCTCTCCGCCGGACTGCCGCAACACATTTATATCCTGCCTTCCCACTTCCAGCCTCACCTCTCCATCTAACTGCCACCAGTTCTTCTCCTAACAGCAAGTCTCCTTGGATTACTTCCTTGCTGGACATCCTTTGAAGACTCTGTCTTATAAAGGATAATATCCAGGCTGACTGACAAAGACCTTTATCGGCCGGCCCCTGCCTCCCTCCCCTGCTCCATCTCCCGCACTCCACACCCAACCTACAGTGCTCCCTGCCTGCGGGCTGCTTTGCATCTAAACGTCTTGATCCACAATGTCCGTCCCTCGTCACCTGATACCTACTGAAATCATATCACCTTTCAGGGCCCAGCTCACATATCCAATCCTTTCTCAAAACTTCATCTAAATTCCCACACACATGTACCATCACACCAGATAAGCTTCATTAGTCAGCTAAGTATGATCCAAAAGCCTTATTTTTTTAGGTACCAAGGAGTGCAGGAAATGTACCTTAATTGCATCATTAGTCCCTAGCATACCATACCTACCACTGAGTGGTGAGCCCTGGGATACACCCTCCAATTTCCCTGGAAAAGAGGACTGTAAAATGTTCGAGTTTCAATAGGCTTCCTCAGCTACGGCAAAAACATCATCATCCACCTTCACCTAGCTGTACTCAGAAGCATGTCACCTTAAAGATAACTTCTAAGCTTCACTAAAAATGATAAAAAGATACTTTACTTATCCTAATTCGTGTGCTCACTTCGGCAGCACATATACTTATCCTAATTCGTATGATTCACAGAAAAACAAAGCTAATAATTTTTTTTTTTAAAGATTTATTTATTTGAGACAGAGAGAATGAGAGAGAGAGAGAGAGAACACATGAGAGGGGGGAGGGTCAGAGGAAGAAGCAGGCTCCCTGACGAGCAGAGTCTGATGCAGAACTCGATCCAGGGACTCCAGGATCATGACCTGAGCCGAAGGCAGTCGCTTAACCAACTGAGCCACCCAGGCGCCCCAAAGCTAATAATTTCAAAGCAGACAATGGGCTATAGAGACCCTATAGAGAACAGATTCCTCTACCATGGCTGGCTTCTCTCTCTCTACGGTTTGCCAGAGCCTCCACATGCATTGTGTGGCGTTCAGGAACACAAATAGGCATTCTTTTGGAACTGAACAGAATGATAGTTTGCCAAAGCACATCAGAGAAGATGCAGCATGGTTCCCTGGAACAATCTTGATTGAGCGGCATCAGAACAAGCAGAGGCCAGGGGCACCTGGGTGGCTCAGTCGTTAAGTGTCTGCCTTTGGCTCAGGTCATGATCCCAGGGTCGTTTCAAGCCCCGCATCGGGCTCCCTGCTCAGCGGGGAGTCTGCTTTGCTTCTCCTGCTTCTCCCTTTGCCACTCCCTTGCTCATTCTCTCTAATAAATAAAATCTTAAAAAAAAAAAAGAACAAGCAGAGGCCAGCTCTGATCTTGGCTAATCAGGCAAGAGAACCTTCTGTATTAAGCTCATTGTGTTCTCCAACAGGTAATGGTGCTCTAAAACTGTGCCCACCCCCCCCACAACCACTGCTGTGCTTACAGTGACAGAAGGCTAACATTCTCTAGTCTAAATGCTTCCTTAAGGGGTGCCTGGGTGGCTCAATTGGTTAAGCAACTGCCTTCAGCTCAGGTCATGATCCTGGAGTCCCGGGATCGAGTCCCGCATCGGGCTCCCTGCTCAGCAGGGAGTCTGTTTCTCCCTCTCCCGCTCCCCCATCTTGTGCTCTTTCTCTCTCTCACTCTCTCTAAATAAATAAATAAAATCTTTAAAAAAAATAAATAAAAATAAATAAATAAATACTTAGTTAGGAATGCTAACAAAGCCTACTCCTTTACAACATCTTCATCACAATATTTGCAGAATAGCAAGGGCTGGAATGGCCTGGTCTGTGGGGAAAAAAATGGACTTTAGGAAACACTGTAAGTTAAAAATTTTGCTGGATTAATCCAATTTAGCCATTACTGCATTTCAATATGAACTTTGATCCACATAAATCCATTCCCTCCATTCTAAATGAATTACATAGTTGGAAAACACACTATAAATACTTTTTGAAAGGTAGAACCAGCCGGCCAGTGTTGTGGTCACATTTATCCCATGAAAGTTACTGTAACCAACCCTAATCACTAACAATCACCCCCAGTAAATGCTGACACCCTCAATGCTTTGGGGACAGATCAACTTATCACTGTATATGGAGAAACTACTGGAAGTCCAACACTTCAAAACCTCCCCAAGCCCAGAGAATACGTATCCCCAGAGCACAGAACGAAGTAGGGACTTAATAAGTACCTGCTAAATGTATGAAGGAGTGGCTGAATCACAGCCTGTAACAAATGCAGAAAAATGAACAAAGGGAAGGAAAAACTAGCTCCTCAACTGCTCAGGAATCACATTTTACAGTCGTTTGGGCTTTTCTTTTTAAATCTGAAATCCCTCGCCTGCCCATGGCTTAGCGGCACATCTCTGGTATAAATATGCTGATGTCCTATTGGCGCATTAAGCACGATGAAAACTGAACACAGATGAATAGACAACAAAGGCAACATGGGTCTGGATCCCAGTAAACAGCTGAGATCCGATGCACAGCCGGGAAACTGGGAGAGGCGAGCGAGGAAAGGCACACCGGCTCTTCGAGGCTGACCTGGGACACCACACCAGAGTAAGACAATAGTCAAGGCCCCTCGCCCCCACCTCAGCCATCCCGGAAGCCACGTGCAGGAAGCCTGACTTGGGGTCTGCTCTGACACGCATGCCCTGGCCGGTTGCTGGCCTCTGGGAGTCTCAGCTGCAGGAGAGCTGGGATGGAGGCTGAGCGCAGCAAGCATGTGAGTGAGCCTCTAACTGAGAGCCGGGAGCAAGAACAGGCCTCCTGCCAAGCCAAAGACACATCTCAAGTCAGTGGCAAGCAGCCGCACCACGCCCAGCACCAAACTGGATTTTTCCATGGGACTGTTTCTTTCTAAAAGTATAGGTTTTAAATGAATCATGGAACACTACATCAAAAACTAATGATGTAACTTACGGTGACTAACATAATAAAATACAATTTAAAAAAAAAGAGCCATTTCCTCAAAACGGTGAGGATGAACATGTATCTTTCACTATTAAAGGCATAGCCACCTACAGAAAAAATAAATAAATAAAAATAAAAGTATAGGTTTTAGAATTTAAAGCAAGTTGATTGAAAAACAAAAAGCCACCACACTAGATTGGTTAATCCTGGCCTAGAAGTGTCACAAGGCAATGAATAAGTCCTTTGTCTTAGAACTCCAGAGCAGACAGATTCGGGAACAATGCACACACTTTTATTAACACTTTCTTCCAGTTCTAAAGCCAGGCGAGCCAACTCATGAGTACAGGTGTGCAGCGCCCAGGGTGAGGGTGTGCACCACCGGGGCCCTCACTCAGCCCTGCCACCTGCCTTTATGCCACATCAACACTTATAAACAGGCCACTGGTGTGGAAACAAAAAGGAGAGACAGAGAACACCAAAGAGCTTATTCAAACAATTAGTTTTAGTCATAAAAGGCTGATCTTAAATCAACCCATGGATATTTTATTAAGCACGTCTGCTATTTGCTGTAAAAAATCCATCAATTATCATGAAGCATGATCCCTGTCCTTAGGGGACATGAAGATGGAAAGGAAGTGAAACATGAACCACAATATATTAAAAAAATATCAGAAGAGCACTGGGTGTTATGCACAAACAATGAATCATGGAACACTACATCAAAAACTAATGATGGGGCGCCTGGGTGGCTCAGTTGTTAAGCGTCTGCCTTCGGCTCAGGTCATGATCCCAGGGTCCTGGGATCAAGTCCCACATCGGGCTCCCTGCTCGGCGGGAAGCCTGCTTCTCCCTCTCCCACTCCCCCTGCTTGTGTTCCTGCTCTTGCTATTGCTATGTCTCTGTCAAATAAATAAATAAAATCTTTAAAAAAAAAAACAAAAAACTAATGATGTGGGGGGTGGGGGGATGGGTTAGGCTGGTGATGGGTATTAAAGAGGCCACGTACTGCATGGAGAACTGGGTGTTATACGCAAACAATGAATCATGGATCACTACATCAAAAACTAGTGATGTAATGTATGGTGATTAACATAGCAATAAAAAATTTAAAAAAATATATCAGAAAAAAGTAGAAAGGAGTGTGTGACTAACTGCAAATAACCATCGAAAGAGAATGTTCAGATTCCAAGATGGCACCACACGGCAGGTGCGTGAATGTTCTACAAGAACAGTTCCCCGTCCCAGGGGGGCCAGAGGTCTACAGGGTAAAAGCCATCAGGTCAGCACGAAGTCAGTGCCATCTCTGCCCCGTCCCTGTCCGCGTGGACGGCACGCACCGCACTGCCTTCCCAAGTGTGGTCACATCTCTGATGTCAGCCTTCTCCAGACACTCCTCCCACCCTCAGGCTAAATGACCCTACAGGACCCTCCTCCTAAGGTCCTTGGTACCTCTGGCTTGCTGTCCACCACATCCACCTCGAGGGTGACTTCTGCGTGGAGGATTTTCTGCTTTGCCTGCTCCACCGCTGAGCTGAGCTTCTGGATGTAGGACTGCAGCTCTTCCGGGGAGTCCATGTTCAGTTCCACCAGAGCTTTGTGAAACTGATCCATCTGGCCATCCTCTAGAAGTTCCTGAAACCCAAGCAGTCGCAATTCATCTTCAAAGATGACAGCGCAATCATATACAGGAAGGAAAGAGAAACAGCTTGGAAGCCAAACAGAAAAACTACAGCAGGAGGGGGCTCCCAGCACTCCCCTAGCCTGCCCCTCCACAAAATCTCACCTCCCACGCGTGGTTCACACACCGCCCTCCTCCCCAGCTGTCTCTAGGCTGCATCGTTCCCTGGTCTTAGCACCACCTGAATAGGCAAAACTAATCTATGGTGCCAGGTGTCAGAAACGTCGTTACCTTTTGAGTGGGGAAGACGTGGGAAGGTTACTGGCTAAGAGGGGACACGCGGGAGATTTCCGGGGTGCTGGGAGAGCTCTGGATGGCAGATACATGGGGTGTTTCATGTTGTGAAAATCCATCGAGCTACACACTTGAGATCTGTGCACTTGGTAGCACATGTGCTACCCTTCAATTAAAAAGTTATAAAACAAAGATGAAAAGGCCAAAGTGAATGAGGGAAGCCAGAGTGCACAGCTCTGTCAGAGACACCTGATGCTCTGTGCACAGCACAGGTCCTCTGTGCTGCGGAGCTCCACACTCAGCACCCGTGACTCCTTCTTGACCCCAAGGGGGACTCAGACAGTCACTGCATCTCCTGGCCGAGGAAGAGGTAGGGAGAACCCTTTCTGGGACTGCCTTGCGCAAAGGCCGGAGCCCGCTGCCGGGATGCACACGTACCTGCACGTAGAGCAGTCTGTCCAGACGCTCCTGGTCCAGCTGCAGCTTCTCCTCCCGCCGGCGGGCGTTGAGCTCCTGCAGCCGTCGCAGCTGCTGCTGCCGCCGTTCCTGCTTCTCCTCTGAGCTCAGAGTGCTGCCGAGGAGCTTGCTGGAAAACGGGAGCTGCATCTTGTGGACGTTGTTTTCGTAATAATCAGGGCACTGCCATTTCTGCAGTTCTTCAGAGAAATAATTTTGGAAGTTATGAAATGGAAAACACTATTAGCACAGAAAATTAGAAAGTCAATACCAGGGTTCCAGATCCAGGTAAGATGGAGCAAGCACGATCCACCCAATCTCTGATTCCACCCAGTCGACAACATGCAGCTGTACCACCTGGACATAATGCCCACAGATCTGCTCTCAAAGAACTGCTAAGTAAAGTTCGCCTAACAGATGTGACAGCAGAAGGAAACTCAGAACATCAGGAAAGAAGGAAGAGCAAAAGAAAAGACAATCTCGTTCAATGTGACAGACTAACCTCCTGAGTTCTTTAAAATATGTTTGACAATTCAACGTAAAACCATCACAATGTCTGTTGGGTTTCCAACATACGTACATGTGATACATAAGACAACCCAGCATAAAGGAGAAAGGAGAAAGGAGCCTCTGGGGTGCTAACGTTGCCACATTCCACATGAAGTAGTAGAAGAGAGATTCTAAAAACAGTGCGAAAAGTCTATTGATTATAACCTCAGGGAAACCACTAAAAAAACTACACAGAAAGATACAGTAAAAACACAATAGATAAATTAAAATACCAATACCAAAACAAATTTTTTAAATATCAAATAACACAAAAGAAGGCAGGAGAAACGGGAACAACAAAGAGAATAAGATAACAAATAATAAAATGGTAGAACTAAATCCAACATATGAATAATTAATTTTAAATGGTCTTACCAGACTAGTTAAAAGATAGAGACTGACACAGTAGATTAAAAAAAAAAAAAAGAAAACCACCAACTATTAAGAAACTCACTTTGAATATAATGACATAAGTAGATGAAAAGGATGGAAAAACTATTCCATGCAAGCACTCAGCAAAAGAAAATAGGAGTGGCTGTATTAATGTCCAAGTGGACATCAAAGCCAAGAAAATTGCAAGGGATAAAAAGAGATACTGTATAATGATAAAAAGTCAACTCGTCAAGATAACCTAAGAATTCTAAATATGTCCCTAACAAAAGTGCTTTAGATACTTTAAAGCAAAAACTGACAGATATGAAAGGAGAAATAAAAAATTTACAATTGGGCGCCTGGGTGGCTCAGTTGGTTAAGCGACTGCCTTCGGCTCAGGTCATGATCCTGGAGTCCCGGGATCGAGTCCCGCATCAGGCTCCCTGCTCGGCAGGGAGTCTGCTTCTCTCTCTGACCCTCCTCCCTCTCATGCTCTCTGTCTCTCATTCTCTCTGTCTCAAATAAATAAAAATAAAATCTTTAAAAAAAAAAAATTTACAATTATCCCTTAAGATTTCAAAACTCTTAATAATCAACAGAGTTAGAGCATGGAAAAGGAACAGGGACATAGAAGAACTCACCACCACCATCAACCAGTAAACCTAAACAACATCACAGAATACTCCACCCAACAGCAGAGTCCATGTTCTTTTCAAGTATAAATGGAACATACGCCAAAGCAGACCATGCCCGGGTCATAAAACCAACCTTCACAAGCTCCACTGATACCACACAAAGTTTCCTGACATAATGAAATTAAACTAGAAATAAGTCATAGAAATACAACAGAAGTATCTCCAAATACTTGGCTATAAAAAAACACCTTTCTAGGGGTGCCTGGGTGGCTCAGTCAGTTGGGCGTCTGCCTTCGGCTCAGGTCATGATCCTGGGATCGAGCCCCACGTGGGGCTCCCTGCTCGGCTGGGAGCCTGCTTCTCCCTCTCCTTCTGCCTCTTCCCCCACTTGTGCGTGCTCTCTCTCATATAAATGGATGAAATTTTTAAAAAATAAAACAACACTTTTCTTTTTTTAACTTTCAGCTTTCTACATCAACTATTCATTAAAATATAAAGTTAGACTTAACCTTAAAACCTGAAGGTTTTATTTTTTAATTAAGTTTTTATTTTAATTCCAGTATAGTTAACATATAGCATTAGTTTCAGGCGTACATGATAGCAATTCAACAATTCCATATATCATCCAGTGCTCATCACAAGCGTGCTCCTTAATCCCCATCACCTATTTCACCCATCCCCCCACCTTCCTGCCCTCTGGTAACCATCCATTTGTTCTTGATGGTTAAGAGTCTATTTCTTGGTTTGCCTCACTCTCTCTCTTTTTTTTCCCCTTTGTTCATTTGTTTTGTTTCTTAAATTCTACATGAGTGAAATCGTATGATTTGTCTTTCTCTGACTTATTTCCCTTGGCATAATACTCTAGTTCAATGCATGTCATTACAGATGACAAGATTTCATGCATTTTTACGGCTGGTAACATTCCTTTGTGTATATATATACACCACATCTTCTTTATCCATTCATCTCTCAATGGACACTTGGGCTGCTTCCATAATTCACCTATTGTAAATAATGCTGCTATAAACATAGGGTACATATATCCCTTTGAATTAGTGTTTTTGTATTCTTGGGGTAAATACCCAGTAGTGTGATTACTGAATCACTGGTGGTTCTATTTTAAACTTTTTTTTTTTAAGATTTTATTTATTTATTTGACAGAGAGAGACATAGCGAGAGGGGGAATATAAGCAGGGGGAGTGGGAGAGGGAAAAGCAGGCCTCCCTCGGAGCAGGGAGCCCGATGCAGGGCTCGATCCCAGGACCCTGGGACCATGAACTGAGCCAAAGGCAGATGCTCAACGACTGAGCCACCCAGGTGCCCCTATTTTTAGCTTTTTAAGGAACCTCCATACTGTTTTCCAGAGTGGTTGCACCAGTTTGCATTCCCACCAATGGTATAATAAGAGGGTTCCTTTTTCTCCACATCCTGGCCAACACCTATTTCCTGTGTTTTTGATTTTAGCCATTCTGAGAGGTGTGTGATGGTATCTCCTTGTAGTTTTGATTTGCATTTCCTTGATGGTGAGTGATGTTGAGCATCTTTTCACGTGTCTCTTGACCATTCTGTATGTCTTCTTTGGAGAAATGCTTGTTCATGCCTTCTGCCCATTTTTAATTTGATTATTTGGTTTTTTTGGGTGTTGAGTTATATCAGTTCTTTATGTATTTTGGATATTAACCCTTCATTGGATGTGTCATTTGCAAGTATCTTCTCCCATTCCATAGGCTGTCTTTTAGTTTTGTTGACTGTTTCCTTCACTGTACAGAAGCTTTTTATTTTGATGTAGTCCCAATAAAACAACACATTTCTAAATAATCAATGGTTCATAAAAAGAAATCTTGAGGGAAATTAGAAAATATCTGAACTCAATAAAAATGAAAATATATCAAAATCTATAGGATGTAGGTAAAGCAATGTTGAAGGGGAAATTTGGAGCATTAAATGCTTAAAAAGAAGAATGGTCCCAGGGCGCCTGGGTGGCTCAGTAGTTAAGCATCTGCCTTCGGCTCAGGTCATGAGCCCGGGGTCCCGGGATTGAGCCCCACATCAGGCTTCCTGCTCAGCAGGAAGCCTGCTTCTCCCTCTCCCCCACTTGTGTTCCCTCTCTCGCTGTGTCCCTCTCTGTCAAATAAATAAATAAAATCTTAAAAAAAAAAAAAAAAAAAAGAAGATTGGTCTCATAATGATCTGAACTTCTACCTTAAGAATCTAGAAAAAAGAGAACTAAACCTAAAGCAAGTAGAAGGAAGGAAATAATAAAAAGACATCAATGAGATTACCTAAATAGTCCTACATCTATTAAATTGAATCCATAGTTAAGTCTTCAGAAAAAGAAATCCCCAGGCTCAAATTGTTCCACTGGAGAACTCTATCAAACATTTAAAGAAAAAAAGTATCAATTATCTACACAATCTTTTTCAGGAAATAGAAGAAGGGGGGGGCGCCTGGGTGGCGCAGTCAGTCAAGCATCCGACTCTTGGTTTCAGCTCAGGTCATGATCTCAGGGTAGTGAGATCAAGCCCCATGTCAGGCTCAAGAGGTGAGCACGGAGCCTCCTTAAGATTCTCTCTCTCTCTCCTGCCCCTCCCCCACCAAATTAATTAAAAAAAAAAAAAGGAGGAACACTTTCCAGCTAATTTAACAAGACCAGCATCACCATGATACCAAGACCAAAGACAATATAAGAAAACTATAGATCAACATCCCTCATGAATACAGACATAAAACCCCATAAAATATTACCAACTCAAATAAAGCAACATATAAATATAATAATATACCTGAATAAGTGGGGTCTATCACCCCACCCAATCAAGGCTAGTTCAATATCCAAAAGCAAGACAAAGAAAAAAAAGGCAAACAGACTGGAAAGGAAGAAATAAAACTGTCCCTATTCATAGATGACATGTCTACACAGAAATTCCCAAGGAATCTACAAAAAACTAAAATAAATTTAGCAAGGTCCAGTATATAAGGTCAACACATAAAAATTAACTGCATTTTTTTTTTTTTTAAGATTTTTTATTTATTTGACAGAGAGAGATACAGAGAGAGAGGGAACACAAGCAGCGGGAGCGGGAGTGGGAGAGGGAGAAGCAGGCTTCCCGCTGAGCAGGGAGCCCGATGCGGGGCTCGATCCCAGGACCCTGGGACCATGACCTGAGCCGAAGGCAGACGCTTAACGACTGAGCCACCCAGGCGCCCCTAACTGCATTTCTATACATTAATAATGAGCAAGTGGAAACTGAGATGAAACAAGCAAAGAAAGACTTAGGCATAAATCTAACAGAACATGTACAGGATCGGTATGTCGAAAGCTACAAAATGCTGAAAGAAGAAATCAATAAAGGACCTAGGTAAATGGAAAGACCTACTACGTTCATGGATTAGAAGATTCCATATAGTACAAAATGTCACTTCTCCCTAGTCTAGATTTAATATTACATCTTGATTTAGTATTGTATTTGGATTTTTATTTAAAATGTTGTTGTTTCAGGGACACCTGGGAGGCTCAGTCGGTTAAGCGTCTGGTTTTGGCTCAGGTCATGATCCTGGGGTCCTGGGATTGAGTCCTGCATCGGGCTCCCTGCTCAGCAAGGTGCCTGCTTCTCCCTCTGCCTGCCTCCCCCCTGCCTGTACTCTCGCTCTCTCTCCAACTCTCTTTCATTCTCTCTCTCTCTGGCAAATAAATAAATAAATAAAATCTTTAAAAAAACTGTTGTTGTTTCATATCCAATCTAATCCACAGATTTCATACACTTTCAATCAAAATCCCAACAGAACATTTTTGTAGATACGAACAAGTTAATCCTAACATCTATATGGAAAGGCAAAGGAAGTAAATTAGTCAAAACCCTTTTGAAAAAGAACCCACATGTATAAGTTATCAGTTTATTGAAAAGTTTAAGTAAATACGAAAAGGAAGAGGGGATACTGAAAAGCGAAAAGAGTCATCCCGGGAACAATTTAAGGAATACCTCCATGTACAATATCTACAAGCCACAGGCAAATGCCCTCTTCGTTACCTTCCACATAATCTTCAGCAACATAGCTGTGCTCGTGCAGGATCTCCTCCATGCGGCTGAGAGTGATGGCTGCCAGGTGCCCAGGATACTTCAGCTGCAGGAGGCGCTGGAGGTAGCCAGCTGCTTGGCTTCCTCCCAGATTGATGCGTTTGCAGTTTTTAGCATCTAACCTACAATCAAGGAATGGAAAACAACACTGACACTTTGGCAACATGGAAGAAAGAACAGGGAACACTTCGTGGGGAGTTTGGGGAAAGGATAACAATTCAGATGAACAAAGAAGAAATGGACCCAGTGAGGAAACAGAAAACTTTACAGATGAAGGGACTCTAAAGCTCCCTTGATTCAGCCTCTTACACTATGCAGGAAGTCCTAGTCCACACCCAGATACATGGCATCTAACGTCCATCAAGAGACGCAGAAGGAAACAAGGTTTGATGGGAAGATTGTGCACTCTGAATTCAGACCCTTATGTCACTTGTCAGGATTTCTCAAACTGTGGTCCTTGTAGAATTAGCTGGGGGAAATGTTAAACATGCTAATTCTCAGGACTCATTTGCTTTGGGGTAAGCCTGGGAATACACATTTTAACAAGCTTCCCAGGTAATTATGGCACAGGCTGGAGTCTGAGAACCCTTCCCCTAGACACTCCCCTTCTACTGATGCATACACATTAAGTACACACATACTGGCTTACTGTAATCCCCTAAAAAGACCAGGTCCCTTTTCACATGATGCGAAAGGGAAGAGAACCAGAATAACATTTTTCTTAATGCGAAAAATTTAGAGAAGCAGAGCACTAGGATCTTGCTGCATATTGAAATGTTCTGCTATATCACCCCTCACCAGCAGATGCCAGTACAGAACAGGTCAGGCTCCACTGGGATCATTTTTTTTTTTTTTTTTTTTAAGATTTTATTTATTTGACAGAGAGACACAGCGAGAGAGGGAACACAAGCAGAGGGAGCAAGAGAGGGAGAAGCAGGCTTCCCGCAGAGCAGGGAGCCCGATGCAGGGCTTGATCCCAGGACCCTGAGATCATGACCCGAGCTGAAGGCAGACACTTAACGACTGAGCCATCCAGGCGCCCCTCACTGTGATCATTTCTTAGCTTTCAGGTAAAATACTTTTCTCTCAATACGCTATAAAAATAACATAATGTTATTTTTAATTTCCACATATTCTGCTTACATAAAATAGAAAATTCCATATATCAGGAGTGTTTGGTAATGTGTAAAAGAAGTATTATCTTCATAAATTTTTATAGAAACTTCAAAAGAAATGACCATTTTAGGTCTCAATAAATTCAGCAACATTTATTTTGACTTAAACATTCAGACTCTTTTATAGTTCACAAAATGCCATCATCTACATGATCTCATTTCATCCTCAGGGTAACCCCGAAAAAATCAGTTTTTCCCAATTTTACATGTTAAGAAGCTATGTAAAGAAGGCAAATAACCTCATCCTCAGCAGGGCTGCAAACCCAGGCATTCAACTCTAAAGCCAGGATTCCACTCCTTACTTACACACCCTCTTTATGCAGTAAGAAACCTCAGGAGAGCATGATGTTGGTGTAGTCTCTTCTCAGACAATAAAAGTCCAACTATAACATGGAAACACGTTTAGGGGTGCCTAGGTGGCTCAGTCGATTAAGGGTCTGCCTTCAGCTGGGGTTATGATCCCAGGGTCCTGGAACTGAGCCCCGAGTCGGGCTCCCTGCTCAGTGGGGAGGCTGTTTCTCCCGCTCCCACTCCCCTGGCTTGTGTTCTCTATCAAATAAATAAAATCTTAAAAAAAAAAAAAAAAAAAAAACCAGGTTTAAAAATGACAGAAACTACCCTCACCTTTTATCCAACTTGGAAATGTACCTATATTATGTGCCAGGCACTGTACCTGAAAAAAAAAAAAGGCCTAAACAATCATGATTAACAAAAAGGTGACTCCAGAACACAAAGACCATTTAAATTACTCAAATAATTTATTCAAAACATTTTTATGAAGCACCTACTACCTGTAGGTACTATGTTAGCTATCTTGCCATAAATCAAAACAGTAAAGTTCTAGAATTATTGATCTGGACCTCAAAGACTATCTACTGCAACTCCCACCAGGAGGTCACAAAGGATGGAAGGTGAATTGACTTAACTGAAGTCACATAGTGAAGTATGTCAGCGCCAAGCCCAGAGGCCAGTTCACAGTTCAATACTTGTTCTTTCCACTTCACCTTTCAAGTGGGCACCCAATAAATGTTTCCCAAATGCTTCTCAAAACAGCACTCAAATGCTGTCAGTGCTACTCACCTCCCTTCTAAGATGGGTAAAATATGTGTACACTGGTATCCAGAGGAAATGATGAGCCCACTGGAAATCAAGTTCTTTGGCTTATTGTGGTAGAAGCTGAAAAGGCTGTCTATTCCATAGGCAACCTTAGGAATCCCATAGCACTCAAAAAGAAGCTCAGACATCATTTGCCGAGAATACAGTGGGTTGCACACAGCTTCTGTCAAAACTATGGGATGATCGACACAGCCCTACTTTGAAAGAAAAGGGAGAACAGATGAGTAACAAAAGAATACTCTTTTTAAAGCATAAAAGAAAGCAAAGTCCTACTGTAAAGACTGAATTTGCTTTTGGTCTTCAATCAAAAACCTGACCGGAAGCAACTGTAAAACACTCATCTCATCCTTATTAGAGGTTGTTTTAGAAAATATAAAAGTAGGGTCAATTTAAGGTTATTAAGTCAAGCCCCATCCAAACTGCCAGCAAATCATGTTGGCTCTATCTTCAATTTACCTCCAGAATCCAACTGCTTCTACCACATACCCCTCCCCTGACCTCCTTCACCTAAGTCACCACCACCTCTCACTTGGATTATTCCAACAGCCTCCTTACTGGTCTCCTGGTTCTACCCTATGACCCACATCAATCCATTCTTCATACAGCAGCTATAGTGATCCTTTCGGAACAGAAGTCATGTACCTGCTCCACTCAACACCCTGCAATGGCTTCTCATTTCACTCAAGTAAAAGCCAAATGTGATTTGCTCCCTCATCACCTCTCTGACTTCCTCCTCCACTGACTACTCTCCTCTTACTCTGGCTGCTCTCAGGATTAGGGCACACTCCTGCTCAGGGCCTTTTCACTGGCCGTTTCTCTGGAATACTATCTGCTCAGACATTCACATGGCTTACTCCCTCAATCACCTCCTTCAATCCTTGCTAGAGCATCACCTTCTTCCTGAGTTTTACCCTGACCATCTGAAAAAACGTAATCCTCTCCTCTCCTCCTACCATGTCTTAGAATCTACTACTTAATTCTATTGGTTATTGTCTGCCTTTTCATTCTAGGTCCATAGCACAGGAAATTTTCTGTCACATTCATGGATGTATTCCAAACGCCTAGAAAAGTGCCTGACACAGAGTAGGTGCTCAATACAGATTAGTTAATAAATGAATTTGATAACAAACGAGCACCTACGCCAAATGTACGCTGCAAGAGAGAAGGAGCGCTGTTTTGTTCACTGCTGTACTCCAAGAGCCTAGCCCAGGGCTTACACACGTTGGGCACTTAAGATTTACTCGAATGACGAAATGAATGACTAAAGGACAACGAGAACTACTGTTGTGACTACGTCCTCTCGGAGAGCAGAGTGCGGGGAGCTGCGACCTCACCCCTCCCCTCAAGCCCAACCCCCTCCCCCCCCCCCCGCCTCACCTGTGAGGAGACACCCAGGTGCTGGAAGCTGTAGTCCAGCAGCAGCTCCTGCAGCTCCAGGTTGACCGGTACGTTGCGGTCGAAGGGTGAGCGCAGCATCCAGCGCAGCGGCTCCAGGCTGCCCAGCGCGTTTCCCACCTGCGGGCCCGCCCCGCCCCGAGCCCCGCCACGCCCGCGGGCGCACACGGCGCGGAACTGCAGGCGCGGCTCGGGGCCCGGGTCCGGCCCGGGGCATGCCCAGCCGGCGCGGGCCTGGAACGACCCGTTGTCCAGCACGAGTGGCACCGGCAGTGGCCCGTGTGCCCCCGGGCCGGCCTCCAGCACTGGGTCTGGCGCGGCGCGGGCATCGCGGAACGGGAAGACATTCGCCACCGTCCCAGCAGCACCGGTGGCCGCCATTTTGGAGCGCGTACGCTGTGCCCGCCCCTCGCCGCAGCGTCCGCCCAGACGGCGCTAACCCCGCCCCTCGCCGCAGCGCCCGCTCAGAGGGCGCTATCCCTGCCCCCCACCGTAGCACCCGCACCGACGGCAGGAGACTCCGCCCCGTGCGTGACGAGAGCCCCCCCAAGCCTCCTCCCCTCGCTGCGCCTGGCCACCCTTTCCGCGTGATTCGCCCCTAGCGACCCAGGCCGCCTTTGAGATCACTAGGCCCCGCCCATGCTGGCCTCGAAGTCCCGCCTTTGCTTAACCTCGCCCCACCATCCGATCTGGCCACGCCCCTTCGCTCTATCCGGGACGTCGGCCAGTAAGCCCCGCCCCTGTATGCGAAATACCATCAGGCTCCGCCCCTTCCCGGCCTCCAGAAAGGGGCGCGAAACTACGCCGGGCCCGCCTTTTCGCCTGGCCACACCCAGTTTTGGGGGTAGCTCACCTTCAACCGCCCTTGGCTCCTCCTCCACAGGGTTTTGACTCCCTTAGCCGGGCAGTCAGGGAAATCCAAACGCTGGGGTACTGACAGAGATCAATTTCTTTTTTTTTTTTTTTAAGATTTTATTTATTTATTTGAGAGAGAGAATGAGAGAGAGAGCATGAGAGGGGTTAGGGTCAGAGGGAGAAGCAGACTCCCTGCCGAGCAGGGAGCCTGATGCGGGACTCGATCCAGGGACTCCAGGATCATGACCTGAGCCGAAGGCAGTCGCTTAACCAACTGAGCCACCCAGGCGCCCGACAGAGATCAATTTCTGGACCAGAGATCTTGCTACGCACTTTCACTTTGTGAAAATTCATCAAACTGTCCACTTAGGATTTGTGCACTTGCCTGTGTGTAATATTTTGTAATACAATAGTGTCTTAATACATTTATTATTAAATAATTAAATTATTATTTATTTATTAACTCCCACAGACTATGCCCTCTCACTGAGACCTCAGAGACTGAGAAAAGGACTAATTGATCCTCAATATGTATATTCTCTCTTCCTTTTAGTGGTATAACTCCCACGCAAGGTCATCTAGTATGAGTCTATGACTAAATTCTGGCCAATGGGGGTAGGAGTGGAGATAATGTGACACCCCTCCCTCCCAGTTTTAGCTCTAAAAGGATTAGGCAAGCTCTCCCCTACCCGATTTCCCCCAGCTAGGGGGATACAAAGGTTTAGGGCAGCTGCACTCTACACTTCCAGTTCTGGAACATGTAACTTTGAGACAGAAAAGCAAGTTAATTATAAAAGATGGCTCCGAATAAACACTTTTAGCAAGAGATAAGACCTTAAGCCTTTCTCAAAATCTCTGTGAACACCTCTAGGCCAGATTGAGAACCAGCCTAGTGGCAAAATCAGGTTAAGTGTGTTGCCTTCCAACACAAACCCATGTCTCAGATATCTGAAAGTACCCATCCTTGAGCTGAGAAAGCAGGAATAAGCAGAACACAGAGAACAGTAAATATAAGTGAACATAAGTTTAAGAACTACATCTATGTGTGCTAACATGGACAAATCTTCAGGATTTATTTTTAAAAGGAATAAGTGAAGGCAGTACAGTGTATAGTGAACTCCCTTTACGAAAGAGAGGGAACAAATACATATGGTTTTGCTTGTATTTTCATACAGATAGAGAGGAAACTAATATGAGTTTACTTGTAAAGGGAGGAGTCAAGGTGGGAGGATCAGGTGTGGGAAAATTTTCACTGCATATTTTAAAACATTTTTAGCCGTGTGAATGTATTACTTTTTCAGGAAAAAAAAAAAGCACTATGTATAAGTAAGGTAGACTGGATTCTTGATCCCAGTTCTTCACTCCCATACAATAATAGGATTATAATCCATACCATCTGCCACGTAACTTTGTAGGGCCTCTCACTGCAGACGTTGATACTGGGCTTGGCCATGTGGCTTGCGTTTAGCCAAGGATAACCAAATGTGATCTGAGCAAAGACTTAAAATGTGCTTTGTGGTTTAGACTGCCCTCTTGCACTCCTGCTGTTAGTCAGGAGAAGAACATGCCCTGAGTCTAAAGAGGATGGAAGACCCATGGAGCAGACAAGAACGCAAACTACAGCCTGGAGCCAAGTCCAGCTGACCTGCAACCTAAAGTTGACCTGCCCTGTGGACCCATGAACAACAACAACAAAAATGTTTGTCCTTATAATCTGCTGAAATTCTGGGTTGCCATGCAGCATTATTGCAGGAGAACATTGACAGCTACACTAGACCAATGCTGTCCAATAGTACTTTCTGCCATGATGGAAATGTCCTACAGTCTGCAATGTCTAATGCATGAGCCACATGTGAGTAGTGCAACTGAGGAGCTGATTTTTTTCTTTTACTTAATTTTAACTTACATTTAAATTTAAATAACCATATGTAGCTAGTGGTTACTCTGTTGCACAACATAGCACTAGTCAAATCTATGGTTGTAACTATTTGCCCATGGAAATGACTAGAAGAAAATAGACAAAAGCCTACTGTATTAGTTTCCTAGGGCTGGCATAATAAAGTACCACTAGCTAGAATGGCTGAAAACAACAGAATTTTATTCTCTCATAGTTCTGGATGCCAGAAGTCCCAAATCAAGGTATTGGCAGAGCCATGCTCTCTCTGGAGACTCTAAGGGAGAATTTGTTCCATGCCTTTATCCTATATTTTGGTGTTGCTTTACACACATCACTCCCCTCTCTGCCTCCACTGTCACATGGCATTTTCCCTGTACGTGTATCTCTTTTCTTCTGTTTATAAGGACAACAGTCATATTGGATTAAGGTCCCGCCCCACTTCATTATGACCTTATCTTAACTAATTACATCTGTACACCCTGTTTCCATCCCACCCACAGAGTGTTGTTGGGAGCTGCTGGAAGTGTAAAGCCCCTCCCCCACCCCCCCACCCCCCACCCCCCCACTTGCCTTGAGCTTGGCCCTCAGCACTGCTGGACCAACCGGCTGGGTGTTTCTGGCTAGAGGCCTCTCCTCTCCTGGTCCCTCCTGACCCCCACAACTGGCAGAGATGGCACCCACAGCATCACTGTGGGATCAGTCACAGCTGGTCTCTTGAACAGACTCAATCCAAACCTCTAGGAAGTAGAGCTCATCTCCCAAGCCCCTACCTCACTGAGATTAGCATGAGGCAAGTGAAGCATTTGTCAGGAGAGCAAAATTTAAGAAGGTACAAAAGAATTCAATAAGATATTTGATAAACGATTTTCAAGGTCAAAATTCAAAACTGAACTATAATGTTCAAAATAACATGAACAAAATAATAAAATTTGAAATCAAGACTGGATCATTGCTGATCCTTTCTTTTGCTTCAGACTCAGGATGGCTGAGCATAGTGCTGCTACCGGTCTATACTCTCTGGATGTCACTGTTACTGATCCTGCATGCTTCAGCAACAGGGAAATACACTGAGGTCTGCATCTTTGAAATGCATTTTTTTTTAAAAGGTGGATTGCTAGATGAATAGATGGATAGATATGGGATAGCTATTTCAGCACTGTAAAAATGTTAATTGTTCAGTCTAGGTGGTGGGTATGTGGGCTGTCAGTGTAGAATTTTTTTACCTTTTCTGTATGCTTGAAATTTTTCTTAAGGTTGAAAAGGAAAAAAATAAAAAACAGTGAGAAGGACACCCAAGGCTGGCTCTCTGGGGTCAAATCAGCTCCCTCTCCTGAATCCCTGGATGTCCAGGTCTGGGTTTTCCATCACACCCTCACTGGCAGTGAGGACTAAGCCCTGTAGCTGGTCTGCTGCCTCTTTGACTGAAGTCTCTCTCTGGCCCTTGACCTTGAGATCCTTCATCCCCACCAACAGAAAGTCAAGGATCCTCTCAACTTCCTGACTGGTCCTTATGAGCCTGTTTGGCTCCCTCTTTCCCTCCCAAGTTCCTAAGGCAGGAACAGATCAGTCCCTGGGGTAAGACATGTCATTTAATTCCACAACAGAGCATCTTTTTATATTTGAGGGGAAAACGATCAAAAGCCCATTTTGAAATATGGAGGACCTGAAAATAAAGCACTAGAGATAAACAGTGATTATCAACTCGGTGGGGTGGGGGGGCGGATGGCAGGAAGGGAAGAAGCATTTAGAAATCTGGGGTCTGCAGGAAAGAGTTTATCCAAATTCTAAAAGTGGAGAGCCTTCTTTGAGGGCTGACAGCTTGCGTTCTCACTGCTGGGGGACAAGACAGGGCTGTCTCGGGACCAGGTGGTGGCAACTCCTGGGTTCCCGGGGGGGGGGGGGGGGGCGGCAAGGGTCTTGGCTCCAGGCCAGGGGCCCAAGGCATTGAGCCAGGTACACCTATGCACAGCTGTCTGTCGTGGACGCCGGAGGGGACCACTTATCAGGATCCATGCTAAGACCTCCTGGGTACAGATGGGCACCCTGGGGGGTGCAGAGGTGGATTCTCCCCACCCCTTCCTCAATTCGACCCCCTAATGAAGATTCATTAGGCCAGGCCTAACACCTCCCTCAGACTCAGACAGTGCCCTCGCTGCGGACCCAAAGCACGACCGGAGTGCTTCCTTTCAACTTCTACCCATGCATGCTGGTGTGTTGGGGGCAGGGGCACGGAGATGGGTCCCAGCTACCTGCTCCCTATTTCTCCCGGCAGCCTGAATATGAGTCTGAAATGGATGTCCTACCTATGAGGGTGCGCCTAGAAGGCTGGCTCTCCTGCCCCATCACCCTCAGGACCCGCCCGGGGTGACCAGGGCTCCTGCAAGCTGAGCACAAAGCCCGGAGCTGGACTCAGGGGAGTGGATCTAGGCAAGTCCGCGGAGGTGGCAGCCACTGCATCCAGACTTGCCTGCTGTCTCATTTGTCCTTCTAAAGATGGGAAGGATGGAGCTGGTGCACGTGACGCCCCCACTTTGCCTTCCACTGCAGCATTCCGGGCTTTTTCTGAAGACTACAGACTGCCCTGAGACTCAGAGCACATCCCAGGGTCGGCGGACCGGTGGACCAGTAGACCAGCCCAGGAGAAGTGGCAAGCAGGGCAGGGGGAGGGTCAGCTTCCAGGCCTGGGATACATCAGAAAGCCTAGGGAAGCTGGAAACTGAGGATTCTTTGGCCAGCTCCGGATCCTGGACAAGAGACAATTGTGACAAGGGGGGATTAGGTGTTTGACATCTGAACATCTCAGATGGCCCATTTAAATAGTCAGAACCTCGGGCAGCAGAGAGGACCAGATCCTAACCCTCTTCTGCTCCATGGCTGCAGAACCAAGGTGGTGAGAGGTCACCTCTATCGCAGGCATGCCCACAAAGATGCTCTGTGTGTGTGCGTGCGCGTGCACACACACACACACACATTCATCAAGGCTCTCACAAGACACAGATGTAGCCTTCCCCCCACCCCACACGCAGATCTTTATATCTCCTACACATGCGCGCACGGGCACCCACAGCCGTTGCAGAGAGTAGGGAGAATGGACATTGTTCTTGGGCATTCTCGCAGTTCTTCCTCATGCACAGTTCACATCTAGAGAAATCGCTCCAAACTAGTCCTCTGCCTTGGTGGTGGAGACTGAAAACCTCCCACATGGCTTGTCTCCTGTGAGGACCCTAGGAATGGCCTGGCCTTCCTGCCTTCCTCGACTGCATCTATTAAGTCTGACTATGACCTTCTCCAATGGGTCTGGGATTGGCACCCTGGAGTCGGATCTACACCAAAAAAGGACTGGATCCTCTAGGTTAATTAAAAAAAAAAAATTCTCAAACAGGCTGTTCAAGAAGAGGGGAGATTGGGACACAAATTGCTCAGGCTGTTGATTCTAAACAGCCAGATTTCTTCACTGTGGCCGTATAAACCTCAGCTTGGACTTGAGTGGGGTTCTCCTGGGTGAGAGATGCCTGGGCGGCCAGGTTGGCCCCTGGCCCTGGGAACCCCCCGGGGAAATACACAACCTGCTGTTGATTTCCTTTACAGTTCTCTTCACAGTCCACAGCCAAGTGTGGATTTCTGCATGCCCTTGTTTATTGTCTCCCCCCCCCATTGGAGGTTGAGAGAGTCCCCAGAATTCTCAGATGGATCCAACCCCCAGGAGGGATTCAGAACAAATATTGTCCTGTTGGCTGCGGCACGGAGGCCACACTGAAACCGCAGGGAGCACGGCATGCTCCTTCCCCTGCCTCCCGCAAACACCTGGAGAGCCTCCTCTTACTGCAAACCATCCTCCTCATTCCCCCGGGCTCTCCCAGGACCCATTAACTACAGGTGCTCCTCCACCCACACCTGCTTCACCCGGCCTGGCCAGAGCCGGTTCCCCTGCGGTCCAACGCTTTGGGATTCCCCTCCCCCCAACCCGGTCAACCTCCCCCAACCCCAGCCCCGGGCGCAAAAATGCAGAACTGACACAGGCGCGGGCGCCTTTGTTTCTTCTTTATTTGCGGATATAATTATGTACCGCACTCTAAATTAGAGATAGATTTTTTTTCTGATATACATTTCATCTTATTCACCACGAGCACACCACACGCACAGTAGAACAGTTCCACAACCTGATAAATTGCACAAGATGAGTTTGGATTCCTGAAAACCGGCAGACAAGCCGGCCCTGCCTCGGCCTCTCGCCTCCCCGCTTCGCCGAAGGAAATCGCCCACCCGAAACAGACTTCCCGGACAGCCTTTCCCTCTGCAGGGTTGAAATGTCCCTGGAATGGGAAGCGCTCTTGCTGGAAATGGCTGGACGCTGCAGATTCCGAGCACTGGATGGCTGTGAAATGCCCCCCCCCAAGGTCAAGTTTCTGCGCCTGCGAGCTGCGCCCCCTCTCCCTCCCTTCCCACCTGCCTCGGTGACAGGGACCAAAGAGTCGGGGTCCCTCCGGGAAGGACAGAGAGCCCGACCCACAAATTCGCCCCCGCCTCCCCAGAAACTAGGGTGTTGTGGAAAAGAAAGGACAGCAGAAACGCAGACGCGATGGATTGTGGATTCCTATCCCCTCCCACCCCACCCCCCATCCCCGATAATCAGAAACTAGGAACCAGAGATGTTTAAAGCTTGGCTTCCCAAGCACGGCGGCAGGGCGCACAGGGCCGGTGGAGGTGGGTGGGGAGGGTGGGAAGAGCGCGGGAGAACCTGAGCCCTGGCGCCCTAGTCCTCCGCGTTGGTTCGGTAGGCCTCGATGAGGCCCTCCAGCGAGTGCACGAAGCCGGACACACTGCAGATGCCGCCGATGACGAAGATGGCGACATCGAAGAAGACTTGGTGCCACAGGAGCTTGCGCCAGAGCAGGCGCAGGTGGAAGAGGCTGGGCAGCAGGAAGCAGAGGCCGGCGCCCGTGAGACTGCCGGTGAGGCCCATGAGCAGCGCGAAGTGCGGCACGTAGATGGCCATGAGCAGCGTGAAGACCACGAGCGCACAGCGCAGCGTCAGCCCCCACGACTTGAGGCGCCCGTCGCCGCCGTAGCAGCCGGGGAAGAACGCGCGGCTGCCTTCCTGGAAGAGCGACTTCTCCAGCACCTCGACAGCAGCGAAGAAGGGCAGCGGGTAGGACAGCAGCGCTTTGGCCACCAGGAAGATGTTTACCACGGCACGGATGGAACCAGGCAGGTTGTCCGTGATGACCTCCTTGGTCTCGTCGGCCCAGGTGAGGTAGGCCACCAGCGCGAAGAGGCCTTTGAGCACGCAGGCGGCGATGTGCGTCCAGTTCATCATGCAGTGGAACTCGCTGGGCTGCTGCATGTTGCCCTCCAGCGAAGGCAGGAAGATCTGGGACGTGTAGCTGAACACGATGATGCCAATGGAGATGGGAAACTTCTTGACATCGATATAGAACTTGACCTTCTCCCAGGCCCAGTCGCGAGCCCGCGAGAGGCAGTAGGCGATGACCAGGATGTTGATGACGAAGTGAGCCAAAGTGCACAGCAGGCTGAACTTGGACACTGCCTTGAGGTTCTTAAGGAAGGCGCAGGGCAGCAGCACGGCGGTGGCGATAATGGACCAGGACTTCTGCGACACGGGCAGCCCTGGGAAGCTGTTGTACATGAGGTTGCCGCTGACCACCACGTACAGGATGCAAGTCATCACCAGCTCGATGATCTGCGCTACGTTCACCACGCGGCCTCCCAGCGTGGGGAAGCGCGGGGCGCAGCACGCGTTGGCTATGGCTACATACGAGTCCCGCACCCGCACCACCTCGCCATCCTCGTTCTCCTCGTACAGGCAGGCGATGAGGATCTTGCCGGTGTAGCAGCACACCACGGCGGCGAAGATGATGAGGAACAACCCCAGGTAGCCGCCGTGCAGGATGGCGTAGGGCAGGCCCAGCACGAACATGCCCTGCGAGGCGGAAAGGCAACCAGACCCGGGTGCTCAGCGGCCGCAGCCTAGCCAGAGGGGACCTGGGGGCGTGGCTTAAGGCTGCAGCCGCAAGGGGGCGCTAGGTGGAGTGAGAACGGGACTTGAGCCACCGGGAGGAGAGGTTAAGAGTAGGCTGGAATGGGGGTGCACCGAGGCCTACTGGGGGAGTCAGTCAGAGGTGGAGAGGGAGGTGTTCCAGGCTGCAACTGAGGGAAAGGTGTGCCTACGGCTGGGAGGTGCGGAGGAGGCTGAGTGTGGGGTCAAGACACAAGGAGGGACTGGTATATGGACAAGGGGCTGGAGGAGTCGTGGCCAGAAAAGGGCGCTGAGAAAGGTAGAGCGAGGCCTGAGCCATCAGGAAGAGGGGGCACGGGATTTAAGGTGGGACTGGAATGGGGGACAGGGAAGCTAATGAGGGCCTATGGCCTACTGGAGAAGGGACCACGAACGCGGCAGTGGGAGGGGAAAGAGCTAGGGTAGGACGGAAGAGGGGCTGAGGGTGCACTGACGGGAAGCAGAGGGAGGCAAGAACGGAGGGAAAGTGAGGATGCTCCCAAAAGCTTTGGGGGGAGGGGGGGAGGCCAGAGGCGCACGGAGTGAGAATCCTAAGGCAAGGCTTCAGTAGGGTGGGAGAGGCTGGGGCCTAAGAAGGGGCTGAGAGTGGTAGAGGCAAGCAGGATAAGGGGCCTCTGGGGGAAAGTGCAAGCGGGTGAGAATATAAATCAAGGAGTCAAGCTGCAGACTCAGGTGGGTGGACCGCGGAAGGAGGGTTTAGAATCTACAAAGGGAAGAGAAGCTAACGAAATCCAGGGTTCCCACGGCCTCCAGGCCTCCAGTCTCCCTCCCTGGCCTCCTTCCGGGCCTACGGAACGGGGCCTTCAAAGACGCCCCTGGCGAAGGCGCGGGTGGCAAGGAGGCGGTCGCTGTCCCTTGCCCATGGTTCTGCATGGCCAACTCGCAGGGCCCGGGAGCGGGAGGCGCCTCGAGTCGGACCACTTAGTGTGCAGGGCCCTGCGCAGCCTGGGTCCCCGAAGCAACCCCGCTTTGGCCTTCCGCTCCCGGGAGATCCCTGTTGTGCGCCCCAACGACCGTGCACTCCGGGGACGCCAGGGGGACCAAGCCACAGGGCCCGGGGGCTCCTTGGGCTGAGACCTCCTCCTCCCCTCAAGCCGCGGCCTGCCCGCCTTTGCCAGCTCCTGGGGTCGTTGTGCACTCTCCAAACCCGCTCCCCGTGGAGTCCGGCGCCGCCTGGTGGGGAGTGGGGCGCTGCGAGTAGGGTGAAGGGGTGGCAGGCCTGGAGACCAGAGACTGTTCAGAGCATCCAGAGGCTGCTTCTCCAGTCACACGCGGAGAAGCTGGTCGCCTCTTTGCCGTGTAGCCGGGATTTCGGGCGAAAGGGGTGTCTGTGCACAGGGAGCACTGAGGTACCACAGGCTAATTGTGCTTGTGTGAGCACATCATGCATGTGCTTATGTTTGTGCACACCTGTATGTCCCCAAAAGGGCAGCACCTGAGAAAGTGGGCTGGATCCTGTTTGCAAGAATCTGTGCTTGTGTGCATGTGTATGTTCAAGGTTCGTGTGTGTGTTTGGTATGTACAGGTATGTGCTTGTGTGGGGGTGTAGGAAGGTGCCTTTGAGGATAGTCTTGTGGTCTCTATATAGATGCATGTCGTGTGCACCTGTGCGGCGATTGTTCGTGGGGGAGGGTGGATGTGAGCAAGTGTGTCTTGTGCCTGTGTCGGGGGAGGAGACTCCCAGCTCAGCAATTTCCCTCTCTCCTTTCCTCCTGAACGTGCAGCTGTGAATCCATTCCGGAGTCCCAGGCGACACCGTTCCCTCCAATCCTGATTTTCTTTCTCCCTCACCCCTCCCCGCTCCCCTCCCCCTGTTTCCCTCTGGTTTGCAGGGTCTCAGGGCAAGTGCCTCGGACCAAACCTCAGCCTAGCAGTCGTGCGCCTGGGGCCGCTGGAGGGAGTGCGGATCAGGGCGGGAGACCCCGCTTGTAGGGTTGTAGATCCCCCCGCCGCCCCCCACCACAGGGCTGGGAGGGATGGGGGAAGGTGAGATCCTGGGTACGGGAGGGGATCTCTCCGCTGAGATCGCCCGGGGACTCGCACAGGGGTAGAGCCTGGTGCTCCAGAGCTGGAGGAGGTGGAGGGTAGGGGCAGGCAGAGCAGGGAATCCCGCGCTCACCTGGATAGCGTTGGTCACGTTCCAGCCCGCCTCCCACGCGGTGATCTTGGGTTTGTCGTGGCCCCCGAATTCGCCACCAGCCCCCACATTCTGATCTTTGGAGCCCGAGGGCGGCAGGGGCGCGCCACCGCCGCGCTGGTAATGGATGTCTCCCTCGACGGGCGGTTCGGCTCCCTCGTCCCCGCAGGGCTCACCCTCTGTTTTCAGGATGTCCATCTGCAGGCCCTGACGGTGCTCAAAGTCGAGGTCATCGCAGTGAGCAAAACCCACCGCTTCCTCGTCGGTGGCCGCCTGAAAACCCATCCTGGCGAACATGCCGCTCACCTTGGCCTGGGACTTGTTGGACACGGTTGTGGCCACGTTGGACAGCTTGCTGCGGAGAAGGGTGGCCATGGCGGCGGCGGGGTCCGTGGAAAGGACAGAAGGGGCCGGGGACGCGGGGGATGCGCGGCGAGGCGGCGAGGGCCAGGGGGGCGCGAGGCCGCTATCTTCGCTCGCTTTCCCCGCGGCGCCCCAGGGCGCTCTGGCTCATGACCCCCTCAGGGGGCGTCTGAGGCTCGCTCGGAGCCCACCCTGCGGGCGGGCAGCGGGGCTGGCGGAGCGGCGGCGGCGAGTGCACTGCGGAGCTGCCGCGGGGCGCGCGCTGGGCTGCGGAGGGCGGCGGCGGCGGCGGCGGCGTCAGAGCGGCTACGCGAGGCCGGCGCGGCGCCCCCACCCGTGCGCAGCCCACTGCGCTCCCGCCCCTCGGAATCAGGCGGGGGGCGGGCGTTGGGGAGGGGGAAACACCAGGAGGCGAGGGGTTGGGGGAGGAGGGCAGCGAGAAGAGACAAGGGGCGCGAAGGGACTCGGGAGAATTGAGATGGGGGCCGGCGAAGGGCGCCCGCCGGGTGGCACCGAGAGGGAGCGCACACGGGAGGGGGCGCGGAGGGCACGGTGGGGGCTAGAGTGCTGCAGTTCTGGGGGAGGTGCTAAGCTCGGATCCTAGCCCTTCCCACCTCGCCGCCGCAGGGAGGGAGGGGGCCGGAGCGTGCTGATTCTCGCGGTCCCGCGGCCGCGACTACCCCCTCCAGAGCCCGGGAGTCTTTCGGCCCCAGAGCCTCTGGCCAAGGACCGCTCTGGAGGTCCAGAAAGGTGGCAGGACAGTTACCTGTCTCCCGCGGCGCGGGCCGTCTGGGCGTCGATCTGTACCCATTACTCACACTGAGACCTGGCCGCAAGCCCCCCTCGGAGGCAGAAGTGTCCGTCCTGGACCGCTCTCGAGAATGCTCAGCCCGTCCGGGTCACGGGGCTGTCTCAGCCCGTCCAGAGACGCCGCGATGAAAGCGACTCTGCGGCTCGCTCGCCACCGACCGGCCTCCAAATGTGTGCAGAATGGAGGCGAAAGGTTGGCCTTTCGCTTTCTTTTCGTTTGGGAGTCTGGAAGGAGGCAGGACTTCGTGAGGGCCTCTCTCGACAGCCTCGTGGCGGGTCTGCGAATGTCCACGGAGCAGAGGGGCGCAGCCGGTGTCCCGCCGGTAGGAAAGCAGGGCTCGCCGTGGGCCCCGGGCGCGGAGGTGCGCCGTGCGCTCGCCGCGGTGGTGAAAACCTAGACCCTTTCTGTTGAGTGGGGTGCGTGTGTGCGCGCGCGAGTAAGAGAGCGACCCCGAGACAAAGACCGATACCTTATCAGATACTGCTACGGGCCGAATCTGAGCGGATTCCGAGGGTGAGATTTGGTAACCGTGTTTGTTCTGTAAATGTGTGGTTTCGTGCGCATTTGAGCCTGTGCGTTCGCAGGGCTGGTGTGTTCGATTGTGTGGTTAAGTGTTCCCGAATGGGTTGCCTGCGTTTTTGCCTGTGTGCGCCCTGTTGTAGCTGTGTCTCCCTGAGGGTCCACCGCTCGGTATGGGTCCCTGCCTGTGTTCCCAGCTGGGCTCCCACCGGGACTCCTCTTGAGCCTGAGCAGTAAACAGCAGCTATGCGACCTGGCCTAGGTGGAGGAGGACTGGCGGCTGTGACTGGGGTGGGGGTAGGGGTAGGGAGAAACTGAAGGAAAGGAAAAGAAAGGGATCCCCTATCTCCCCCTCTCAAGGCTCTGTCTCTCTGAGAACCCCAGTCTCCCCCTCCCCTGTAGTATTTCTAGATTAGCCCACGTCAGCGCACAAGTAGGGCGTCAGCGCACAAGTAGGGCGGCCTGAGGGCTTTGACCAGCGAATTGGAACTGCCAGGACAAGACAGGCAAGACAAGACTTCCCCCCTACTCCCTGTCCCCCCCTCTCAGCGCCTCAGTCTTTGGCAAGCTCCTCTCCAGATAGGGAACCTCCACCACATTGGACAGAGATGCTCTTGATCCCTCCCCAGGTATCCCCTTAAATTCCCCCAAGAGCCTGCTTGCCAGAAACCAAGACAGAAACCCACCCCCCATAAGTAACCTGAAGAATCCATCCCCCTGCACCAGCTGCTATGACAAGAAAACCTTTCCATAGAGCCTGACCCCAAACACAGATCCTCCAAGTCATGATACGACTCAGAACAAAGAGAACAGAAATCTTTCCTCCCCAAATACAGATCATCTCCTCCAGCGAGGTTTGAAAAAGAACTGATCTCCCATCCCAGAGATTTGCCCTATACAGAGACCCTCCTCCAGCCCCATCCCCATCCCCAGAGGCTGGGAAAGAGATCCCTTTCCCTAGACTCCTACAGACAAAGGTCTTCACCTCCTAATCTTCATGCCACCTTTTCTGTTCCTGGTGAAATTCTTTAGTTCCACACAAGGTGATCTGGGCAGAAACTAGGAGTCCCTAGTGCCTGCCTCTAGCACATACACACCCAGACCTGAAGACGGCCATTGATGCCTTCTTTGACAAGTGAGGCAGTGCCGTATATGTATGAGTTGGTCATTGCTGATTTATGTGTGGATTTTAGGTGGGTCCAAAATGCTTATCCTCTCTTTCCTTTTCCCTTATGTTGTTCGCTGCTGTTAAGACCCAAGGGGCGCTGTGAAGTTCTTTCATTAGTGAGAAATGGGGTCATTCATTCATTCAGCAAACCTTCTCACTGCCCTACTGTGCACGTGACTACCTTCCCACTGTTGTGGGAACCACCAGGACCATGCGAGCATGGTCCCTGTCTAGACTCCCCACCACAATTTTTGGGTCTATGGGGACATTGGAGAGCATTCAGTCCAATCATCCTTCCTGCGATGCTTAAGCCATCCCTAAAACACCCCTTCTTTTACAGATAAGCACACCCAGGCCTGGCCATGAGGTGTCCTGCTCAAGGTCACCCACAGTCCAGGGTAGAGCCAGGGTAGAGCCCCAGGAATCCTGATGTTCCTCCTGTGCCTTCCCTTCTGTGACCTTGTCCGTCCTTCCATCTCCTCTCCCTGGTTGTTTGGTGTTTGGCCACCACACTGTCAAGAGATGACATTTGAAGCAGACACCTGTCCCTCTGGCAGTCATCAGATGTCAGCAGTTGGAGCAGGAAAGCCTCTGCATCCCTCTTTTCCTGCTAATTGCCACAAATGCCTCTTCCCAGGCCAGGGTGGCAAGCTCCCAAGCAGCCTTCCCTCGTTGGAATATTCTGCTCCCTCATGTATTAACTGTGCGACATTGGACTACGAACTTAACTTCTCTTAGCTTCTACTTCCTCATCACTAAAATGTGAAAATAATAGTAACAGCTTCATCTGGTTCTTGAAAGGATTCGGTGAGTCTTGTATGTAAAATGCCTAGCAGGGAATGCTCAGTGCCCAGGACATGGTAGCAATTATTCTTTTGTTTTTGCTGCCATACTGAATGGCCATGTCTCATTGTTTGGGGGGGAAAGTGAGTGTGCAAGAAAAAGCCCTTGATGTGTGTGGAAGTCAGGGTGAGTTGGCATGTGCCCTCTTCTGTCTTTGCCTCACCTCCCCATCCTCACACCTTCCAGGGAAAGGAATGGAGGTCAGGAGTTGGGCAGAGGGCAGGGGACCTGGCAGGCAGCCCCAGGAGGCAAACAGGACACCCTGCCTAGCTGGTAATGAGCTGGGCGTGCTCTAGAGAAGCCATCAGCCTCCAGATTCTCCTGATAAGCTCCTCTAGGGGCGCCCTCTCGAGAGGAATTTGCAGCAGCGTGGCCCCCTGCGCTGAAACACAATGCACACATACACACATGCACTCACACACACAGAATGACAAGGCAACTGACGGATGGACCAAGAAGCGAGGGCCAGTGCCCAGATTCAAGCACATTGGCAGACTTACACTGGGCAGTGCACACAGGTCAAGGACAGGCCAGCACGCAGACACACAGAAGATCTGAACCGAGACTGCCCACCACACAGAGAAACCAGGGCAGACCCCCCCCTAGATGGAGCCCCAGGGGCACCGTCACCCAGATGACAGACTTAGACACACAGCAGCACAGGATGGGCAGGTAACACGGAGAATTGTACACACACTGACAGACACCCAGACACGGACCACACATACAGTTCACACCCACACCCATAGTCAGGCACCCCCCGGAATGCAAGCGTACCCCTATAGGATTACGAAAGGGGAATAGAAGGGAGAACAAAGGGAGGAAAAGGGACAGAGGAGATATAAAAAGGAACAAGCTAGAAGAGGGAAGAGGGAGACAGAGAAGGACATGCCAGGCAGAGGCACCAGCCAGCAGGGCACAAAAGAAACAGAGGTTCCACAGCCTTCCTCTTGGCCCGAGCCAGAACCCAGCCCTGGGACTGAGAAAATGGGAGCTGGGAGGGTTGTGGGGAGGGAGCTGGAACTGTCGCTGCTGTCCACCCTGGGAGTGGGGCCGGGGGGCTCTCCTCTCAGGGCCACACAAGGTCCCATGGTCTTCAGGGGCTTGGGAGATCCCAGGACTCCTGCCAAGCCCCATGAAGCAAGGACAGTATTCTGGACCATCCTGCAGTCTGGGCCCAGGTGGAATGTGCACCCCTCTGGCAACAGGAGATCCGTTTCTGTTTCTGATGCGTTCAGTACCCAAGGGGTTAAACGCCTGGCAAACGGAGATGGAGGCCACTTTTGGGAGGAATAAATAGGGTTAAATAGAACTGGGCTTATCTCCCAGAGCAGGCAGCAACATGGGGGATGGTGTAGGGAGCCCTTGAATTAATGGCCTGGAAAGCCAACATCATGAGCATCATTTTGGGGCTGAATGATCACAGACAGACCCCTCCCCTTCCTTTTCCAGAGCAAATTCTGTCGGTGAGCCTTTTCCTGCTGAGGAGACAGATGCTGGCCCTATAAATCGACCTCCCTCCCTCAGGCTGGGGCAGTAGTGAGGGTTTCATGCAGCTGGAGGAAGCCATGCCTACCTTGCCCCAACCAGAACTCAATTTCCTGATGCTGTGTCTGTGGGCACAAGGGAGGAGAGGGGGCAGCAGGGCTGAGGGTTCCGAGTGGGCAGCCCATGCCTGGAACAAAGACCCTGAGTCTTCCTCCCTTTGGTGTGACAAATCAGGTGGGACCACTGGGGGTGTAGGTGTTGCCTCTGATAGCTCAGGGTACAACAAATTAAAATACATTAATGACTAAATATGAGTGGTTTTCCTTCCTAAATTAGCAGCCCATCTCTGGAGGCATGCAGGCAGAGACCTGATGCCCATCGGGGACAATGTCCAGGGGAGTCCTGTCTCAGGGCAAGGGAGGCTGGCTTTCATAACTTCTGGGCTTCTAGATTCAAGCCTTCTGTGCAGATGGCTCTGAGAAAAGGCCAGGGAGCCGGGGACGTGGGGACCCAGGCCTGGTTCTCGGCAACCTTGGAAACCATAAAAAGCTGCCTACAGCTGAAGGAAGAGCGCTGGGGTTGCCAGCACTCAGTAGACACTGAATAAACATTAATGGGGTTGAATTAAATCGGTGTCACAAAACCATTTGCCTCCATGAACTTTTAGTATAATTGGCTGAGGAAATACACATACACAATGACCAAAATCCAGCTCTGAATTTTGGGTTCCATAGCCCCTCTAAACAGATTTGTCTTTTACACCCACATCACCTTCTGCAGGGTTGGAAGCTAGTCATACATGCAAGATGTGATCTTTGTTCAGATGGGCTTGGGTGCACACTCAGATTCAGGGACTCCTTTCTTTCTTTCTTTCTTTTTTTTTTAATTTTATTTATTTATTTGAGAGAGGGAAAGAGCGCACAAGCAGGGGGAACGGCAAGCAGAGGGAGAAGCAGACTCCCCACTGAGCGGGGAGCCCAATGCTGGGCTCGATCCCAGGACCCTGGGATCATGACCCGAGCCGAAGGCAGACGCTGAACCGACTGAGCCACTCAGGCGTCCCCAGGGACTCCTTTCGAGAGCACTCAGCACCCTTAGGAATCTGTGGGTCACTGGTTCTAGCGACTTGGAGAGACAACCATGGGGGAGGCTCTGACTCTTGTGAGCCCTGCATCAAGGACCCTGGGTTCCAGAATGCAAAGGGGCTGGGGGACAGTCTGACCTCCTGGACCCTCAAACCTTGCTTGTTCTCTCTGCCACATGAGGACACAGTGCCAAGGTGGCCATCTGCAGGCCAGGAAGAGTCCTCCCCAGAAACCGACCCTGCCAGACCTTGATATGGGACTTGAGCCTTTGGAACCGTGAGACAGTGAATGTCCCTTGGGTAAGCGACCCATTCTGTGCTGTTTTGTTAACGGTGCTCCAGCTGACTAAGACACTGAGTACCTCTGCCAGCCCCTGACCAGCACTAGCTTAGTGGGCAAAGATTTTTCTAGGTCACAATCCCTTTGGACATCTGATGAGGCTGAAGGTCCTCTGTCCAGTTGCATACACATGTCACACCGAATTTCAAATCCTCTATAGCCTGCCCGTGATGACTCAATGGCCTCCAGCTTAAGAGCCCAACCTCTAAGTTTCTGTCTTTTCCAGTTGTGTTGAGAGCTGGAGCTGGGTGAAATGTCCACGTTACTATTTAACAAGTGTTTATTCCATGCATGTTCTTTCGTGATTGCCTTACAGCATCCCTGTGAGCTTGGATTGGTTTCATGTCTATTTACAAGATGAGGACAGCAGAGTACAGAGAAGTTAAGTAAATTGCCCAAGGTCTCATAGCTAGGTTGTGGTGGATCCAGGATTCAAACCTAGGTTCAGAGCTGTCCTGAAAACCTCAGCACTCTAGGTGAGTCCTCCTGGTAGGGCTTGGACCCTGGACTCTGGGGAAGGGCTACAATCTAGATCTGGCTCCCACTGGCCGGATAGCTCTCCATGCATTGACTGGTGTATATGTCTACTCCGGCCACCCTCTTCTTCCTCCCGGTTATACAGGCAACTCCTCTGAGACAGGGAGATGGGGAGGCACAGAGCAGGCCTCTGGTAGGTGCTCAGAAGAGCTTGTGGATTTCTGGGTGCAGTCTGGCCTCAGAGGGCTGCTCCCTGTGTCTGGGCTTTCCAGCCTCAAGAGAACATGACTCTTCCCCACAGGATGGCTTAGCCCAGAACAGTTGATAAAGGCTCCTGGGATGTCAGTTGTTTCCTAACCTGGGATGTGTGAACTCTCACCCAGAATTGGTTCATTTTATATTATATTATTCTTTTAAGATTTTACTTTTAAATAATCTCTACACCCAACATGGAGCTCCAACTCAAAACCCTGAGATCAAGCAAGAGTCACACGCTCTACCCACTGAGCCAGCCAGGCGCTACTATATTATATTATTTTATATCTAAAAAATCTACCAGCAGATTCTGAGTCTCCTGGATGACCAAACTGCTGTAATTGTCATAGGCCTCATGACAAAAGACCAGAGGGAGGCTAAATGCTCAAGCATACAGAACCATACTCATTGTGCAAGTGGCAATTTAATTTCAGCAGTACATCATCCATCACATGAAATTAATTGTGTTATTTTGAATCTTTTTATTTTGTAGCTTTGTTTGTATCCCATTGACACATTGTCTTAGCTTTTCTTGTTGTGTAGAGCTAAAAGGGTAAGGATTTCTACCTAGCTTTATGTTTGTACGTATTTCAGTAAAATTGTAATAAAAATAACCCATCAATTGTTGGGAAGGGGCTGTGTTTTTTTCCCCTTTAAAAGTGGCTCGTGTATGACTCAAGTGTGAGCAGCATGCATTTAATTCATTCTGACCAAGTAGAAAATAAGCTTCGCACATTGGTGCCCCACACACAGCCCCTGCCACCTGGATGGGTCCCCATCCTCCGTTTGGCTCCCCCACTGCTGCCTTCGAGGGGAAATATGACAGCGTAATGAACAGTTGTACGACGTGCTATAAAAAGGCAATTAAGGGAACTATTGGACTGGGACAAGCCAGCGTGACCTGGTTAATAGCTCTGAGCGGAGCTGGGCCGCGGGGAGGAGGGGCAGGAGGAGGGGGAGGGGGCTTGCTGTTCCACAGTCTGGCAGAGGTTGATTGTCCACTGCCTGCTATGTACCCGGGGCACCCCCCCTTCCAACCAGTGGGTCCAGGGACAGTTTGAGGGGGATGTTGGTTCACAGCTCAGCTCTGGAGTCCCCTCTGCCACTCCTGGTTGAGTGACCCTGGGCAGGTGGTTCAGGGTCTCTCAGCCTCAGTTTACCCATCTATAAACAGGGACGAGAATGATTGTCCTAGAACTACGCCCTGGCAGTGGGAAGAAGGGGTGGCGCATTCACTGTTAAACTGGTCAGCGCTCAGAAATGCACACGGAGTCCAAAGGAAGATGTGGAAGAGGCTCTTGCTGTGTTTTCAAGTAGGATCGTTCAATTCAACACAATCTGTGGTGTGTGTGTGTGTGTGTGTGTGTGCTATTCTCAGCTTACCCAGGCTCTGCAGGACAGTTCTTTTTTTTTTTTTTTTTTAGTGTTTCAAGTTTTTATTTAAACTTTAGTTAGTTAACATATAGTGTAATATCGGTTTCAGGAGTAGACTTTATGATTCATCACTTCCATACAACACCCAGTGCTCATCATAACAAGTGCCCTCCTTAATCCCCATCACCCACCCACCTCCCTCCATCAACCCCCAGTTTGTTCTCTGTCATTAAGAGTCTCTTATGGCTTGTTTTCCTCTCTCCTTTTTTTCTTTATCCCTTTCCCATATGTTCATCTCTTTTGTTTCTTAAATTCCACATATGAGTAAAATCATATGGTATCTGTCTTTCTCTGACTGATTTATTTCACTTAATCTAATACATTCTAGCTCCATCCACTTAGTTGCAAAGGACAAGACTTCATTCTTTCAGATCCCTGAAGTTCTTTGATCAGATCTCCTGGAGTCGTCCATTTGACCATCCGCCTTGAGACGACCCCTCCCCTTTGGACCCTCTCTCTTATCTCCTCAGGCCATCAGTCTTTGTTCTCTCCAAATGCTCCTATTTCTGAACCATCTTCCGTCTGTGCCAACCTTCAGGATGGAGACAGAGAGAAACACTTCCTGCCCCATGCAAGTGCCTGTCGCCCTCTCCTGAACAGTGTTGCTGGGAAGATTGGTAAACTGTAACCTGATACGTAGGCAGCGAAACACCTGGCACATAGTAAATGCTCAGTAAACACTAGTTTTTCTTTTTTTTTAAATATTTTATTTATTTATTGACAATTGACACAAAGAGCCAGAGAGACAGGGAACACAAGCAGGGGGAGTGGGAGAGGGAGAAACAGGCTTCCTGCTGAGCAGGGAGCCCAATGCGGGGCTCTATCCCAGGACCCTGGGATCATGACCTGAGCCGAAGGCAGACATTTAATGAATGAGCCACCCAGGCGCCCCTATTCTTTTTAAAAAAAATAAAAGATTTTATTTATTTATTTATTTATTTGAGAGAAAGAGCATGAGCAGAGGGAGGGGCAGAGGGAGAGGGACAAGCACGCTCCCCACTGAGCAGGGAGCCCGATGCAGGACTCAATCCCAGGACCCTGGGACCAGGACCAGAGCTGAATGCAGATGCCCAACTGAGTGAGCCACCCAGGCGCCCAACTCTAGCTGTTCTAATTGTTGTCACAACTGGAAAAACTCTGGGTTTATATTTAACACCGAGCACAGTGCTTGACACAGAGTAGGTGCTCAATAAATGTCCACTGACTGATAATGAATGAAACCTCACTTGGTTCCACGCTTTAGGATCTGTGAGCATACACTAACCCCTCCCTGAGCCTCAGTTACTCATTAGTCCACTAAGGATATGATCCTACCCCACAGTGCCTTGTAATCTGTGAAGTCCTGCCCACTGTGGGAACTGGTTCTGTCCATCTCCACCTTCACCCCCACTCTTCTGTGCCTTGCACTTGGATCTGAGAGCCTGGGGGGGGGTGGCTCAACCCCCCACCACATGCATTTATCCTAAAATAAAAAACCAGCAGAGCCTATTGGTCTGCATGACCCCCATTTCCTCCTCCCCACAGTCTCAGATGGAAATGGCATTGAAAGCCCGCCCACTGACAAAGGAGCAATCAGGAGTCATTATGGCTCATTTGGGGGGGGGCGCTTTGTGATTGGCTGAGAAGCACCTGCTATTTCCTCACTCAAGATGAAGAGGGTCTGCAGAAGGCGGCTGGAAACCCAGTCCCTCAGCTCCCTCCCTCCAGAGCCTGGGCCCAAGCTCTGAGAGGCTCTGAAGGCGGGGCTCAGAAGGAGGCTCTGCCCTCCAGGGAGGAAGCTGCACTCAGGCTTAGGCACTGCCTCCCCTCTCCACTACCACCGAAGTTTCCTCTGTGGGCATGATGCTTACCTGGCAGAGGTCTAAAGCCAAGTCTGGGGGTGCCTGGGTGGCTCAGTCGTTGGGTGTCTGCCTTCGGCTGGGGTCCTGATCCCAGGGTCCTGGATCGAGCCAGGCATCCGGCTCCCCGCTCAGCGGGAAGCCTGCTTCTGCCTCTCCCACTCTCCCTGTTTGTGTTCCTGCTATCGCTGTGTCTCGCTCTGTCAAATAAATACATGAAGATCTTTAAAAAAGAGAGAGAGAGAGAGAGATGCTACTTTCCATGTTTGACAATAGTGAATGGCTTCTTAGCTGTTAATAAAATAAAATAAAATAAATAAAGCCAAGTTTAGGGCGCCTGGGTGGCTCAGTTGGTTAAGCGACTGCCTTCGGCTCAGGTCATGATCCTGGAGTCCCTGGATCGAGTTCTGCATCAGACTCTGCTCAGCAGGGAGCCTGCTTCTCCCTCTGACCCTCCCCCCTCTCATGTGCTCTCTGTCTCACTCATTCTGTCTCAAATAAATAAATAAAATCTTTAAAATAAAGCCAAGTTTAGCGTTCTCCATCGTCCAGCTGCCCTCATGACAGAGTCCAAACTCCCTCCCCACCACTCAGTCTATGAGGCCCTGTGAGTTCTGACTATGGCTTCAGGCCGGGCCGGCTTCAGCAGCCTCCTATCCAGCGGGTCAGGAGGATCTCTTTGCTCCTGCTACAGGTGCTTCCTACCCCTGCTCCTGCTCACCCTCGTTTCTGGGGTTCAGAACCCACACTTAAACCAGGCATGAAAATGACTGTCCTAGAACTACGTCCTGGCAGTGCGAAGAAGGGGTGGTGCATTCACTGTTAAACTGGTCAGCGCTCAGAAATGCACACGGAGTCCAAAGGAAGATGTGGAAGAGGCTTTCGCTGTGTTTTCAAGTAGTATTGTTCAATTCAACACAACCTGTGGCTGTGTGTGTGTGTGTGTGTGTGTGTCTAATCTCCACCACTTTGAAGCTATGTGACCAGGAGACTCACTTCACCCAACAGAGCCTCATCTGTTTAATGGGGATAATCAGCCCTCCCTCCACGGGTGGCAGAAAGGATTACCTCAAAGGATATAAAGCATCTAAAAGATCTCATATGTAATACATCCTTCGTGGATATTAGCTAGTATTATTAGGCATTCTTAGGTCACTGTTTAGATGTCACCTCCTCCTGGAAGACCTCTTTGATTCCCCAAGGCTGGGTTTGTCCCTCCCAGGTATTCCTGCCCTCCTCTGTACTTGGCCCTGGTCTACTGCATGTACATGCGGTATGACTGTGTCTTACTTGTCCTTATATCCTGGTGCTCAGCATGGAGCCTGCTGTGGATGATGCTCCTCACAGGCCTCTGTACAAACCACTGTGCTGACAGCCAGGACCACATGAGGATGCCAAGCACCCCGGGCCCCCAAGAGTCTGGACCAGGGAAAGTGGGGCTGAATCCCCAAGCCTCCTTGCTGTATGCTTCAGCACCCCCATCTCCCCGTGCCAGCCCCCAGACCATTGCTTGGACAGCCCCCCTGCGGGAGCACCTTCCACCCTCCTCCTCCGCTCACAGGTCTGTCGTATCTAATGGGCTTCCCGGGACCACCCAGCTCGCGGTAGTGTGTGAAAGATAGAACACAGGCTCCCCCGCCGGGTGAGCCCGTGTCCTCCTAATTGGAGTGATAATAGTCCCTTAGTAGGGACTTATTTTTTCCATCAAAGGGCCTAAACGTGTTATCTCATTTATCCTCAACCTCAGCCCCTAGCTTAGGTCCAAAGGGGCATTCCTGGTAGCATGCTGGGGTCTCAGGTAACGAAGGAAGGGGAGGAAGCAGCAGGGCCTCAGGAGAGCGGGACCGGGGACCCCTCTCCTTCTCCCACATCTGTGTCCTCTGCAGGTCGCCTTTGTTCTGACTCTCCATGACTGCCAATGGCTCCTACGTCTCCCGCCTCCCCATATCCTAGCTGGTAAGTGGGACTGGGTGCCTGCTCGAAGCTTGGCTTGAGAAGTCCCAGGCAGCTGGAGATGCATGCCTACCTTCCTCTTGAGGCTGATGTGAGGATTCAGTGGGGTGATGTGCATAAAGTCCCGTGCCTTTTAGGAAGGGTTCAGATATTGGCAGCTGGGGTTCACATTGGTTTAGTTGTTGTTAGTAGCATCGGAATTACCAGTGTGGACCCCCGCTCGGCCCCAGAGGATGTGGCACTCCCAGGTGGGTCTGTGAGGTTGGAACTAGGCCACATGGGCCTGTTCCGAGGATGAACAAACCCTGCTCTGAAAACCTGCCCCACACCCAGCCTGTCACCACAGCCAGGGGTTTGACCAGGCTCCAGGGCAGGTTCAAAGGATGAGGCTCTTTAGGAGCCTGCTGGAGGCCTCCCTCCAGCCTCGATCCTTCCAGCTGCAGACCAAGGCTGGGGTTTTCCTCTTAGGGACTCACAGCCTGGGCTATGTCCTCAACGTGAAGGTCACTGAAGGATCAGGAGGCCTCCTCCAAGCAAAGATGTAAAAGCCAAATGAATGTGCTTACTGAAGGGCCTCTAGTAGAGCGTGTCTGTCAGTGTCAGAAATTCCAAGGCCACAGGCTTTCTTGGGGCAGGAGGTTCTCTCCGTGGGGTCCCTGAGTCTAGATCCCATAGACACCCAACTGCTGGCTTCCTCCCTTTGGCTCCTGAATCAATCTGACCCCAGGTGTGGGGGCTGTAATCCGCCCCCCCCCATTCTCCCAGCTCATGGTGCTGGGCTCAGCCCCTGGAGCCCCCCCCGTGCTCAAAGCTGCATACAATATTTGTGTTACTTCACATTGGACTATTATAAATGTAGCCCTGATGTCAGCAGGGTGTTCCCTGCCCCTGGAGATCCGGGAGAGAGTGCCCACACAGGACTGCCCCCCACCCAATTCCCTGGCTGGTGGATCTTTCCGGAGTCCCAGCAGCTGGGTGTGGGGAGGGGTGCAGTGAAGGCGGAAACAAAGCTTCTTTCATTTTCCTTCTGGGCCTCTTGTATTCAGGCCTTTGAGCTTCTCCCCTTCCTCCTCACCAGGACAGCCTCCGGGGCCCCCAAAGAATTCTTTCCCGCTGCCTGTCGTCCCAGTGGCCACCACCAGTGCCACCCCTCTGCCACCATGAAAGGGTGCGGAGGCTACAAGAGAGATGTGGAGTGTAGGGGAATGATTTCAGAAAGCCCGGAGCTCCTGGGAATTCACCTAATGCTTTGTGGTCCAAGATCAATAGGTTAGGAGATCTCTAAGCCCTTAATTAAACAAAGTCCTTGAGAAGAAAACTAGGCATCCCTTACCTCCCCTGGCGTCAAGCAAGGGGTGACTCTTATGTGTTTTCTTGGAGCAGAAATTTCCTTTTTTCTTTTTCCTTTTCTTGATTTTTTTTTCCACATGGCTCAGAAACAAATATATATATGTTATATATGTGTATATATAACATTATTTCATTATATATATATAATGAAAAGTGTCCCTGTAGCTGCTGTCCCCCACCTACCCACTTTCCAATTCTCCCAAACCCCTGCTACTGGTTTCTTAATACCCTTCCATTTGTCTGTACATGTACAAGTATATAAACAGGTACAAATATGTGCTCTTCCCCTTTTTGCAACACAGAAGGAGCATATTCTACATTCTGTTGTGTGCATTGTTTTTTTTTTCTTTTCATCTAATTTGTCTTTGGAGAGCTTTCACATCAGAATATAGAGATTATGCAGTATTCTAAAGGAGCCGAGAATAGACAGCACTGCCTAATCATTTCTCTTTCCCTCTTTTCTTGATACTTTACAGCTTCGCCTGAATAGATATGCCATTCATTCTTTTTTTCCGTTCATTCATTTGTTCCTTTATTCAGCATTCATGGACCCCCTGTTCAGTGTTGGGTCTCATGCCAGCTGCTGGGGTGACTTGAGCAAACTCTCTCAGCACCCCCTCATCCTAGGGCTCCGAGGCTTGGGGAGCCAGGACACCCCCAGCAAGCCGTGCATGGGGGAGGGGACAATCTCTGGCTCACTTTAGTTGTGTGTGACTTCTCTCTGTGTGCCTTGATCTGGACTAGACTTTGGTCTTTTCTTCCTTTGACTGAGCCATGGCCCTGGATTCGCCAGGCTGCCCATCTGGACGTCTAGGGGAGCCAAGTTCCCTTGTTCTGGGGCAACCATTTTTCAACCAGGTTGGATGATTTCTAAGAATCTGTAACAGGAGTGTGTGTAGAAGTTTGCTAAAAGCAAATTCACCATCAGAATGTACATGGCTCAGGGCTCCTGGGTGGCTCAGTCATTAAGCGTCTGCCTTTGGCTCAGGCCATGATCCCAAGGTCCTGGGGTCGAGCCCCGCATGGGGCTCCCTGCTCAGCGGGAAGCCTGCTTCTCCCTCTCCCTCTGCCTGCCGCTCTGCCTACTTGTGCTCTCTCTCTGTATCTCTGTTAAATAAATAAATAATCTTAAAAAAAATAAGAAGAGGGATAGCCCAGCTATAAAAGAGGGATTAAAAAAGTCCCATCAAAGACTTCCTTGAACATTTGAAGAGAAAACGCTTGTGAAGGATGTAGGACATCACTCAATACACCGCGGGTAATATTATTGGAGACTAATACTAACAACTCTCCTGTATTCAGGCTGCCAGAAAAGGACTGCTTCTAAGCAGGGTCCTGAGAAGGCTGTGCCTGCAGCCAAGGGCCTGAGACCGGGGAGGAAGGAGGAGTCAAGAGAAGCTCACTCATCTCTGTGTCCCAGGCCCTTCCCTGGCTCCCCAGAGCTCATTGTCTGCTGAGCAGACCAGGGTCCCTCTGGGCGGGGGAGTCTGTTTTAGTCCCATTTCCATTACACACTTGGCTGAACAGAGTGGGAAGGGGAGCCCGCAACCGCCAGGCAGTAATTAATTGCCTGTTTGGCCGCCTGCTGTCCCCTGGATGGGGGATGCAGGATGGCTCCACCTGGGCCGGGGGTGGCTGACTGCTGGGAAGTGTCCCTGCTCATCCTGCCCCGACCATCCCCTCTGAATCCATGTCCAGCCATTTGGGGAGGGATCATGACAGAGCAGAGGCCCCTTCTGTCCCCGTGTGGTCCTGGCCAGCAAGACTAGAGACAGTCTCAGGGTACTCTGTCTGGGGAGTTTCTTGAAGGGAGTAAGAGTCACTTCATTTTAACCTCGGAGGAGCAGCCCTAATGAAGGGAAAAGCATCCTGGACTCAGAGTTTTAGGACCCTGGGTTTTCATACTGACACTTCTACCCTCTGGCTGTGTGACTTTGGGCAAGGCATCTGCTATCCCTGAGCATCCGTCTCCTCCTCTGGGAAACGGGGTGGGGATAGGCAATCATGCTCCCGTGGACCTGTGCTCTTTGTACGTCCAGTATCCATTCTCTTGGAGAATCACCTGCTCCCCACCTCATTTCATAATCATCCTTCTCAGTACATACAATACGGGTGGGGCCCGCCCTGTGGACCCCAGGGACAGAGAAGTGACCCAGGCCTAGACATCAGCATTCTCTATGGAGCTTTTTTTCAAGCATGTTGGGGAAAAAACAAACATCCTCTGTTAGTGACAACCTAAAGAAACCTGAATAAAACAATGACCTATCTTTGAAGGTTGAAGGATAAGCCATGGAAGGAAGGTTGCTGATAGTACTTTGCAAGCCTCAAGCCACAGTGAATATCTGTGAATAAGATTATCATCACCATCATCGTTGTCATTGCTGTTGCCTGAGCCCAAAGACCTTTCCTCAAATGCAATGGACAAGAGCCCTGGATTCTGAGGCTAAGTGTATCCTCAGTGGGAAGAGTTATCTGATCAGCTAGTGATGTCTGCCCTGGGTATAGGAGGGGATGGTATATGTCCTGGTCATGCTTTCTTCACCCTTCCTGAGTTAGAGGTGCATGCTCCGGGTTAAGTGACACCTCTGGTATTAAAAGCAAACTCAGGACCTCAAACTAGAAACCAGACATGGGCTCAGAGGGTGCCAGAGTGAGTTTATCCAGTCAAAGCCAGAGCTGTGGGAGTCCTTCCTGCACCAACAGTGGGGAGCTTGGCTTGGACATGAGAGGAGAATTAAAGACCTCCAGGAAGCTGCTATGTTCTTAAGACCTGGAGTGCTCCTGGGCCGAAGAACTTGCAGGAAGCTCAAAGCCGATGACCAGAGCTATGTAGTCTGGGGGTCTATAGTTGATGTCCCCCCTCGGGCCTGGCTGGTACCCCACCTGCCCAGCCACTGCTGGTTGATGGCTAGCTCACCCTCCAGCCTCAGCTTAGATTTCACATTTTGGTCAAGAGATGGGAAACTTCTAGCGGGCCCAGAAACCGTCCACCGAAGCTGGACATGAGCTTGGAGGTGGCCGAGGGGAGGTGAGGCAGGGCATCAACAGCCTGCTACCATTCCCCACACCAGGCCATCAGCAAGCTGCTCCACTACCCTCTTCTGAGCCCAGACACAGCTTCAGACTCTGTCCCACCTGTGCCCTGGGCAGCCAGCTCTTCATTGGGCGGCATGCACAAGGAAACGTACTTGCTCTCCCAGAGAAGACACATGGGCCTGCGGTCACACCCCGAGCCCCCACTTGCCAGCACTGGGCAAAAGGCTGCAATGGTGCTGTGTATACTAAGAAATGCTGGGCATCGAAATGACCCCAGAACCAAGCCCAAATGCTCTACTCAGAGAGGCTGACCTTTGGGCAGCTGGGTCTCATTATGGGCGGGGGGTCTTTTTTCACACAGTACATTCCTGCAGGAAATTGCCCGAGCAGATGGCGGGGCTGCCCAAGGGAGACAGGCTGGCAAGAGCAGCAGCTTCAGATAGCGTGGACACCGCTTCCAAGCAGTCTGAGCGGAGGAACTCCATCCAGATGGAGTTGGAAAGGAGCCTGATGCTGCTCAGCAGATCCTGCCAGGCCCAGGGCTGCCTCCCCAGGCCAGGGGCTAAGAGGGTGGCCCTGGAAGGTGCCCTTGAGTGGAACTGCTGGGGGTTACAACCTGTGGGTTTGGTAAGTAGAGATTTCCAAGGAGCCATCAAATTGATCAGGTGCATCAAAGACCAGAAGGGAAGCAGCTACACTGAGAGAACCTTCATTCATTCCCCAGGGGGCCTGAGGGGGCAGCCCTGGCCCCCTCCAAAAGCAGGGGAGGGTCTCAAGTGGCTGGTGGAAGTCCCCGCCCCCTCCCCTCTCCCACCTGGTCAGCTCCATCTAGCACCCCTTGATTCTTCATGCTGAGAAGCTTTGGGGTTTCTTCCCTTCACCTGTCTTGGGTTGAAATCCCCAAGAAGCCAACCCTGAAACAAGGAATGTGGGTGCTAGTAGTTTACACGGCAAGTGATTTCAGGGAGTACCATCAAGAGAGCAAGAGAGAGCAGGAAGGGAAAAGAGCCCCAAAGAAATAGTGGGTGCTAGTAATTTACATGGCAAGTGATTCCAGGGAACACCTTCAAGAGAGCAAGAGAGAGCGGGAAGGGAAAAGAGCCCCAAAGAAATGGGAGAGGTGGTTAGTGAGCAGGTTTTGCTGTGGGCAAGTGGGATTCAGTCTCACTGGGGACCTCTAGGAGACAGAGCAGAACTCACCTCCAATTGTACTGATTGTACCACCTGAGGGATGAGGGAGCCGGGGCGTTTATGCTCCACTCCTGTGCATCCTGGGTTGAGGGCTGCTCAGAGGGGGCTGGGGGGGCGGGTAGGGATTAACTCCCAGGCTCCCAGGTGCTTGCTCGGGCTACCCAGTGCACAGGCTCAGGTGAAAAGCCTGTGGGACTGGGCACAGACTGGACCGGGGGAGTGCTTGGGAGATACAAGCAGGAACCAAGGACACCTGCTACTCCATGGTCTCCAGCTCTCCTCCCTTCCCTCCTTGTCTCCTCTTGCTTTCCTCCTCCTCCCCTCTAGATCCTTGCTGTACCTCATGTTCTCAGCATCATTTCCTAGGGTTCCTGGAATCCAAGGTTTCTTAAAGTGTGGTCCTTACTACCCGGAATTCTTGTTAAAAATGTAGACACCAGGGCCCTCCCCGGCCCTCGTAAATCAGAACCTTTGGTTATGGGTCTAGGAACCTCATGAAATAAATATCCCAAGCGATTCTGATGTGTGTAGAAGCGGCTAGTCTAACCCCACTACATCACGGTGGCAACAGGGATCTGCTGGTCAGTTCTGGAAACTTCAGACCCTGGCCTTGCCCCCTCCCTTCACTGGCCACTGCCTCCTTGGGCTTGGTGGCCACTGTCAGATGGCCTGACTTGTCCCCAGATTCTTCCCTCATCCAGCTACTGGGTTGGCTGCCTCCTGGATGTTGCCTTTGCTTTTGTCTGATGCTTCTTAGGATTTAGGGCTTGGACTTATACCCAACAATTGAGGAGAAGAGGTGCCCCACCCCATTGAGCATCCATTCACATCTGCCACGTCTGGCCAGATGCTCCTCAGGGTAGCCCCTGGTCTACTGGGAAGGGAAATCAGAGATTTCGATCCTTCTGTTCATGCCAGCAATCGTAATAAAGCATCCTACTAAAACACACCATCTCACAGTGGCAACCTGACTTAATGGGATGTAGCCCAACAGCCAGTTCACGGAGTTCCACGCAGTCACAGCATCGTTCAAGTACCTCTGTATATGACCAGATGGCCCAATATAGCTACATACGGGCCCAGGGACCGTTTCACAGTGTGTGTGCCCACAAACACACACACGCAGAAGAGACGTCTCATGGCACACCACCAAATCACACACAGGGACGTACCATCTCAACACCCAGCACGGGAATTGTCACCGCATGTAAAAAAACACTTGAGTCTTATGGCGACATAGCCACACGTCACCCAATAGGGTTGCACCGCAAGATGGTGTTGCGCTCACACACACACACACACACACACACACACACACACAGTAACTCAGTTCATTGCAGCCAGCACATGCAGACTCTTACGTACTGGCAAAAGAAACCCACACAGGGCGCAGCCCCAGAGAAGCCCATGGTCGTGGTCATAACATAGCAACATACCCTGTTGAAAACACAGCATGTTACGGCCAGAGATACAGACAGACTCTACCCAGAGCCCAATCCAACGGATCAGCCACAGGCAGACGGAGCTCAGGCGTTGCAGTGGAGACTGGCTGGGAGGGGAAAGGTTGGCTTTGTTTGAACAGATGTTTGGTAAAGGAGCAGGGGTGTTATTTAGCTGCTTTGATGAGCTGATGGGTTCCAGGAGCTCCAGAGCCTGGGGGATTCATTGGTGGCCCCAAGAGCAACTGTTGCTCCTTCGCACTCCTCTACCCTCACTGATTTCTCACTTCCTTGCTAGGCAGCCAGCCTCCACCCCCCAAGCAATGCCTTATTTGAACAAGAAGGGCAGAAGCCGAGCAAATATTTATGTCTTCAGGCCTCACTTGGCACTCCCTGGGATAGGGGATTCTTTCTGGGATTGAGAACAAGTCTTTGCCGGGCAGATTCTGCTCTGCTTAGTTCTGGGCAGTAGGCGGGGGCTCAGGGGGGCCTGTTCTAGACCCCTCATATTGCCCGGGGATGGCCCTGCTCTCTCTCTCCCTGTACTCCCCATGCTGCCTCCCCTTGATTCACAGCCAGCCTCTCCTAAGACTGGTCTATACCTGCTGCCTCACACCCACGCACCCCAGACCCACTATAATCTGGCTGCCACTCACCACCCTCCCAAACTGCTTCCTCCAAGGGCTCCAATGTCATCTTCATTCTCCTCAACCACTTGGTGGCCTATGAAGCTTTTGGCCAAATTCTCTCCTCCCTTGTCTGATTCCCAGTGTACACCCAGCCCCAGCTTCTTTCCCTGCCTCTGTGCTTGTCTCTTGCTTCCGAAGCGCTTCCTTTGTCCTTACGTGCCTGTGCTTCCCAGCTCCCCAGTCACTGGCCCACTCTAAATGCTCCCACAGAACTTGGGAACTCCCACAGCCCAAGCCACCTATGGCCCCTTCTGCCGGTGGTCAAGGGTGGCAGTCAAGAGCACGTACTCCCTAGATTGCCTTGGTTCAAACTTTTGCTTTGAAACTTGCTAACTGTGTGGTCTTGGGGAAATTACTTTGTTTTTGCATGTCTCAGTTCTCTCTCTCTCTCTTTTTTTTAAGATTTTATGTATTTTGGGTGCCTGGGTGGCTCAGTCGTTAAGCGTCTGCCTTCGGCTCCGGTCATGATCCCAGGGTCCTGGGATCGAGCCCCGCATCGGGTTCCCTGCTCGGCAGGGAGTCTGCTTCTCCCTCTCCCACTCCCCCTGCTTGTGTTCCTGCTCTCGCTATCTCTCTCTCTGTCAAATAAATAAATAAAATCTTTAAAAAAAATTTTATGTATTTCACAGAGAGAGACAGTGAGAGAGGGAACACAAGCAGGGGGAGTGGGAGAGGGAGAAGCAGGCTTCCCGCGGAGCAGGGAGCCCGATGCGGGGCTCGATCCCAGGACCCTGGGATCATGACCGGAGCCGAAGGCAGACGCTTAACGACTGAGCCACCCAGGCGCCCCTCAGTTTTCTCATTTGTAAACTGGGGGCTATGATAGCTTCTGCCTCATAGGTCTTTTTAATGGTTAAATGAGGTAATACATGTATGGTACTTAGGACAGTGCACAGCATGTAGTGACTTCTCCATAAGGGTTGGCTGTTATATACCCAATGTGGTGGTAACTTATACACTACATTTGTAACAAAAGAAAAATGCACTTTACCAGCTAGCCTCATGGAGCTGGATGCAAAGGGAAGTGAACAATCAAAGACCAACAGATGTTCTCCAAAGTACCGGCAGATATGGCTGAGAAACTCCCAACTTCTGAGCAAGCATGATGGCTTCCCATTGGGAACATCTCCCACTGTGGTAACCAGCCCCCAAGATGGCCCCCAGTGATGATCGCCTCCCGGAATTCATGCCCTGGTGCAGGTCCCTTTCAGGTTGGAAAGCATTGACCTGCATGACCAATGGGGTATTATGGACTTGGTGACACCTGACTAGATCAGAAAAGACATCACAGGTACCACCTCACTTTCTCTTGGATCACTGGCTCTGGAGGAAGCCAGTCACCATGTCTGAGGGCACTTGGGCAGCCCTAGGGAGAGGCCCACGTGGGGAGGGATAGCCTTTTACTAATAGGCAGGGCCAATCTGTTGTCCAGGTGAGTAGGTCCCCTTGGATGTGGATGCTTGGGCCCAGTTGAACCCTTGGACAACAGCTGACATCTTGACTGCACTCTTGAGAGACTCAAACCAGAGCCACTTGGCTAAATTAATCCTGAATTCTTAACTTGCAGAAACTATGGGAGGTAATAAATATTTGTTGTTGTTTTATTTATTTTTATTTTTTTAAAAGATTTTATTTATTTATTTGACGGAGAGAGAAAGCACGAGCAGGGGGAGTGGGAGGGGAGAAGCAGGCTCCCCGCTGAGGAGGGAGCCCGATGTGGGACTCGATCCCAGGACCCTGGGATCATGACCTGAGCCGAAGGCAGACACTTAACCATCTGAGGCATCCAGGTGCCCCTGTTGTTGTTTTGAACTGCTAAGTTTGGGGTAATTTATCTTTACCTAGCAATAGGAAATACACTCACATTTTCCAATTCAGCATTTTTGGGAACTAACAAAGGAAGAGAGATTCTTTTACACTATTTTGCCCATTGGAGAGAGTGAACAATGCCTGCTCCATCTTCATTCATATCTCTGTTCCTCTGATTGGATTCTTGAACCCTCCCCTTACACTCTGTACCCTGATGTGGGGCAAGGTTGATGTATGGGCCGAAGGCAACATAAAATCAGTAATTCTTAGGCCAGAAAGTTGAAAATGTCCATGGAGTTCATCTAATCCACAAGCTCTTAACTGGGCTTTATGGAGTCTGTGAACTTTTTGAAATTGTCGGTGGAATGCATTTGCAAGGGTACTCCTCCGGGGAGAGTCCAAAGCTTCAACACAATTTCTGAAGGTGTCAGGACACTAAAATACCTAGAACCACTGATCCCATGCAGCAGCATTTGAGATTGCCCAGCAAGACCACAGTAGAGGCAAGATTAGAATCCACATGTTGTGGGGGATGGTCTCTTCCGCTCTTACATCACATACAATGTAACCTCATTATTCAGAATTAATAGACCTAATGGCCTCTGGTTTGTTTGTTTGTTTGTTTGCAGAGATTCAGAAAACAAGGACATCAAACCAGAGAGATTCAGGAAAGTTTTCATAGTGGAAGCTTAAGTAGCTTAAGTTGAGATAGCTCCCAGGCAACGGGAAAAAGAATGTAAAAAGCATATAGAAGGACTCTTGGCAACAATGAGGGTCCAGAGAATGTTGGAAACCAGAAATTTTTAGGAATATTCAGCACCCAAACATAAGAGCCAAGAGTGAATTGGATTGGATTAAAATTCTGGGACTCTAAAGGAGAATTAATGTTTATTTATTTACCATCGTCTCTAGAATCTAGCCATGTGCCTGAGCATAGTAGATGTTCAATAACGATGTGTTGGATAAACAAATAAATGAATGAGTGAGTGAATAAATGAAGGCAGCTGAAGGACAAGAAAACCATTGACAGAAAGATGTTTCATATGATGAATCAGGGGGTCTTAACCAGGTAGAAAGGCTATTGTGCAAGCAGGGGCAGGTATGTTGGTAAAAAAAAAAAGGGGGGGAGAGGACATGGTAAGAAACTGGAGATCTTAGTGATGTCAGAGAGTAGGAATTAGAGAACCAAGAACATGGGAGACTGTCATTGCAAAGCTTAATATTTCAAAGACGGGAAGGTCATGGGTGATGACAAAGTCTGAATATATCCGTGGGTACAAACAGAAAGGGTGAGGGGGGTGGAGGTAACTTGAGCTGAGAGGTCAACTCCAGGATGTTGGATGGTCATCCATAATGATATCAACGGCATCCTTAATAATATTAAAATATGGGCTAGGTAAATATAATCCTTTGCATACATCCCTCACCCGCAGCAAGCAAAAAAGCAGAGTGAGGGGTAGAGATGTACATAAACAATCAGCAAAAGGGCAAGAGGGAGAACCAACTGAGTGACAGAAATGGAAGGGAAGAAAACAGGAGGGCATCACAGAGGTGAGCCTAGAGGCTGAACCAACGAGCAGTAACATCATAGACATGGAAGAAGAGGAGCAGAAAGAATAGGGAAACTGGAGGGAGGGTGATCTCACCCCCCAGGAGTCAGGCAGAGCTGACACCCAGGCTGAGACCCAGCTCTGCTCCATGGGCCTGTTTTGTGAGGGTAAATCTCAGACCTCCCTCCTCTACTAGAACTTCATACCACCTGACAGATCTGATAGTCACACATTAGTAACCCAATTTCCAGGGGAAAAACTGAGGCCAGGTAGTAAAGTGACTCATCTGTGATCCCCAAGATCACTCATCAAAGCTGGGCCAGAGAAGGGACCAGAACCCAGGCATGCTGACTCTCCACTTCATGGCTACTGTGACCTGGTAGGGAAAGGGATGTGCAGGAATGGGGAAAGGGTAGAGCAGAACCAGAGCAGCAGAACCCATCCCAAAACTAGGACCCAGGTGTGGGTCAGCAGCTTTGCTACATAGGGGGTGGGATGGGGGTGGGATGGGAAGACACCAAAAATGTTGCTAGCCTCTCCCCCATGCCCACCCTCCTGATTCCTCCAGAGTCCTAGGTTAGCCTCAAGTTTGTCTCTGAGGCTGACTTGAGTGGTCTGATCGTGGAGAGGGCTGTTAATGTGGAGTCTGTGGTCTGGATAAACCATCTGGAGGAAGATCTATTTTCCACCCCCATCCCCCAACCCCCCACCCCTCCACCCCCACCACCAACTGTCTCAGCAGGCTCTGTGGGGCAGGGAGGTAGGAAAGAAACCCCTTGTCTGTTATCATCTGTTGACACCTGTGCTCTAGAGATAACATGATTAACTCCAGAGAACAGGGGTCGGAAGTGTGGGTGCATAATAGGGGCCAGAGCTCCTGAGTGACAGAAGGGAGCTCCAGGGGCCTGCTGGGAAGAGGGAGCCCAGGCGAGGTATAAAGGTCAGGCAAGCTTTAGCTCTTGCTGCTTTGGCCTGTAGGCTCTGTGACGCCCCTCCCGAGGTGGAGGGGTTGTTCCCTTATCTCTAGGAGCCAGTGACAGCCTATCCTCCAAGGCTGCTGATCACATGGCATTGTTATCATCCTGTGCCTGTCACAGCTAGGGCTTCGGGGCTGTTGATTTCTGATGAACAGCACCTGAGCGCCAAAGGGAATCTGTTCTTGGTCTTATCTCCAGCCTGTGTATCCTGCTTGGGCTCCACGTCCATGGTCCCAGTGGAGTCATCACTGTGCCAAAGCAGTCCCTAGGGTACCCAGATAAGGCACTAGCTGTCAGTGCCCTGAGCTCTGAAGTCAATGGCCGTGGGAAGGGGCAACACCCAGGCTGGCATCTCCAGTCCAGGTCAGCATCTCTGGGCATCTTTCTGGGGGTACTGTGGCAGTCCCAGCCACACCAAAGGTACAGAACTTAGCTTGGGAAATGTCCCAGCTTCAATACTCCCTGGCTGTGTGGCATTACACATATTTTCATTTGCATACACAGTTTCCTTCCCCGGCTGAACAAGGGAGAAAAAATGAGTCAGTACCAAGGAATGGCATGTTGTGAGGCTTTCCATTAAGAGGTGGAGGGAAGGAAGGAAGGGAGGGAGGGAGGGAGGTAAATGGGAGGGAGGAAGGAAAAGAGAGAGGGAAAATGAGGGGGGGGGGGAAGGGGAGAGAATGGTGAAAAGGAAGGAGAATTCTTTTGCAGGGCAAATAATAGTGTGTTATTTCTGGGTCTGTACTTTTCAGCTTGCCCAGTGGTTGAAGAAAAGACTATTTGGCCAAGACAAGGTAAGTGAGAATAAAAGTTCTCTGACCATAGACAAGTAGGTATTGGGGCAACTAGATATTCCACACCAATAGTGGCCAGAGAAGGAATTTGAAGGAAGGGATGACAACGATAAGTTAGTTTACTGTGCCTTGTTCTGTGCTAAGTTCTTTATATGCTACAACTCACATAATCCACCCAGCAACCTTGGGAAGTAGGTGTTATCATATCCCCAATACTACAAATGAGGAAACAGAATATGACAATTTTCTCCACCTATTTTTCTTTGGAAAATCAAGAAGGGTTTCACTGCCTTGTAGCATACTCCTATCTGAGTGCCTGAACCCGAGTTCCACACTAAGGATGGAACTACAGATGGAAATAACAAAGCATCTGTTAGGGGAGCTTGAAAATGGGCAAGATGAGGGTAGGTGGATGGCAAATGGGAGAAGGTTTGGGTAGCCTGGATAAATGAGAATTGTCACATACTCTGAGTCAGAGATCTTCCCTAATACTTCATGCACATAGAAATTCTCAAGAACAGGGGCGCTTGGGTGGCTCAGATGGTTGGGCATCTGCCTTCGGCTCAGGTCATGATCCCAGAGTCCTGGATCGAGTCCCGCATCGGGCTCCCTGCTGGGTGGGGAGCCTGCTTCTCCCTCTGCCTCTGCCTCTCTCTTTCTCTCTCTGACTCTCATGAATAAATAAATAAAACATTTAAAAAAAAAAAGAAATTCTCAAGAACATAATCCTGGTGGTCTGGTAGGTCTGACTTTTCTAATTTAATAAGCCAGAGAATGTAGAGGGATATTTTGAAGAGAAAAGTCAATTAATAGGTAGTGTGTGCCCAAGAGTGCAAGCTTTGCAGACCGAGACCCAGGTTCAGATTCTGGCTCAATGACTCCCTAGTTGTTTGACCTTGGACAAGTTGCTTCAGTGCCTTCTGTCTGGGGACAGTTAAGTTTGAGAGATCTGTTTAACCCCCCAAGTTGACAAGTCAAGTATGCAATTGGATGTACAAGGGTGAACCTCAGAATCAAGAATGGGGCTAGAAAATAAACATAGAAACCATGGGAATGAATGAGTTCCACGGGGGAGGTTGAGAGAGAGAGATGTATTACTTTGGACAAGTTGCTTAACTTCTCTGTGTCTCAGTTTCTTTGTCCTAAAAATAGGGTTGATAATAAGCTCATTGGATTGTTCAGAGGGTTGGATTGAGCTAACACCTGTTCTAGCAGTTAAGGTCTGGTAAATGCTCAATATGGAGAACAATGATATTGATCTTCATTCAGCACTTCAAAGCAGGTGTAATCATCCCCACTCTACAGACAAGGAGACTGAGTCTCAGAGAGTCTAAGGTATTATGATAAGCAGTGCATCAACGTCCACATGCAAAGTCCATGCTACACTGCCACTACCCTTGTGGAGGAATACCATATGAACACATTTTTTTTTAAAGATTTTATTTATTTATTTATTTGAGAGAGAGAGAATGAGAGACAGAGAGCATGAGAGGGAGGAGGGTCAGAGGGAGAAGCAGACTCCCTGCCGAGCAGGGAGCCCGATGCGGGACTCGATCCTGGGACTCCGGGATCATGACCCGAGCCGAAGGCAGTCGCCCAACCAACTGAGCCACCCAGGCGCCCCGTTATGAACACATTTTTTAAAATGCAAGGGGTGAGCTGTATGAGTCTGGCTACAAAGCACAAGGCTGACCCTCCAAACAGTGGTGATAGGAGACTCTGGGCTCAGTAGAAGGTGTGGTTGGGTGAAAACTACCATGATCCCTTAAGGATAAGTTCTTGGGAAAAACCCCAAGTTATGTGCACACCCACCTCCCCATCTCACATGTTTGAATGTCTCCTGGACAGTCAATGTTTTCAGTGATTCCAGCTCCTCCCAGTTCTAGAAGCCAATGAAGCAACGTCCACGCAAGGAGTGACTTAGAGCCAGTCCAGTTTGCCTTCTCAGATGAGCCAGTGAGGCAGAAAATGTAGACAATAAAGAGAGTTAATGACAGGCCTCCCCAGCTGGCTGAGCTGGCCCTTGGGGAGAATGAGTCAATGAGCTCTCACCACTGCTGTGCTGGCTTCTCGATTTCTTCATCTTCTCGCTCCAGCAGAGCCCCCTCCCTGCCTTGCTCACTGCCTTGGACATTGATTGCAGCAGCTCATGCAGTGAAATGAGACCATGCAGGCTCTGGGGTATCTCTAGGTCAGTGGCAGGAGATGAAGCAGGGGGAGGCAACTTGGTTGTCTTGGCAAATGATTGTGCAACTTCCCTAGCTCCTCAAAAAAGGAACTCCCTCAGGAATCCTGTGAAGATAACATACAAGGAGAGTCCCTGGAACTCATGGTTAATAATGCCATTCACAATAACAAACTGATGCGGAGGTTATTTTGTCAGGCACTATGCCAAGTGTATGATATACAGTACCCCATTTAGTCTTTGCAACAGCCTTCCAAAGCTGGTACTGTTAGTATTCCCATTTTACAGATGAGGAGACTGAGCTCAGAGAAGTGACAATATTTCCCTAAGGGCATACAACATGTATTTGGTAGATTTGGGATTTAAACCCAGGCTAGTATTACTCCAAAGTCCAGGCTAGATTGCCTCCCTCCTTAGAGTTTGCCAGGTAAGGCAAAGAGTCTGTTTCATTAATTTATTCAAACATTAGCCAGCCTGGTCAGATAATGGTCACTAAGCTAGGTGTCTATTACTTCCCTGTTGGCACTATATTTTTACCAGTAAAACCTTGGGTTATGCCTTCTCTTGATACCAGCTGAATCACATGGTTGACATTCTTGAGTTTGTGGTCAACTAGCAACTTCAAATATTTTTTGTATGAACTGGGATGGAGTCAGTATTGTTTGGCCTGAATTCACACAAAGTACAATTGTCTCAAGAGGTTTTACTACTGTAGGGACTTGGCATCCCTCCTCCTAAGTAGTCTAAAATAGACGTATTACATTAGATTGGATTTCACTTTTTTCTGCTTTTTTTTTTTAAATCAAGGTAACTAATACATGGCAAAGTGCACTAATCTCAAGTATATATCCAGCTCAATTAATTTCCACCCAGATCAAAACAGATAATTTTTCCCCTGTAAGATTCCCAGTCAAGTCCTTTACCCCAGAGGGATCTCTATGGGTTTCACTTTTTAACTTTAAATATCCACTGTAGCTAATTATCAACTTTTGCAAAATGAGATTTAAAAGTGTAATAAGATATTTTCATCTTAGAAATTGAAAATGTTCAACTTTTCCTTTTTTTCAATTGTTTCTAAGTTTTGAAAAATCCATTTTCCTCCTGAGATTTGATAACTCTTCGATTTCATGTTTTCTGTTTTAAAAATACTTTATATGTTTGTATTATTTATATTTAAGTATTTAACTCATTTGGAACTTATGTGCTGACTGCTCTCATATGAAAGTCAAAATAGATTTTTTTCCCCTAACCAACTGTCCTTATACTACTTATTGACTAACTGCTCCCCTCTAAATTGATCTTTGAGAGGGGTGCCTGGGTGCTCAGTTGGTTAAGTGTCTGCCTTCAGCTAGGGTCATGGTCCCGGGGTCCTGGGATTGAGCCCTGCATCAGGCTCCCTGCACAGTGGGGAGCCTGCTTCTCCCTCTCCCTGCTTATGTGCTGTCTCTGCCAAATAAATAAATAAAATCTTAAAAAAATAAAAATAAATTGATTTTTTGAGAGTTTTCTTTTATTATAAACTAAATTCTCATATGTAACACATTCCTCATACTCAAATTGGGTTGCTAATGATGCCCATATCACAAAATGAGAATAAACATTAGATTATAAGGGATAAAGCAGGTATAACGTCTGTCACAGATACAGATACAGAACTCACACAGTGAGTTCTTAATAAGTGCTATTTCCATCCCTTCCACCCACTCCCATAGATACTCACTTCATCCATATTCAAGGCACTGTAACTATTGAAAGAGGAAGAACTTTTTAACAAGACTATCCAACAGGCTGATCCTGGAGGTCAGATGTGCACCCATCTGTTATGTTAGATGACCTCTGATTAGGATGTTTATAGAGATTCTATTTATTTCCAGAGGGCTTGCATGATGGATCAATTACTTCCAAATGCCAGTTTTGAAACTGATGCCAGTGTGTGGTGAAATTTTCTGTGGCTCTTAGTTAAATGAGAAGAATAAGGACCATGAATTGCATTTTTGTGGAGTCACTTTAAATAACTAGTTTTCATTGTGATTATGGCTTTCCTACATTTTCAGTTTTAAAATCCCCTGTTTTCTGTCAGAAGATGGAGAGAGTAAATGATAGGTAATGTTCTTAAATGTCTTTACTTTGAGTTGCCCTTGATTGTTTTAAAATTTTACTGCTTCACCAAATCTTTAAATCTTGGAATAATGCCAACGTTGAGGTTTACTGAAAAATCTACAGAATAGAATCCAATGATTCTGGGTTGACATTTTTTCCCCCTTCCTCAAAGCACAACCCAGTATGCATAGTAGGTGATCAGTAATTTTTGTGGATTGAATGAATGAATGGTACTGTAGTATAACATCTGGCAGTGTATTTGTCATTGGTTGGAAAGAAACTGATGAAAGAGGCCAAATCTGATGGACTGAGAACTACAGGCCAGGCATTTACCTCTAGCAAGCTTTCCTCTTACCCAACCGTCAGCACCTCGGACAGCTCAGCTACAATTACGCAAGTCTCTGAGGAAACCTATCTAAACACAAAGGCATTTTTACATTATCTTTTCTCCACTTCATTATTTAAACAAGCTCTTCTTGTTCATACACAAGCCTTCCTCTTTGCTCATTTAAACCCTCCCCTTAGACTGTTTGCTTCACAGTCTGCAATTCCCCAGCAAAATGGCCAGCTCCAACCCAAGCTTCAGAAATGCCAATTTTAATTAAAAGTGCAATTTTCAAATCCACCTAAAGCTCAGATAGGATATGGCACACTTGCCACCCTGTGATCTTTCTGGATGCTTTGTTGATTAAAATGGGTGCTGCTTTAAGTGCTTTGTCAAATCTTCACAAAAATGAGGAGAAACTGACATTTACACCTTTATACCAGCAAGAAAGTGATATATTAGATTCACCCCTATTGTCACAAAAGCTTGCTTTTGGCTTAAGGGCAGCATGAGGCCAACAGGTCCCCTGTGATAGCTCTGTTTTGATGCTTCAGCTTTAAGGGCTCTCTTCCCAGCTGGTGGTGATGGTGGGGGGGAGGGCAGGAAGAGTTACCATGCCATTTTCTCACTGACTTCTCCACTGCAGAGTGCCCTTTGTGCCTATGCAAGGACTTTGAGCTTTTAGAGTAATGGTTCTCTAATTCTGGTGAATATAACAAAAACATAAGAATCTCTCTTAGAAGATTCCTTGGCTCCACTTCTAGAGCCTCTGATTCAGGTTTTGGGTATGGCCCCAGAATCTGAATTTTAATGAAGCATAAGATGATGATTCTGATGAAGGAACATAATACTCTGAGAAAATTTGTTCTAGCAATTCCCAGAAAATTTACCAAAAGGGTCTAAGCTATAGAGTGGACCAGGGAAGAAACCCTGTGCAGGGAATCTAGAAGTGTGACCCTGTCCATCTCTGATATTTGCATTCTGGGGTCCTTGGGCAACTCACTTCTTCCCTGTGTTAGGACTTCTCTATCTTTATAAACAAAGGGTCATGCAGTAGATAACAGGTTAATACTCTTAATATGCAAAGATCTTCTGAAAACCCATAATGAAAAGAGCAACCACTTGATACAAAGATGAATAAGTGATACGAACAATCATTTCTTGGAGAAGAAAATATAAATGATGAACAAACATTTGAGAAGATAATAAAAAAAAAAAAAGAGAGAAGATAATCAACCTTAAAAATGCCCAGGTAAGTGTAAATCAAAATAACAAAAGGGGGGGTTGGTACTGTTTCTTTGTTTTGATTTTTTTTTCTTTTGCTCACTTGCTCATCCTATTAGGGGAAGGAGACCCTGTGAATTGATAACAATGAAGCCATTGTTAGAAAGGGAATGGAGGGGCGCCTGGGTGGCTCAGTTGTTAAGCCTCTGCCTTCGGCTCAGGTCATGATCCCAGGGTCCTGGGATCGAGCCCCGCATCGGGCTCCCTGCTCGGTGGGAAGCCTGCTTCTCCCTCTCCCCCTGCTTGTATTCCCTCTCTCGTTGTCTCTTTCTCTGTCAAATAAATAAATAAAAATCTAAAAAAAAAAATAAAGGGAATGGAGAAATTAGAATTCCCCTATATCATTAGTAAAAGTTGAATGACAGGGCACCTGAGTGGCTTAGTCAGTTAAGTGTCCAACTCTTGATTTCAGCTCAGGTCGTGGGATCATGCCCCTCACTGAGCCCCGCATTGGGCTCTGTGCTCAGGGGGGAGACTGCTTGACAATTTCTCTCCATCTCCCTCTGCCCCCCTCCAGCTCTTTCTCTCTCTGTCTCTTTCTGTCTCTCTCTAAAATAAATAGATAAATCTTTTTTAAAAAGTGTGAATGACTACAACCTTTAGAGAAAATAATCTGTCAGAATTTATTAAAAATTTTAAAAGTGTGTTTTTTCATTCAACCATTTTGCTTTGAGAATCTATCCTACAGAAAAAATGTGTCAGGACATATGGGTATAATGGATATTTATTGAATATTATTGTTAGTGGCCAAGATAGGAAATTATTTAGTCTATCAACAAGGGACTGGTTGAGTAAATTATGCTATATCCATACTGAGGAATATTCCACAATTATTGGAAGTCTATCTATTAAATCTGGAAGGGCTGGTTTTAAATGATGTCCATGATATATTGAATTGTGAAATGTCAAGTTACAGAGTAATGCTATGATTCCATTTTGAAAAACAAAAAGAAGAAAGCCCCAGATTCTGTTTGTATTTATGTGTATGAGTTTGGCATGCATGTAGAAGGAAATATACCAGGATATTAATATTGATTTCTTCACAGGATGAGATTATAAGGGAATTTGGGGGAAACTATAATGCTTTCTTTATTCACATATTGTATGACTTGTTCCAAAAGAATGTATTACTCTTATAACTGAATAACTATAAGGTTGACTTTAGACTTAGTCAAGAGCCAAAAAATATTAAGGGCTGTACTCAAGGGATCATTTAGATCCCTTCTAGCTCTGATCACCTTGGGACACCCATTTCCTTCCCATGCCCTACATCAAGGTCCATTTACTTGTGTCCAGAACCACACTATATCTTCATAGTGATGTCCATTCTAGTGCACCCACCTTAGAACACATGTGGGAGAGCCAGGCTCCTGAAGTTGGATTTCATGACCAGACTGCACTTTTAGATCTTAGCCTACCCTGGGGACTTATGTGAAAAGACAAAGCAATGCCCTGTATCTCCTCAGGTTCCCCCAGAGTATCACCTTGCTCCTTTCAAACCTGTATGACTCACCCAAGTGCACCTGAGATTCTCTGAAGACAGAGCCATGCTATATGTCATAGAGATAATTTAAGGGGACTCCCAAGGACTTCAGGTCCCAGGAAACACCTGGTACTACCATTGTGAGAGTTGCCTATGGGACACACACACACACACACACGCAGGATGCTGGTCCTAGTCTCTGAGAGCCACCTTCAGCCCTCCCACTGCCATGCCAGGCTTCTCATGGATATGAACAGAGTAGAGACCCAGGAACTGATGCTACACTGATGCTTTCTTTTTTGCCCCTTTAACAAAAATTATGAAATATACTACACAAAAATTTATGACACAAATGTGTAATTATTTGATAACCCTAAAGTAAACACCTGTGTAGCTACCACCCAAATCAAGAAGTAGAACATTGCCTAAAACTTCCCATGTGAGCCTTTCCAATCCTGCTCTCATCCTCCCACTAGAATAAAGCACTATTCTATCTGCTATGGTCAATCATTTCTTTGCTTTTTTTTTTTTAATGGTTTTACCACTTTTTATGCATCCCCAAACAATATTTTAGTTTTGCCTACTTTGAATTTAATATAAATGGACTTATGTTGTATGTATTCTTTGGTGTCAATATTAAAAAAGACTTACTCATGTTGCTATGTTTAGCTATGGTTCAATCATTTTCATTGTTGTATAGGATTCTGTTGTGTGATTACACAACAATTAATCATTTTATTGTTGATGGGTATTTGAGTTGTTTCCAGTTATTGGCTATTACAAACCATGCTACTATGATCATTGTGTAGGAGATTGTGTAGGAGACATGTGTCTCCTAATGTCATATACACAAGTGTCTCTAGAAAGAAATAAAATTACTGGGTCACAGGGCTTGTGTATCTCCAAATTTGCTAGATAATGTCCAACTGTTTTCTAAAATGTACCAATTTACATTCCTACCAGCAGTGACCGAGACTTAGTACTCCACCTTCTCACCATGATTTTATGGACACTCTTTCTTTTCTCAGTCTTTGAACATGCTGGTCCTTCTTCCTAGAGCATTCTTTTTTCCTATTTTCTTATTTATCTTGCTAACTGTAAGGTGGTCATTAAAGACTCTCCCTCCTGGCAGTCTTCCCTGACTCCTTAAATCTGGGTTATGTGCCCCACCCCATACTCCCATAACCCCCTCCATAGCATGTATCACACTGTATTATAACTATTATAACCTCCTATTCACTTTCCTGTCCATTCCACTCCCCCTACTCCCACCAAACTGAGGGATCCTTGAAGGCAGGAGGTGTATCTTGATCTAATGCAGAGCCTGGCACATAGTTGGTGCTCAAGACATAACTACTGAGCAAATAGATAGAATCCACTTCTTCCCTCAACTCATGGCTCCCTTCAACCATTGGGAAGCCAGGTGAGTATTATGGCTTTCCAGAGAATTGTTGCCAAAACAACAAATAATAACTCTGGGGAAATTAATTGTCAGATCTGGCTCTTTCATTAGTGGCTCATCAAAGGACTGTGAACCCCCAGGGGGACTCTTAAAAATAAGTAACTGATCAGCATGGAAGGAAGAGCATCCTCTTCCCAGCACATCCCCCCCACCACCACCACCAACACACAGACACACCTCCTGCAAGTTGCAGTCTGGCCATTTAACACAGTTATTACCAAATCCCACTTAGTGAATTATGAGCAAGAGCCCCGAGAGAGCTTTCAAAGATCTTCAAATGAATGTTTAAAAGCCTGCAGTTGCTCAAACAGGCTCAGCTAATGGCATTTATTACTTGGAGGATAGGGTATTTACATAAAGCTGGATTTTTATTATAATGGTCAGATGGTTCCCCAGAGGGAGGGTGGAAGGGAGAAGGGAAGGTGAAGATGCAAACATTCTACTTAAAGTTGATTTCAACTGATGTTGTCACACCTAGGGTAGGGGTTGAGTAGGTGACCGTGGGGCAGGAGGGGACAGATACTGAGAATGGTACTGGGTTCCCCTAGAACAAAGCACCCTGGACAGCTCATGCTGTTTGCGGTTGATCTGTTGGTAAGTACTCTCTCAGGAAGTTCTCATTCTTACTAGGGTCCTCCCATGGATGATCTAGGGAAGGCCCCTCATTTATCCTAGCTATACCTGGAGTGGGGCTCATCCAGGGTATTCACTGTCTCCTGACTTCATCAGTGGTTCTAGGGATCCCTATGTACTCATGTGCATGACAATGGTCAAGATGAAGATAAATTGAAGCCAGCTGTTGCTGACTTCAAGGAGCTTCTATTAGTTGTGTATTACTGCACAATTAGCCACCCCCAAAATTTAGAGGCACAAAGCAACAATTTTTTACTGTGATTCTGCTGATTGGGTGATTCTTCTACTGACCTTGCCTGGGCAAGTAACACAACTGTATGTAACCAGCTAGTGGATCTGTTCAGGCTGGAGGGTCAGGCAGTGAGTATGAATTTAATGGAAGAGTTGATGCCAGGGATGAATCTGGAAGATGTGTCTTCCAGGTGGGCACCACTGAGAGGGATATTTTAGGAAGAAGCAGCAGCATGTGAACAAAGGTATGAACTGATTGGGAGGTGTTTGAACCAAGGAGATTGGTAAGTGGTTCTGAGTGACCAGATCATAGGAGAAAGAATGATTTCAGATGACTCTGGGGAGGTGAGTAGAGCATTAGGTACTATATGGGGGACTTGGCCATTATTCTGTAGATTTTGAGGAGAGCTGGAGTGATAAATAATATTTAAAAGAACAGTTACTACCAGGCATGTTACTGAGCACTGGAGATGCAGCATTATTTCATTTAATCCTTGCTATTACCACCAGTTTACACATGAAGAAAGAAACTGAGGCATACCCAGGGTCATACAGCTAGTAAGTGCTGAGGATGTGATTCAGAATCCAGATAGTCTGGCTTTAGAACTGGTTATTTTAGGGGCACCCAGGTGGCTCAGTCGGTTAAACATCCGACTTTTGATTTTGGCTCAGGTCATGATCTCAGGGTTGTGAAATCGAGCCCTGCATTGGGCTCCATGCTGGGTGTGGAGCCTGCTTAAGATTCTCTCCCTCCCTTTCTCTCTGCCCTCCCCACCGCAAGAAAAAGAACTGGTTATTTTAGTTACTATATTCCTAGCCCCTTGGCGGGGGGGGGGGGGGTGCGCTGATTTGGGAGTGGGACAATTAATGAGAAATGAGGCAGGATTAAATTTTCATTTAACACCCCTGAAATAAGTTGAATGAACTCCACACTTCCAGAAGGTAGAATTGTCACATCACTTATTTCCTTAAGCCAAATGTAATCAGTTTAAGGTCCCCATCCAGCTGGCCAGGAAGGAAATTTAACTAGTCGTAATTGAGCTTTCTCTCCATCACCTCCACCTCTGCCAACTGAATTAAGGTCACAAGGGTTTACTCAGAGCAGGTCATTGTTCCCACGGGTGACTTTTGAAATGCTCATTGTCCAAACTCATATAATTCTTGAAGACAGGTGGGTCCAAGGCCTGAAGGCCAAGTGTGGACACAGGGACCCTTGCAGTGTCTGAAAACCTTAAAAATGCCCTTTCGACAGATAGGCTTCCAGGCGGCCTTCCTTAGCATCCCAGAGTTCTAGAAGTGGGTGTGCAGATTATCACATACACATTCCCCCTAAATGAGACTCATAATACTGTGCTGGAGAACAATTGGTTAAAAGGAAGGGATCATTGAAATAGGTCTTCCTGTATCAGCCTGATTCTCCAACAAAACTGATTGATTCCAGTGCACTTCATTTAAATGAAATGCACATTCTTGGAGCTATAAAAATGAGTTTATCATAGTCAAGAAGAGAATGATTAAAAAAAAATGAATATGTGGGTGACTGAATCCAGGATGTCCAGTGACAGGGGATGGAGGACTCGGATTGCTATCTCCATTCAGCCTCAGCTGGGTTTATGATGCTCTCAGGGGCTGCCCCATCACTGAACAGGGGCAGGATGGCCACAGAGTAAACTCTGCCCCAGTCCCATCTGGCACAGAGAATGGTTGGCTGGCCTGGCCTGGCCTGGCAGCACCCAGCCTCCCGCTGTGGTCAGTGCAGAGTAAGCACAGAACGTGGGACCCTGGGTTTGGATGTCAGCTCTCCCCCATAATAGCTGTGTGGCTTTAGGTAAGCTGGTTAACCACACTACACCTCACTTCCTCTTTCCAGAGGATGGGAATAATGGTAACAGCAGGAGTTTCACCGAATTGCTGTGTAGATTAAATATAACACACATGAAGTAGAGTGATAATCCCAGTGGAGGCCAGGGCCAGCTGGCTTGGCGGTGTGTTTTCACTCAGACCTGTGCTCCCTTTCTGGACCTGGCTGGAGGCAACATGGTGCCTCTGGTCCATCAGGAAGGGATCCTCTTACCTGGGAGGAGCCTTGCATGTGGCTGTGAGCATGCCTTTGACCCTTCCAACAAGCCACAGAACCTAACTGCTGTAACTTGGTAACAGTGCAGACCCTAGAGTCAACTTCTTGGGTTCAGCTCTTGGCCCTGCCACTTACCAGCTATGTGAATTTGGGCACATTATTCTACCTCTCTGGGCCTCAGTTTCCTCATCTGTGTAATGGGGCTACCCACAACCCTTACTTCACAGGGTTGATGTGAGGATTAAATTTGAGAGTATCTGATGGCACCCCCTTCTCACATTCTGACTCTCGATTTCATATGGTAGGTGTTGAAGCGACCATCCATTCATTCCTGCATTTATAAAAGAAACTGCTACTTAGTGCTGGATCTGAGATACACCAGCAAGCAGGGGAGGCCTGGTTCCTGCACTGCCTCATTGATTTATTCAATAAATACCAGCCAGGGCTGCTCCAGGACCTGGAGATACCGCAGAGAACAGAGCTCCAGGAGCCCACAGTATAGTGGGGGAGACAGACAAGCGAATAGAGGAATCCAAATACAAGTTTAGGTGGTCATTATTGCAAAGTAAGAGTGGGCAGGAAAAGGGCATGGGGAGCAATGGGGAAGGTCCTGCTGAATCCAGCAACCTCAGCTCCTTCCCCGCTTCTCAGGAGTGGTGTACCTTCGGCATGGTGGAGGAATTCACAATACTGAGGGGTCCTCAACTCCTCCTCCCCGTTCCCCTAAATCTAACTGGCCACTAGTTCTGTAGATTTTACTTCGCAAATAGCCTTCAAGTCTCCACCTGTACTTTGTTCCCCCAGACCCACCCTTCCCAGGTCACATCCTCTCCCATCTGGACAACAGCAGTGGTCTCCTCCCAGGTCCCCTGGCTTCCAGTGTCACCTTCCCACCGCATCCAGCCCCCAAAGGCAGAGGGATCTTTCTGGAACACAAATCAAGACCCCTCTATCCACCTCCCCCACCGTTTCTCTTCGGATTCTTGCTGCCCTCAGGTATGGCCCCACCCAGGTCCTTGGCCTGGAATTCAGGGACCTCCAAGACCTAACCCCACCCACCGTGGCTCCACCAGATCTTCCCGGATCCCACGGGCCGGTTTTGGGGGCCTCGCTCTGGGGCTCCCAGAGTGCCTGATACCACCTCCCGGGTATGAAATATGGATGTCCACACTGAATGAAGGTACAGAGGAAGGGGGCCAGACCCGGGCTGAAGGTCGGGAGAGCCGGGTCCAGGGTTTGGCGCAGGACTGGGCCGAACTCAACTTAAACTCCCTTCGCACCTGGCACTCCTCATGGGATGGGGGCTGGTGTGTGCGGGGGGGTGCTTCGGCCCGCGACCACGTGCACGCCCCACTAGCCCGGCCCGGAGCCTCGGAACAAAGGGCACTCGCCCGCCATAGCTGCAGACGGGGCCCCCCCCCGGGCCCCCCCGCCCGGCTCCCAGGCCCCCCCCCCCGCCCCAGGGCCCCCTCCCCCGGGCTCCCGCCGCCGCGCTCTCTGCGCCTGCGTGGGGAGAGGTCCGAGCGAGGTCTCGGGTGTGGGAGCGGGTTCCGGGGGCCAGGCCTGGGCGCGTGATGAGGGGGTGTCCGCCCCCAGCCGGCGGCCGCGATCTCCCCAAGCCGCGCGCTTTGTCCCCAGCCGCGCAGCGCCGGCTCCGCTGACGAGTAACTGCCGCACTTCGCATTTGCGGGCGGCTGCGGAGCCGGGCGGGAAACCGGCTGTTGCCGAGAAAAGGGGAGCCCGGGGAGAAACAACGCGGGAAGGGGCGAGGACGCCGACCGGACGCCACTGGCGTCCCCTCCCTCCCGTACTTGCTGAGCCGGGGAGCAGAAGAGGAGCTAAGGGACCCGCGATCGGAGGAGAGGACGCAGCTGCGGGCCCCCAAAGGCTCCAGGGCCCTGCCGGACTGGGCCCAAGCTCGAGTGTCTCCGGACACGCAGTTCTTACCCGGGCACTGGGCTTGGGTGGCCTTTCTGACCCCCGGGGTTGAATGAAACCCTGACTCCTCACAGTGGCCCGCCGGACCCGGTGTGATCCTGTCCCTGTCACTGCTCCAGCGCATCCCTGCCATGGCGCTCTTTAATGTGCTGGGGACAATGCCTGCACCCACATACCCCAAGCAGAGCACAGGTGGGCTTCGGTGAGCCTGAGACGCTTTCAGAGGTGACCCATTCTTTGGTGGAACTCGAGCCGGGTTCCTCGGAGCCCGCTTCTCAGCGAGGCCCCAAGCCAGGCCTACAAAGCCTTGAACAAACACTCACACACTCAGGGCTGCACCCCTAAGATGACCCTAGCCCCCCTAAAGTGCCTGCCTGAGAAAACACAAGGCTTCCAAAAGAAATGACTCTTCCAGAGGACACCTGAGGACAGGGCTCGGGTCTCTCTCCAGCCTTGGTGGGAGGGGAGGAGCAAACCCAGATGGGTTTCACATGGACCAGCGCCCCCCCCCCCAACACACTTTTTGTAAATTTTCACTGCCCTGACTTTACTGAGCCTAATCCCTCATCCTCCCTTTGAAACACCCAGTCACCTTTGCACAAACCAAAGCTGAGTTCAGGTCACACTGGACTCTTCCCTTTTGCAATATATGTTACTGATTAAAATTGGTCCTTACCCGGAGCCTGGGTGGCTCAGTTGGTTAAGCAATGGACTCCTGGTTTGGGCTCAGGTCATGATCTCATGGGTCGTGGGATCTGAGGGCCACCCCCAGCCTCCAATCTCCTCCAGGCTTCTCTCTGAAAGCTCAACCTTCTTACCCTCTGAGGACTGAGGAAGCGTTCCCTATTTTAATCATTTGCACCTCACCATTAAAATGTATGTTTTATCCATGTGCCATCAATACTATTAATTACTTAATATTGTTCTTTAAATTGACTCAACTATTTTACTATTTTCAACTACTTTACTAAATGTCACTATTACTACTTACTACGTTTACATTTATTTAAATGGGAAATCATAGCATTGCCATCCACAGAAAACCAGTATCTGGGGGTTGGGAGGAGGGGAAGCAAGGGGCCAGTCTGGCCTCCATCACAGCCCTGACTAGTTTAAAAAAAAAAAAAAAAAAAAAGGCCCTTCCGGTGCTAATTTGCAGCTCTGCAGCACTGGGCTACAGCTGGGAGTGCAGGGAAGCTGAAGCTGTGGGAGCTGCCGGGCAGGGCCCCAGGGACAGTTCCCTGGAGACCCCCATGGCCGTGCCGGAGTTGAGTCGCAGCAGAGACGCGGGCTCCTTGCCCCCAAACCTAGTGGCCCCTGGTCTCAAGACAAGACGCATGAAGGGCGTGTGGCCAGCACTTGGGGCCAGTGGTCAGGAAGGGGCTGCAGCCTCTAGGGGTGATGAAGACGCTCAGGAAAATTGCTCATTTTCCCTCCCTCCTTGGAAAGACAAGAATAACAATACTAACAAAACAAAATGTGTTTATCTGTTGGAGGCAGGCTGCCTGTGGCTCACCAGCCCAGTGGCTTTGGTCCTTGAAACAGGCCGAGTGACTTTCCTCTAGGAACTCCTCTCCCTCTACTTTGCTAAGGGCAAAAGGCAATCTTAGCTCCACCCCCCAGGATTCTGTAAGTCTACTTTAAGATATAAAAATTCCTTTGGAAACTTCTTTTATTTATACCCCCAAGATACATGTTGACAATCATCCCCCCAGCATATGACCCACCGATATACATCTGAAGGGTCTCATGACTAAGGTTTGATTAGATAGTAATAAATGATCTTTTACCTTGTTTTAATATTTTATTTATTTATTTGACAGAGACACAGCAAGAGAGGGGACACAAGCAGGGGGAGTGGGAGAGGGAGAAGCAGGCTCCCCACTGAGCAGGGAGCCCTATGCGGGGCTCGATCCCAGAACCCTGAGATCATGACCTGAGCCAAAGGCAGACGCTTAACCAACTGAGCCACCCAGGCGCCCTAAATGACCTTTTCCTTCTGTGGGTCCTTCTTGGGATTCTGTGGGTCTAGGATTTGCTCCGGGTCCAGCTAGCCCCTCAAGATGCTGGAAACCTTGTTTCCAAATTCCTTAGAGATTTATGCTATCCCTAACCCCCTCCCAACTTGAAAGTCTGTAATGGGCTGCTCCTCGTGACCCTGGTGCAGTTGTTTCTGCCCACAGGTCCTGTCCCCACGCTTTAATAAAATCACCCTTTTGCACCAAAGACGTCTCAAGAATTCTTTCCTGGCTGTTGGCTTCGAACCCCAACATCTTTCCTACATCAATAGGACATTGTCAGTGCCTGTGCAGCCCCCCGCATGACACTGGGATGACAAGCTGCTCGAAGGGCGGTGACACTGGGCAGGGTGCTGGGGATGCCTTGCTGGGCAAGGAACCCAAGGTCCCTGCCTGCAGTAGAGAACGAGGCAGTTACACATTAGAGAAAAGCACAGAGGTGCTGCAGTGGGGAAGTTTGAGGGGGCTGGAGTTTCACGGTGATGGGGAAGGGAGCACCATCTGCCTGGAGGGTGGGGGAGGGGACTGACCATCAAGGAGGGCTTCAGGGAAGAAGCGGCACGCTGGCAAGGCCCTGAGCTTATGTGAGTCAGTCAGACCAAGAGTAAGGTGAAGGGGTGGAGGATGCTTCCAGGGGCTTCCTTCTCCATAGCTGCCCCATCAGCAAATCCACTGGTGCCGGGCAGACCCTGTCCAGTTGTTACACACGGGAAGTTGCCCGTCTCTTCCAGAAATCGCAACGTGGGGACTGAACTGTAGGAGTGGTTGACGTGACACCTTACACAACGCAGGCACGTGAATGAGGGAATCGCCCATGATCACCCTTGATTACACCATTGTGACTGATGCTGTAATTCAGGGCAAAAGTGTCCTCATGTGGGAGAGAGAGATAAGGACAGGCATTACAGTCAGGTGCTGCCCAAAGAGAGGGAGAGGGCAGCCCTGCCTCCTCCCACACCTTATCAGGGCAGCTCCATGGAGGAGGAAGTCTTTGGAGGCAGCCAGGGGGAGTCCTGGACCCGCAGCCTGCCCAGAATGCCTCCTTGTCCCACACTAGACCCTCTGTGGCTCCTTCTCCTCCTGCTAGCCCAGGGCTTCTCAAACTTGAACATGAACCACCTGGGGACTTGTTAAAACACAAGCTCTGCACCCCCAGAGTTTCTGAGTCAGTAGGTTTAACAAGTTTCCAGGTTGCCCACACTGCTGGTCTGCGGACCACACTTAGAACCCGGTTCTCCATGGGGCACCTGGGTGGCTTAGTCGGTTAAGCATCTGCCTTCGGCTCAGGTCATGATTCCGGGGTCCTGGGATCGAGCCCCACATGGGGCTCCCTGCTCAGCGGGAAGCCTGCTTCTCCCTCTCCCTCTGCCTCTCCCCCTGCTTGTGTTCCCTCTCTCACTGTCTCTCTGTCAGATAAATAAAATCTTAAAAATAAAATAAAATAAAAAAATAACCCAGTTCTCCAGCCTTATCTCTTCTCATCTCATCCCATCATGCCCCCTGTCCTCTACAATAACACGTCTTTCCCCACCCCATGCCTATTGTCCATGACCAGTATCTTAAAAAGCCAGGTGGTTTTGACATGCAGTAAGGGTCAAGAAAGTCTTTCTCAAGCACACAGAATGAGACAGTGGGATTTGGAACTGAATTGACTAGGAGCTGTGAACAAAACAAAATAAAACAAAAGACAAAAACTAAACAAACAACAAACCCTCTGAAGCTGCCCTGCTGGTATATATGGAGGTCTGTAACTCCCGATCTCCAAGTACTGGATCTCCAAGTACTGGGCACTCCAAGTGCCCAGGGTCCTCTCTGCTCCAGCCCCCGTGAAATCTGCCTGGACAACCTGTTTTGCAGCCTCTCTCCACATCCAAGGGGGCCCAGAAGAGTTAGTCACAGAGGCCAGCAGCCCTGTGGGTGCATGTCTGACGCATGTACCTCTAGTCTCCTCACCTCACCCACTGCAGACATCACTAATCAATCCCAGTTCTCTCTACCTGGGGGGGGGCTGACTTAGCCTCAGAATGTTTTCCAGGATGGTCCAGGCACCCATTTCCAAATAAGCAGAGCTGGTACCCAAATTCACAACTATGTAGTCTGCTCAGGAACTGAGGCTGCCTTCCCCACTTGTTCTCTTGACCCCTCTCATTGCAGATGGCTTCTGCTTTATTGTCTGCTCCTGTCTCTGAGCTCTTGGTTCCATGCTCCTGCCTCTGCGCCATCTCCTGGTACCCCCAGCCCCCCAGCATTTTAGACTTCAGCTCTCTTGAGTGGCGTTTTGCTGTGGAGCTCAGCACACGACCTGGTGACAGCTGGTACTTAAACCGTGTTAGTGGATATCTGACAGTCTATGCATGAAAAAGTAAACTCTCCTGGGGTCTCCGTCATTATTTCGTACGTAACACGCTACTCCGAAATTTACTAACTTAAAGCAAGAGTAGTTTTATTCATTCCTGATTCTGTGGGTCTAGGATTTGCTCGGGGTTCAGCGAGATGATTCTTCTGCATACGTGGCATCATGTGGCTTCCTTATGTGGCTGGCAAATGATAGCGGGCTTCAGGAGGGCCTTTCCACGTGGCTGCCTGGGCTTCCTCCAGTCACGGTGGTTGGGTTCCAAGAAGGAGCATTTCAGGTGGCAAAGGCAGAAGCTGCTGATCTGTTAGGACCCAGTGGCAGAGCCGCGGTATCACCACCGTCACTTTCCAGTGGTCAAACAGGCCACTTGCAGACCTGGCAGTTGAGCATCATGGCACCCTGTAGGTGCTCAGTAAGTATTTCTTAATCAGTGACTCCACCCGTTCCATTACCAGGACCAACCAGGGCTCCTCCAGTCCCTGCCCTGTCACCCAGCCCCCTGCCTGCCCAGCATTCCCTCCCACAAGCCCAGACCAAGCCCCTGACCCAGCTCTACAGGGCAGTAATAGATGATCGGTGAATTCCTACCCCGCTCTGACCCTGACCCGGAGGCAAGAGGTGGGGGTGCGGGTAGGTGGAGTCTTCCTGCAAAGAGGGCCTGAGTCTGGCCTGCCCCAGGGCCCGTTTCCATCTCATTGATGTGTGCTTAGAGAAAATGCTGATTTTTTTTTTTTTTTTTTGAGCACTGGAGACAGAGAGCAATCTGGGTTGCTATGCAACCAGGCCTGTGCCCAGCTGATAACACCAGAGGAATTAACTGTCCTTGTCCTGCTCAGGCTCTGGAGGAGGGGGCTGAGGCTGCTTCCCGGTGCCTCAGCCTCACCCCCCCGCCAGCTGAATCTCTGGCCCAGTTACAGATGGAGGAGTCCGGAGCCGCGTCCCAGCCCCACTCTAGCTTTACAGAGCAACCAAGGGGTGTCCCTTGCCTGGAGCCAACAGGGGTGCCCAGTGGAGTGTGAGGAGGGGGCTGCCTGGGGTATCCTGGATGCAGGGCATCTCCATCTTCTTTGATCTGCTAATGAGCTGTGAATTAAAGACAAATCTGAACTGGAGGGAGGCTTTCAGGAGGCAAGGCTGGAGGATAAGATGGGCAGAATGAGGCCAGTGCAAATACAGCCCTGACCAGAGCCCCCCCCAAGGCCGGGGGAGAAGCAAGCCAGGTGGGGATAGGAAGTCCTGGTGGGCACCGGAGCCATGTGCAGAGGTGGCGGCCCCTTGGCACCCTGGAAAAAGGCTGGGACTCTCTCATCCAGCGTCTGAAGACTGAAGGAGGCAGCCTGTCTGGGGACCCTGGGGATGGGTGAGAGAGACCCAGGGAGACAATTTGATGTGCTTGTTTCCCCACTAGATTGTCTCTTTAAGGCAAGGAACATGTAACATATGGGTTTCAGGGTCGGACCTGCATTCCTGTCCAGCCACTTAACAGCTATGTGACCTTAGGCTCATCACTTCACCTTCCTGAACACCACTCTTCGCCGCCACAAAGAGAAGAATATCCCTCTATAGACTTGTCATCAGGATGAGAGCGATCACATATTTGAACCATGGGAAACTACTGTGTCAGTGAGTGAAAACTGCTTGACTATCAACTCTCTCATTTGGTTCAACCTTACATGTCGGGCACTGAGCAGCATCCTGCATATAAAAGACACTCAATAGAGGCAGCTTTTTTATTTTAAAGATTTTATTTTTTCTTTACAGTAATCTCTCCACCCAATGTGGGGCTTGAACTCACAACACCAAGATCAAGAGTCACAGGCTCTACAGACGGAGCCAGCCAGGCACCCTTAGAAGCAGCTATTGATGTCTGTGTTGTGCTGGGTGGTCGTCCAGTGTACATGTTCAGGGAATGGATGAGTGAAGAAAACGAGCATCAGGACTAAGCAGAATGCAGGTGCCTGGTACCCCGGGGCCAGAAGCCACTGACTTGATGGGGGCTCCTCCCCTGAGCCTGGAAGCCAAAGTTCACAGCCCCAGCCTGTCTGTTCCTCTTCTGCTCATCCCCACGCCCCTTCTCCGTGTGTACTCCCTGTGTTTATTCCTCTCTCTTGCCCCATTTACAAGCCAAAGTCTTGTTTTCAGGTTACCACGGTTACCATTTACTTGCACACTTACTCTGTGCCAGGCTCCAATCTATGCACTTTGCAGGCACTAACTCATTTACTCCTAACAGCAACCTCACGAGAACCTTATTTTTAACCCTTACGAGTTAGGGTTTATTGAGGTATAATTTACACACGATAAAATGCACCTGTTTTCACAGTTGAACAAGTTTTGGTAAATGTATACATCCATGCAACCACCACCACCATCATGATACAGCATTTTCAACACCCCAGAAAGTTCTCTCTTGCCCCTTTTCAGCCAGTCCCCCCACCAATTCTCCCACCCATCCTTCCCCAGTCTGGCTACCACAGATGTGCTTTCTGTTACTATAGATTCGCTCTGACTTTTCTAGCATTTCATAGAGATAATTGGAATCATATAGTGAATACAGCTTACATCAGCTTCTCTTGTTTATCATTCATTTCTCCTTTTTTTTGGTTTGCTATCTCTTTTATTTTTTTTAAGATTTTTTTATTAATTTGAGAGAGACAGACAGAAATAGCAAGAGAGAGTGAGAGAGAACATGAGCAGGGAGGAGAGGGAGAAGTAGGCTCTCCACTGAGCAGGGAGCCTGACGCGGGGCTTGATCCCAGAACCCCAGGATCATGACCTGAGCTGAAGGCAGACGCTTAACTGACTGAGCCACCCAGGTGTCCCTGTTTATCATTCATTTCTTCCTTTTGATTGCTGAGTTGTTGTTATGACTGAATTGTAACCCCCCACCACAAAAAAAATTTCATAGTTTGAGGCCCTCACCCCCATGTGACTGTATTTGGGGAGAGGACCTTCAAGGAGGTAATTAAGGTTAAATGAGGTCATAAGGGGGACCCCCTAATCCTACTGGACCGATGTCCTTAGAAGAAGAGGAGGAGGGGTGTGTGGGTGGCTCAATCGGTTAAGCATCTGCCTTGGGCTCAGGTCATGATCTTAGGGTCCTGGGATTGAGCCCCGCGACGGGCTCTCTGCTCAGCGGCGGGTCTGCTTCTCCCTCTCCCTCTGTCTCTGTGTTCTCTCTCTCTCTCAAGTAAATAAATAAAATCTTAAAAAAAACAAACAAACAAAAAAAAAACAAGAAGAAGAAGAGGAGGAGGAGGAGGAGGAGCCCCCAGAAAGAAATGTGGAAAGGTCCTGTGAGGACACGGTGGGAAGGGAGCATGTCTGCAAGTCAAGGAGAGAAGCCTCAGGGGAAAGTGAGCCTGATGACATCCTGATCTTGCACTTCCAGCCTCCTCCGGAGCTGGGAGAAATATGTCTCTTGTTTCAGCCCCAGTCTGTGGTGTTCTGTTATGGTGGCCGAGCTGAATACAGTGGCATCCTATCCAGTGGGCACAGCGCATCCCCCAGCGGTGGTGGCGGTCTCATGGACGAGGAATCAGACCTAGAGGCACCCAGCAGCTCCCCTGAGGCCCCACCAATCAGCTGAGAAGTAAGGCCATGTCTGCGGGACTGTGGAGTCCACGCTCCCATGGGTGGGGTGGACCGTGGCACAAAGCAGGTGCTTTCGGGCAAGCCAGCCCAGGCCACTGGTGCCCTGGAGCGAGGCTGCCCCAGCGGGAGGCCAGAAGCTGGCCCTGCTAGGTAGAAGGTGGCAAGTGCAGGGGAGGTGCCCCAGGACGGTCCTGCGAGCCCCTTGCCTGTGCCCTCGGACACTGGGGGGCACCGACCTTCCAGGAGCCCACGTGGAGGAGCAGGCTGTGCCTCTCAGGCTGCAGAGGACTGGGGGCAGGAGAGAAGATCCAAGGATGGAGGCTGTCTAGTGAGAGGCCCTGGCCAGGACTCAGCAGAGCAAACGCGACACTGGTCCTGCCCTGCCGAGCCTCAGTCTGCTCATCAGCAAAATGGGCATGATAATTCTCCTTTGCTGATCGCTCTGAGGAGGAAGAAAAGAGACAATGAATGAGGCGGGGAGGGGAGGGATCACGCCCTCTCCCAGATGAGAAGCCAGAGGCCAAGGGAAGAGAAGGGACACAGGTCTGGCCAGCCCACCAAGAAGCATTCCTGCTGGGGGCTGAGACAGTGCCTCCAGGTCTGGGCTCTGAAAACGGCTTCTGGGCCTTTCATGCCACAGGACAGAGATCCCATGACCAAGGCCTGCTTCTCCTCTAGTCCATGAGCTTCTGGAGGCCAGGATTGTATCCAGTTTTGCTCATCATCATATCCTCAGCGTCCAGCAGAGCTCTTGACACGCTGAGGGCACCCAGCCAGTATTTGTGGAATGAATGGATAAACGATTGAAGATAGCCATGCTTTTCAAAAAGGTACATAAGTAGCCTGGCAGGGTAGCAGAGAGTGCCAGAAGGCATGGGTGCCCCTTCCTGGAAAGTCCATTAAATCCAGAATATGCGGGAAATAACCATGTAATAGGTTAACATCGTTTTTTAAATTGTGGCCGTTTTGTAAAAAATTAAACATAGATTAACCACATGATTTAGCAATTCCACTCCTGGGACTATACCCAGGAGAAGTGAAAGTAGGAACTTGAACGGGTACGTGTACACCAACACTTAACTGCGACGTTATTCACAAGAGCCAAAATGTGCAACAACCAAATGTCCATCGATGAACAAACAAGTACACAAAACGTGGCAGATCCATACCATGGAATATCATTCAGCGTTAAAAAGGAAGGAGGGGCGCCTGGGTGGCTCAGTCGTTAGGCATCTGCCTTCGGCTCGGGTCATGGTCCCAGGGTCCTGGGATCGAGCCCCGCATCGGGCTCCCTGCTCGCGGGAAGCCTGCTTCTCCCTCTCCCACTCCCCCTGCTTGTGTTCCCTCTCTCGCTGTGTCTCTCTCTGTCAAATAAATAAATAAAATCTTTAAAAACAAAATAAAAAGGAAGGAAATTCCAAAACAGACAAACCTCAAAGGCATGATGCTGAGTGAAATAAGCCAGTCACAAAATAATAAATGCTCTATGGTTCCACTTACATGAGGTCCCTCAAGAAGTCAGAGTCATAGAGACAGAAAGCACGGTGGCTGCTGGTAGGGACTGCGGGGAGTGGGGGACAGGGAGCTGGTGTTTAATGGGGAAAACATTTCTGTTTGGGCAGATGAGAAAGTTCTGGAGACGGATGGTGGTGATGGTTGCACCGCAAGATGAGGGTAGTTAATGCCACCGAACTGTGCACCTAAAAATGGTTAAAATGGCTAACTTTATGTTAGTATACATTTTTAATAACGGTAAAATACAGCTCTAATATCGTTCTCATGGGGTTTCGGGGCCACCCTTCTGTCTCAGGGGCAGGGTCATGGCCATCTTCCAAGCAGGCTGAGTCCCATCAGGAGCTCCAGGTACCAGCGTCCTTGCTGCAAGTTGGATGGAGAAGACACGGGAGGAGGAGATGGGGTGATTTAAAGGGACATGTCCAGGTAAGTGATTTTTCCAGTTACCCACAAAATCTGCATCTTGTATTTATTTCCTTCACCAAATATCTTTTGAGTGTGTGCCAAGTGCAGGTTACCAGGTGGGCTGGGGGGAGGGGTGCCGAGGAAGCCAAGCCTGTGTCTGGTCTCTGGAGCATCCAGGCCAAGAGGAAAGGCACGACACCCCAGTCTGTAAAATGGGCTGACACCTGCTCCATGGGGTTGGAAGGGAGGAAGCTTGAAAAGCTCTTTGCACGGGGCCTGGCCCAGAGCAAGGGCCTAGGAGATGCCTGCGCTAGTTCTTGTTTTTTTTTACTTTTCACTCTCATAGGAGGTAAAGAAGGTCCAAGTCAGTTGACTAAGGGGGTGTGGGGTTCTGTGAAAGGACAAGCCCCCGAGAGAGTTATTTTCTTATTTTAAATATACGAAAAATATGCTGGAGAAAATATAGGAGACTACCCAGTACAAGGAGGAAAATCTCACTGAGGGGGCAAAGTGGCATCTTGCTAATCATGATTTCTCTGCAGTTTCCCACCCCCACCCCAATCAAGAGCCTGGTCTAACATCAGTCGCCGCCCCCCTACACTTAGTGCCCCCTCCCCATGACTCATTCGCCTTAGATCCAATTGTTTTCCGGGCCTCCTCAGCGGAGCTCTTGATGGATTTGGTAATTGGAGTAATTACGGTAATTTTACCTTAAAGACAGGCAGCTGCAGATTCCCTATCGGGAGCCCCCTCCCTGGCTTCCTGCCAGCCAGTATTCAGGGACAAGGACAAGTGGCTCCCATTTCCCTCCCCCAGAATGCAAAGTGGCTGGGGTGGGATGAGGGTTTTCAATAGAAGGCATGTCCCACCCTCTCATCGCTGCCCCCCGCCCCCAGAGAGGGGCAGAAGACAGCAGGATGGATTTGCCAGAAATCACTTCTTTCCACCACCCTAACATTGGCTCCAGGACTTGCAAAGCACCACGACATTCACTTGTTCCCCATCGAGGCCTGAAAACCAAGACAGGGGACCCCCCCCTCCGGTCTAAGGATGAAGTCTCTTATAGATCCCTTAAAGCCCCAACTGCATGTATCCTGTGGTCTCCATGTGTGAGAGGCAGGGAGGGGTGATGGACCCTTGACAAGGCGGGGAGAGTCATCTGCCCACAACCGGGTCCCAGCAGCACCCTCCCACCCTCACCCACTGCCGGGGCCTGGGCTCCCTGCCCCCAGCGGCAGCTCAAGGAATTTCCCCTTCATCCCAGTGCCCAAAGTGCCGGCAGGCCGAGCTCTTCTGGTTTCAGGGTTAGAAGTCTTCCCAGAGGAGGGACTTCAAGGAAGGCCTCGGGTAATGTATGAGGGGTTCGCTCTGCCCCTCGGGAGTCAGGGCTGGGCCGCTGGTTGGACCCACCAGTGAGGAGGAGCACTGGTGGGTGTGGAATTCCCACTTCCCACCCCCTCCCACCCCCACCCCCCACCCCCGCAGGAAGGTGCCTCCTGGACACTTTGAGTTGGGGAGCTGGGGGCTGGGAGAGGGCTAAGGGAGCAAACGTCAAAGGAGGGACATGGTACCCTAGGTTAGCCTCCCAGGTTTGCAGGAATTACCGAGGACTAGAACTCTGATTAATTGGATTATGAATAAGCGAGGTAACCCTGCTTGCACCCCATCCCTATTCCTAAGGCTTTAGGGCTTCAGCATGCTCCAGCAAGTTCCAAGGACATGGGGCTTCCCCCTGATAGACAGGGTGGGAAATGCAGGAGAATAAACATTCTCAAAACAGCCCTCCGCCAATGACTAATGGGAGGGGGCCTTTAAATACACCTCTTCCTCGCCCCTCAGGAGTGAATGACTAAGAAGTGCTCACGGTTCAGTGCCTTCTTCCCTTCCCTGTCCCACGTCCCACTGCCCTGCACTCAAATCCTTGTCTCTGGCCTGCTTCTGGGAACTCATACTGAGACACTGCCCAAGCCAGGGGATGCCCGAGGGATGTTCTGACAGAATATCCCGGGCCTGGGCTCTACTCCCAGTTGGGCCACCGCAGACAGGACACCCCTTGTGGGGGCCCATACCCCAGTCAGCCTCACTGGGTCGCCTCATTGCCATTCTGCCCACCTGATCTGGCCGCTAGACTAGACTGGGGCTACCGGGGTTGCGGGGTCGGGGGAGACTACTTAGAGCCAGAAGGGGACATGCCCATGTGACATCAGAGCATCACTGAATGGCCAAGGAGGCGCATCACCGTCCCCTCTAGCACTGGGAGAAGTGAGGGCAGCAGTGGCTGCAGAATTCCAACTTCTCTTGCCTCTCACCTCCCTTAGGTGAGCAGCTTCTCTCCGCCCCTCCCACCTCCCTCAGGAACGAATGAATGGATAGGGCCTCCTGGGATTGGGCCCCCAAGGTCCCGCCCACCCCTGGGCAGCCAATCACTGGCTCTGCTGTGGGTGGGTACAAGGGTGGGAGGGGTCCCGAGGAAGGCTGTGGGGAGGGCAGGATGGGAAAGCTCTGGGAGGGAGCCTGATCCTTCTGTTAGCCCGGCTGCCCAGACAACCTCTCTTCCAGCACGTGCTGCTCCAGCAACCTTGACCTTGGCTGACATATGTCTGTTCCCTCCATCTGCAAACCCCTTCTCCAGGCTCTTCCGATGGCTGGCCCCTTCTCATTTCGGTGTCGGTTCAAGTGTCACCTCCTCAGAGAGGGCTTCTGTAGCAGGGGCTACACCCACATCTGCCCCACCCACATCCTCTGGCGCCCACCGATCCTGTCCTCACTGATGGCTTCCTATGGTAAGCATCTGGGACCCCCTGCCCGGGGCCATTCTGTGATGACCTTGTATCACAGGGTCATTCTGTGATTCAGCCTTGTATCTGTGAAATGGACCAGATGTGCCACGGAGTTAACACCCCTGGAAGCAGCACTCAACCAATATGGGGGGTCAGGTGGTTGGTGCCTGGGGCCTGGGCTCCCCGCCCCCAGCGGCAGCCCGAGGAATTTCTGTATCTTCTATACCCCTTAGTTGACACTGGAAGCATATCTATACCATTTCCTAGAAATCCCTGCAGCATCGAGGGCCACCTGCCCACCACTGAAACCTGCTCATTAGCACACCCTATTCTGGCTCCAGCCTTCCTAGCCCACATCTCTACTCTCAACAGGGTCTTCCTGTGACCACTTCCCAAATAAACTGATTGCCCTCCAATTTTTAGCTCAGGGTCTTCTTCTGGGGGCTTCCAAATTCAGGCCTTTCCCTGGCCACCCAAAACAAAGACCCACCCACATTCGTTTCACCCTCTCTCTCCTCTCTAGGGGCTTTCTTTTCTTTCTTCTTCTTCTCCTTTTTTTTTTTTTTATTTTATTTTATCTTTATTGTTTTTTAAGATTTTATTTATTTATTTGAGAGAGAGAATGAGAGACAGAGAGCATGAGAGGGAAGAGGGTCAGAGGGAGAAGCAGACCCCCTGCTGAGCAGGGAGCCCGATGCGGGACTCGATCCCGGGACCAGGATCACGACCTGAGCCGAAGGCAGTCGCTTAACCAACTGAGCCACCCAGGCGCCCCATTCTTCTTCTTCTTCTTCTTCCAAAAGATTGTATTTATTTATTTACTTATTAGAGAGGGAGAAAGAGAGAGTGTGCCCCAGCAGGGGGAGGGGCAGAGGGAGAGGGAGAGAATCTCAAGCAGACTCCTGCTGAGGGTGGAGCCCGATGCTGGGCTTCATCCCATGACCCTGAGATCATGACCTGAGCCACAATCAAGAGTCGAATGCTAAACCGACGGAGGCACCCAGGTGCCAGAATAATTTTGTTTCTAAGTTACTGTGTGTCTCTGATAGTCTATGAGTTCCAAGAGAGTAGGGACCTTTCCTGTCTTGTTTATTACTCTGGCTCCAGCCTAGCCCAGTGCTGAGCACTGAATGTCATTGTGGAGTAGATGCCGATTCCCTCATGTCATCCTTCCATCCTCTGTGGTGACGTAAGAATGGCAGATCGAATCTCTAGGAGCACAGAGAGGTTACCTGCAGCTACAGAATCTTTAGGAACACAGAAGTTACCTGCAGCCCCACATGGGTAGATTGGAGCTCAGGTCTGCCATCCAGCCCCATCTGGCCACCACTAAACACTGCCTGTCCCAGAGAAGCCTCACTTGAATGCCAGGTGAGACACCTCCCCTGCCCAGGGGGCATTTCTGCCTTTGCCCAGGGAAATACTCCCACTTGAAGGCATCTTTCCAAATCTCATCCTCCTTCCTCGCAGAAGTTGGAGGCAGGAAGGGTTTGTCTCAGTCTGCTCCAGCTGCTTAACAAAACACCACAGACTGAGGGACTTTAACAACAGACATTTATTTTCTCACAGCTCTGCAGGCTAGAAGTCCAAGGTCAAGGTGGCAGAAAATTTGGTTTCTGGTGAGAACTGTCTCCCTGGCTTGCCGATAGCTGCCTTCTTATTGTGTCTTCACATGGCCTTTCCTCTGTGCCAGAAGAGAGTTCTGGTGTCTCTTCTTTGTATAAGGACACAAGTCTTATGGGATCAGGGCCCCATCTTATGACCTCCTTTAACCTTAATTACCTCCTTAAAAGCCCTATTTCCAAAAACAGTCAACTTGGGGGTTAGGGCTTGAAAGTCCATAACAGGGTTCCTTAAAAGAAATATGATCCCAGCCCAAGTCAGCCCCAACTGCAAAGAGCTTGGAGAAGCTGGGCACCCAGTATGAGCTGTGCTAACTCAGAGGCAGAGCTGGTGCAGGATCATCAATCACCATGTTGCCACATGGTGGAAAAAGATGAGCCCTCAGATAGAGCCGAAGATGAATGGGGAAGCTGACATGTGATTAAACTGGGATCCTCTGCTGGTGGCTGATGGCCCATGCTGGGTGCTAAGTTAGCACAGCTGGGCCTGGGCTCACAGCACCCACTGAGGCACCTGCCCCTCCTCCTGCCCAGGTTAAAGGACTGTCCCTCCAACCACACAGCTCTCTGTTATCCTGGCCCTCTAAATGAGAGAATGAGGAAGGCAATGGTACCAGTGTAGGTGCTGGGGACCATGGGGGAGAGAATACCATTAGTTACCATTCAGGCTGCCTGGTTCTTATTAATAATAGTGAGGGCACTGAAGGAACACTGGGTACTTCAAGTGCATTTTCTCATTTCACTCATTGGACCAGGGAGGTCAGAGTTAAGTTAGGTGGGGAGGCATGAGTTTCTAGAGGAAACAGACAGAGGGGCAAAGAGGGACTCATTTATTCATTCATTCATCCAACATATTTTTATTAAGCACCTACTATGTACCATTATATCCACAAAGGTGAGCAAAACCCCACATGGTCTCTGCCTTCAAGGGGCTACCTCGTATTTGGGGGGACAGATGATTTAGAAACAAGTAAGATAACTTCAGGTAATGATAAATGTTAGGAAGAAAATTACCTAAGGTGTCGAGAGAGGGTGGTGGAGGAGGTAATGTCACATGGGATGGTCAGAGGAGGCCTCTTGAAGGAAGGGACATCTGAGCAGAGACCCGGATGTGGAAGGAGCTGGTCATGGGAGTGGCTGGACTAAAAGTATTCTAGGCAGAGAGAACAGCAAGGGCAAAAGCTCCAAAGCAGGAATGAACTTGGTATGTCTCAGGAATTGGAAGGAGGTTTGTGTGGCTGGCTTTGCAAAGTGGGGGTTGTGAGTGAATGGCATGAGAGACATTAGACAGACCTCATAGGCCAGGGCAAAGACTTGGATACTATTTTAAGTGGTCTGGGATCTCTCTGGAAGGTTTTTAGTAGGAGGGCTTTCAGAAGAATTAAGTTTTTGTTTTACAAGGACCACTGTACTTGCTGTACAGAGGATAAATAGGAGAAGAGAGAACAGTTAGAAGGCAGTGAAGCAATTGAGACTTTGTACCATCACCATCATCATCACCACCACCACCACCACCATCACCACCATCATCCCCATCATCCCCATCACCACCATCATCCCCATCACCACCACCATCATCACCACCATCATCCCCATCACCACCACCATCATCACCATCACCATCATCACCACCACCACCATCATCCCCACCACCACCATCATCCCCATCCCCACCACCACCATCATCCCCACCACCACCATCATCACCATCACCACCACCATCATCACCATCACCATCATCACCATCCTTATCACCATCACCATCATCAAAGACATTGAGATGATTGTGGCTTGGACTAGGATGGTGGTAGGAGCAAAAGAATGAAGTGGGTAGATTAGGGTTTATTTTGGTGGGAGGTCCCATAGGACTTGTAGGTGGATTGTGGGGATAGGGAGGAATTGGGAAACAGAAGCAGCAACTTTGGCTGAATCCCATGGTATTCCCCCCACAAGGATAATGTACCCAATCCCCTACTTCCATTGTTGTTGTTGTTGTTTTTTTAAAGATTCTATTTCTCTATTTGAGAGAGAGAGAGAGAGAGAGCATGAGCAGGGGGAGGGACAGAAGGGGAGGGAGAAGCAGACTCCCCACTGAGCAGGGAACCTGACATAGGGCTTGATCTCAGGACCTGAGATCATGACCTAAGCTGAAGGCAGACGCTTAACTGACTGAGCCACCCAGGTTCCCCCCCTACTTCCATTCTTGACTGTCCTCTCTCACTAGAACCTACCAGGTCCTGATCCTGCTTCAGGTGCTGAAAGAGCACCAGATTTGGAACTGGGCATTTAAGCATCTCATTCTGTGTGACTTTGAACCCATGGTTTAACTTTGCTGAACTTCAGTTCCTTCATATGTAACATGGGACCATAGTAACACCTACCTCATGGGATTGTGGGGCTAGTGTTGGGCTAAACTCATGCTTCATCCAATGTGGGCTCTTTGGATGGAGCTGCTGGAGAAACTGAGGCCACTCAAAGGCTCTTAATCTGTAAGCAGGTGGGGATAAGTCAGATGGATATCTTCTACATTGCTTCTCAGAATTCTCCAGTAGAATTAAGTTCTGGTTGCCTACCCTGGTAACCTGTTTGATGATGCATCCTTTTATGAGCTGCCTCCCCTCTCATCTCCCCACCCCCTTGGGTTTCTTGGGATCACTATTTGCACTTGAATCATTGTCTCAGAGGTTGCTTCTGGATGAACCCAAATTGCAGAGGTTAAAATTGTAAAGCCCTGGGCATATGTTAAGCACTTCGTAAATTCATTGTTGAATAAATGAATGGATGAGGCTTCCCCTGCTCTGAGGAGACAGACCCAGGAAAGGAGAAGGAGGAAGGGAGAGACCTGGAACCCTTGGAAATGAGAGGGGGGAGGATCCCAGAGCTGACCTTGTGGCATGCCCACCACCTTCAGCCGCTGGTCAGGACTCCATTCCTCCCTCTCCCGAGTTCTCTTCCTGGCCCTCTAGTAGCTGCAGATGCGAGGTGTGGCCAGAGCCCATTGAGAAGCACCGTCAGCGTTCTCACCACCAAGCCCCCTGCTTCACTTAGTGAAGGGACAACACCCACGAAGAGCTGGACTGAGGAGAAAAAAAAAACTTGAATGAAGTCAAAGCGATATTTCACGTGTGCCTTTCATCTTCAAGCGGAATTTAAATATGATATTACAGAATGACAAGATTGTACAAAGCAACATTGAAATTGTGAGCTATGGAGAGAGGTCTACTTCTTGTCTTTCCAGTGCCCCCCTCCCCACCTGTTCACGGCCAGAGCCTTGTTTCCCCCTGCCTGAGGCCCAACCCCTCATCTTTCAAGGGAGCTCAGAGAAGGCAAGGGGCTTGGCCCAGGCCACAAAGCTCTTCTGGCTTTGTCTCCAGGACTGTCCCATGATATACTCTAAGGCCACTTTCAAAGTAATTTTCCCTGGGGGGAAAAAAATACCTGCCTCTTGATAGAGGTGCTGGGAATCACGGACAAAACTCCGTGGGGATCCAGGTCCCCCAGTGCTGTGGCCATACAGTGAGCACAGTGCAGGAGCCTCCATCCTGGGGGCTGGGGAGCGCAAGGGCCAGGGGCTCTGTGTGTGTGTGTGTGGGGGGGGGATCCGGAGGGGAGGAGACAGCCCCAGCCCAAGTCCTCTGCGGGATCTGAGAGCCATTGCGGAGAAGGTCGCCTTGGAGGAAGATCTAGACCTTTCCCGGAGGCAGCTGTGCTCCCCCACTGGGGCCCACTGACACAGGCCGTAGAGGCAGGGGTGCGGCATCTGGGGCTGCTCCTTAGAGTCGGGGGCTTAGGGGGTGACCCACTCGCCATGGGGTTGGCACGATACAGATCTAAGAGGTAGGCCTCTGGGTCCAGGCAATGTTCACCGGTGGGAAGCGGGACGAAGAGGGTCGGAGGTGGTGGGTGGGAAGATGCCGCTGGCCTGCCCAGGGCCTCGCCAGGCCAGTGCACAGCACCCACCCCTACCCTGTGAGTCTTGGCTGCTGTGGCTCACAGCTACTCCTCCGTCTGGAGAATGGGCCTCTGCAGATGTCAGGTGCCTTGCAGGGGAGGTTGAGCTGCCTCCGTCAGGGCATCCCACAGCCCACGACGGCCTGATGCGAGGTAAGCACGGCGGACTCCCCGGCCTCTCTCGGGAAGCAGTCTGATGCAATTTGCGCTCCAGCGCGCCCCCGTGTGGCCACGGCTGGCCGTCTCGCTTCTCCGCCTTCTTCCCACCCTCCCTCCTGAGGCTTTGCCTGGGGAGCACTCCCTGGACGCACCACTACTGGCCAAGCCTTGGCTTAGCCGCGGCTCCTCAGCCAGCGGTTCTCAGGGGAAGGTCCCTGCACCACCAGCAGCAGCAGCACCGGGGAACCTGTTGGAGATGCGGATTCTCAGGGCCCGGCCGCTGCGTCCTTACAGCCCTCCAGGGGATTCTGACCCCGTGGTACAGTGTGAGAATCACGGCACTGGAGAAATGCAACTGGGAAGAGCTGCCCATCCTTGGCTGCCCAAAACCAGGCGAAGAAACCTCAGAGCCCGGCGCGTGTTCGCAGAATTCCTTCCAGAATCCACGGCCGTTGGTCCAGGAGGAGCCACACCAGCCAGCGTGCCCCAGAGACACCCCTTTCACCGGTGGTGCTGGCAACTGTCACACTAAACAAAAAATTCTGCCCTCCCATGCCACAGGCCAGCTCCAGGTAAAACTCCACAGAATCCGGGGACCCTCCACCTCCCAGCCGGGTCCCACCTGCTTTCACATTTACATTACTCCCTGTATTTCTTGTAAAACGGAATACAGAGGCCCGAGGGGAGGGCTCACCCCGCCCAAAGTGGTCTCTGGTTTCCCCCAGAGGGGCCCAGTGAGCCCTCAAGTTCAAGAGCTCCCGGGGACCTGGGCTTGGCCCCGTTCCCCACCCCCCACCCGGGACTTACACATATTCCCTCCAACCTCATAGAGGAGGATGTTGCTGACTTCACACACCTGCTGTCACAAGGTAGAGACAACAAAACCACTGACCTTTTCTCCCAGAGGCAGCGAGATCAACTGCTTCTGGACCCCAAGCCTGGAAGGGCCAACCCTCACAGATTTGGGGTGTCAGGTGCGAGATGAGATATAAGAACCCTCCTGGGAGAGCCAGAGCCCTTGAAGGGGCCCAGGGCCCAAAGGCAGGGGAGAGGCATCTGGATGGTCCCGAGGGGCCAGCCCTGGGTCCCCTGTCACCAGAGCATCAGGATGGAGGCTGTGAGGGGCGTGGAATGAGGGGTGACAGATGAGGATAGGAGCCTGCTGTGAGAGGCAAATTCTAAGTCAAGGTGGATTATGGATATTGTATGATTACATATGATAATCAAAATTATCATATAATTATTATATAATTGTCATAATTATGGGTATCCTGAGTTCAACTCCTGAATCTGTCCCATTTGCTGTGTGGCCCTGGGCCAGTCCCTTTCCCTCTCTGGGCCTTAGTTTTCCCATCCATACAAAGAGGAAGTAGACGAGACACTTGCTAAGGACTGGCAGTCCAAGAGTCCTTCATGCCAACCCCATCAAGGAGGCTCCTGAGAGCGCAAGCTGTTTCTTGCATCCTGGAGCAACTGCTGTGTATCAGCCCCACTAATCCTCTCTCAGCTCTTTGGCATTGCTGCCTCAGGGCCTTTGCACCTGTGGTTTTCTCTGCCTGGAAGCCTTACCTCATTCCCCAAACTATACCAGGTATGTTGTTTGACATTTACATTACTCCCTGTATTTCTTGTAAAACCGAATACAGTTTGTAACTTGATATTTACTTTGTGGCTTTTGACTCCTGTCTCTTCCACAGGGCTGGGAGTGGATAAGCCCAGGGCTCCTGTTTGTTCTTTTCATGGTGATTCTAGCATTCCCCAAGGTACCTGGTCTGTAGTAGGCAGTCATTAGATATCATTATTATTCAGAGCCAAGAAGCTCCCCAAGAAGGCTGCAGAACCCACTTCTGAACACCCCAGAAAGGGAAAAGCCAATGGCATGAGCAACTCCCCTCAAGGGCCTTCAGCTCTGAGGGGCTGACCCCTCCTTGCACCTGCTCCCTGCAGGGGAAAGGCTCCTGTCTCAGCAAGGTGCCCCTTACCACTGTTCATGTCCTCACTGCCTTCTTGACCCTGTGAAAGCCAGGACTGAAGCACTCTGTGAACAGCCTGGAGACATGGGCCACTTCGGTGCTGGGAGTCAGGGGCACCTCCAGGGGATCTGTGACAGGCCAGGCCACCTGGATCTTTGCCCCTTTGGGAGTGCACAGAGAAAGAAGAAGATCCATCCACAGAGGACACACATGCATGCCTGGAATTCACATGTGTGAGCATAAACACACATACACATGCGCTTACACAAATACCCACGCTAGGAATACAAGATGCACACATACACATACACACCAGCTGTTCGTGCACAGAGCATCTCACGTGCACATACATAAGGCCCCCCAAAGTGTGCATACACAGACAGGCACAGAAACACACGTGTGCACACGCCTTCACCCTCAGACACACACCAGGAGTGCATGCGGTGCACCTACAGACGCATGCATATAGGTTTATATAAATGTACATCATGCACAACACGACGCCGGTCAATTTCTCTGTTCTGGACTTCAAGAAGGACCCTGCTCCGGACTCCTCCCAGGAGCACTTCGTGTTCTTGGAAGGCCTTTCTTTTCTACCACTCCTCTCCTCAGCCTAATCACCCCACAGCTCACAATGCGACCCCCACTTTCCCATCCCTCGGTCAGGCACACAGAAGGCTGTCCGAAAGTGGGGTAGGGGAGATGGCTGCTGGAAGGCCCGGCACCGCGCCACTTCCCTCTGGCTCAGTCGGGTCTTCTCCCGGGTTTCAGAGACACCGCCTCCTCGCCCGCTCCGACGGGGCCGGCGCGCCCCCTGGTGGCCGAATCCGCAGCGCCGGTCCTGGCAGCCAGGTAGCGAGCACCTGCAGGAGGCGGGTGCGGGCCCCCCGGGTCCCTGTCCCCATCCGCCCGGCAGGGGGCGCTCACCGCCGCCTCCAGGCCGCCCGCCCCCCGCCTTGTCCCTGTCTGCGTGTAACCTTCGCGGCCAGGTCTGGACGCCCCCGTCACCGAGCTGGGGGGGGGGAAGGGGGGCGGACACAGCTGTCGTTTAGTTTTCACACCTGGGCGACCAAGAAAGAGGCGACCTGGCCGGAAAGAATCACATCTTAGCAGGGGCCTGAGGCTGCTGGGGAGAGAGGCAGAGCCCGGGAGGGTCACTGTGTCTCTTCCCTGTCCCAGCCCTCCACGCAGGGGTGGCAATACGTATTTGTTGAACGTGGGGCTGAAGCACTACTTTGGTAGGATGTGTGTGTGTGTCAGGGCCGGTGGGGGGGGGGCATGTAGTCCCTAAAGGGGGCCAGGGAAGGGGCATCTGAGAGTTAGAGCTGACTTCTGGGCTTAGTGGACAGCGATCTCCCAGACAGAAGCTGGAGGGTTTTGTACCTGCTGTGGGACAGCTGCTCAAAGGCACCCTCAGGCAGAGGTGTCCCCAAGAACACACCTGGAGTGGGCTAAGGCTCTGGGAAACCCCAGCCAGCCCTGCACTGGCAAATTCCCAAACACCTTCAGATCAACCCATGCCTGTCTGTTGGATCAGAACCCAGCAGACAGAGCTGGAAGAATCTAGACCCCGTGGACCCTGATAACAAAGAGCATGTGTGCAGGTCTGAAAGAAATGGGTTCCACTCGGGGCTCCTCTATTTCCTACCTGTGAGACACTCAAGCAAGATAATACACATGGGGGAGGGGGAGGGGCAATTCTCCCATTTACTAACACTTGCAACAAGAAAATAGGTATTCCTGGGATTTTTAAAACTTCCTGTTATAAAAATTATTATAATCTAATGTGTCTTAGTCACATTAGCTCAGAGATGAAAGACACAGGGGAGAAAGGAACTATGGGAGCACAAGTGAGTACCTGTTGGGGGAGGAGTGGGGCCATCAACAGAGCTGACTCTTGAACTAGGTTGGAAGAAGGGGCAGAGCTCCCAGGGCTCAGCCGTCTCTGAAAATGAAAGAGAATTGCAGGCAGAGCAAAGTGCATAAGCAAAAACTCAGAGGTGTGAGGTGTCGGATGAGGGGGGAGAACCAGCTGACGTTTGGTGTGCTTAGAACACAAAGGAATGCCTGGGTTTGGTGGGGGAGAAACAGAAGAGTCAGAGCTTCACTTGCTGGTTTCTGGAATAAAAAAAAAAAAAAAAAAAGGACACCTATCTTACTGCCTTGATGGATGGAGGGAGGGAGGGAAGGGGGAAAGGTGAGTCAGCAGATGGATGAGTAGAGGGGTGGGTGGGTGGGTGCATGGGCTGGGCATCTCCCAGTGCTGTGCCCAGCAGTGGTGGGCCATGCTGCCTTGTGTTCACGGGAGCCTCCAGTGCTGGCTGGGTCTTCCCAGGGCTCCTGCCCGGCCCTCAGCTTTCAGCAGGCCTTAGATGCCTACAGCACAGAGGCGTCTCTCTTCTTACTCTTGTCCCTCACCCTTGCTTTGGAGGTTACTCAGTGCCAGGTTCATGAGGGCCAGGGGATACCTTGGCTATCTGTCTGTGGCCTCAGTTTTAGGCGGGACCTGTCCTCCTGAGCCTCAGGAGTGGGGCTTTTTCAGCATCATTGAAGCTTTAATGTGAAGGAATTCCTTGTAGGAGCTCAGGGAACACCCCAAATCTGGGGTAGCCCAGACAGCAGGGGACTGACTGAGAGGCATGACAGTGGGGACAGAAAGTGTAGACACCTCTTGGACACCAAGGCAGGGAGAGGAAGAAGACACGGACCCACACATAGGATCCCACAAAGATCCCAGAAGAGATACAAGTAGGGATTGGAGAGATACAACTAGGGATACATCCAGTCCTAGATGGCAGGTGCATCAGGGCAGCTGACCTAGAGGAGGATGGGAGCCTGTCCCTGCTACCAGGATGGACACCTTGTCCCCTCCACTCATGGTTGACCCGCGACCGTCGCTGCACAGGCCTCTCATCATTGCTTCTATTCTGGTCCTTTGTTGCTCTCCCTCGCCCCATCTGTCTCTGCCCTTGGCAGTGCCACCCACGGCTCCAATGCTCCTCTCCCTATTACTCTGCATAACGATAGAATAGCAAGTGAAAAAATACATTATGCTCAACCGCGCCATCTAGAGGCCACAGTGGGGTTCTGCAGGCAGCCCCAGGCATTCCTGCCGCCAGAGGGGAAAAGAGCAAGAGGGAGGGACGGATGGATTTGTTTAGTATTGCCAGGACGACTTGACCAGCTTATCCCGCAGGGCCCCATTCGAGGGTCCTAAGAAGGGAAAGGAAACATGCTGTGCTTGTAGGTAACAATGCTATGGCTATCGTACAGTCTAGTGTCTGCCGTGTGAGCTGTTGGGTCGCACGTTCTGGGTTCAAAGTCTGACGTTCCCTATGAGTTCGGGTAAATTGTTTTCCCTTTCTCTGTGTCAATATCTCACTTGTAAAGTGGGGCTAGTGACAGGATCTACTTCACAGGATTGTGGGGGAGATTAAATTAGATAAAACATATAAAACACAGTGCCTGACACATAGTGAGTGCTCAGTAATTGTAACTATTACAATTGTTTAGTTTATTTATTCAGGGCATTATGGCCAACATAGCAGAATGAAATGAAATCATGAAGGTAAAGTACTGGGTGTAATGCCTGATCCATGGTAAAAGGTCCATATGTAGTATCTTTAGATTATTAATCATCATCATGCATGGGTTAATGGGGGAAATCAAATGATCAAGGCTAGAAGGTAAGATAATGTTGAGCATTAATTATCTCTGGTGCTTTAGAAATAGAAAGTCGTTATTTTAAAAATTTATTTTGATGTACTGTGCTTACATAAGATATTTTCCCTGGGAGAAACTAGGTAAAGAGTACATGGGAACTCTGTACTATTTTTGCAACTTCTTGTGAGTCTAAACTTATCTCAAAATGAAAAAGAAACATTCTGTTTGGGTGAATGACAGTACTTTCATATTGGAGTAGAGGTTACTGGGGGAGGCGGCATCCTTCCTAAGCGGTGGACAGTAATGGTCCATCAGGAAGGCCCTGGGTCGGGCTGCTGGGGGCTCCAGTCCTGGCCTCAGGATCAGCTGGCTGTCTCACTTCTCTCTGAACCTCACTGCTCCTTTCCTACCAGCGAGGTGGGGATGCAGTGACAGCACCCATCTTCTAGGGCGAGGTAAGGAAACAAGCCAGTGCATGGAAGCTTCTGGAATAAGGCCCAGAGCCAGCTACCTAGGGTTATCCAACCACATCAAAATACGGTCAGTGAAGAACCTCTTCCTTTTGGTAACAGCAGGACCTGGGAAGTCAGTTTGCTGGATTAGGGAGGATTTTCTAAGCGTAAAAACAAAGAAGAACATAAATGAACCTAAAGTGAAGAAGGAGTTTAAATGCCTGTAGCTCCCTGCTCCCCAGGCCCTGGCGCGGGCAGTTACCCGGCAGAGAGCTGTGGTACGAATTCAGTGAATGAATGGCTCAACCCCCGTCTGCTGGGTGCCCAGCAGCACAGCAGGGGTGAGGAGGGCGAGGTGGGATGTGCTGGTCCTGGAGGACGGGGCCCGGCCACCAGCCGTCAGGGCGGCGTGCTCACCAGCAAGGTGCCTCCCGGAGCTGGCCCGGCCCTCGGCAGGAGCCCAGCAGCATCCACGGGGAGGCCTGCACCCTCCACTCGCTGCCTACACCCTCAGTCGCCCCAGCTCTGTGGCTGGAAAGAGAACAGAGAGGCAGTCAGAACGGGCTGCCTCCCCATCGGCTCCGAGCCCAGAGCCCCAAGAAGCAAATTCCCAGGCTTGTGCCCTTGCTCAAGCCCACTAAACTCAGTAGCAATTGCCTAAGATTAGGGTCTGAGATGGTGACTGCAGGAAGCAAGCTCTGAGGCCGAGGATTCAGGCCTTTGCCTGAGCAACCCATGGGAAGGGTGAGTACTCCGAGCTGGGCGCCCTCTCACTTCGGCGCGCAGCCCCGCGGTGCAGCTGGGCAATGGCCAGGCCCGGGGAATGCAGGCCACTTACCTGGACGAGACTTAGAAGCCCCGGGGCCTGAGCTGGGTGCATTTCATGCCCGAGGCCCCATTGTCTGAAGACCCGTCTATGCAAATGACAGACAGCTCCCAGTTAGTCACGCGGGAAGCACGGGATAGGCGGCCCGACTTAGGAGCCCTCCCCAAGCCCTCCACAGACGGTGCAGCCGAAGCTCAGAGATCTTGCCCAGGGTCTCACAGCTGCTGAAGACCTGCATGTAAAACGGGAACACAGCGGCCCGCAAGCCCACAGACGAGCATTCACGCTCTCCACGTGCACACACTGACACAGCCCTGCGACAGAACCGCTGTCCCACGCAGGACCTGGTGGCATCCCAGAGGCCCCAGGCAGCCAAGGCCTGCAGGGACCCTTATGCCACGTATTTACCATTGAACGGAAGGCCCCACAGAGGTCCCCGACATCTCTGACAGGTGCCTGGTGTTGTCTTCAGGTTTAGCAGGCGTAGATGTCCAGCCGGCAACACCCGGCCGCCACCTGGGGCTGTATCAGGGTGCATGGGAGCCCCTGGTGGTCTCTGTCCAAGCCCTGGCCGCCGAGGAGGCCTGACGGGCCTGTATCCGGCAGCCGCTGGGAGTTGGCTTCTCCTTCTGCCAACAGAGGAGAACACCCAGAGGAACACACACAGCTACCAGGCACTCACCGTAGTCACATGTGAGAATACAGACTCACGTGGACGCAAGGGGCATCCACGTATCGGGTCACAAGACCCCCTAACACCAACCACACTTTTCAATGGAGAGATCTAATAAGACACCTGAGAATACGGGGGATACTGATGGGATTAACCACTATCTGGATGTCAACCGATAACACAGCCACCCCTGGGAAACAGAGCAGGCTGAGGAGGCCCCCGTATGTTCTGATTCTGAAATGTAGCAATGAACTCACTCCCTCTCCCGGGATCTGGCGGAGACCACCACAGAATCACGCGGGCCCTGCTGTGCAGAGGAAAGTCCCTTTCTACTCAAGACCTAATTTACGATGGAATACACCCCTCCACTATGCTTCCCCATGGTCCCACCGCAAAACCGTCCATCCAAATCGGTCCTGAGTCCCACTCCAGAGACTCCACCCAGGAGCTCAGGCTCCGGGCCTGGGAATCTGCACTTGGAACGTCCTCCCCAGGTCACTGGAGCACCTGGGAAACACTGGCCTGGTGTGTTCCTTCCTTGTTACGGGGAACAGATGAGACCTCAAGGAGGAAGCTGCACACACATGTGAGCTGACTGGGGATGGGGGGTCGGTGTATGGTTGTGTCCCGTGTGACCAAGTTAGTCGACCGGTTGCTGGTGGTTTAAAAAACCCCAAATTGCCTTTGTGGCGCCTGGATTGCACACATAAGCCAGACACCCTAGTCTTCCAACGTTTCTCCTGTACTTGGATGCCAAGCAAATGCTTCCAGGGCAGACACAGCTCTGTGGGTCCTCCCCTAATGCGTGCCGTGCCGGCAGGGGGAGGCACCGGTCCCATTGTAATGCCAAGAGATTTTTCCCTCCTGCTAACCATGGGTCATTTGTGCAGGATCTTTTCAATGAGCCAGTGTTTCCTGAAATCAAGACATTCACCTACCACCTTTATAATTTTTATCTGTATCTAATTGTCCTGTACAATTGTTTCCTTAATATTTTCCCCTAATCATGAGTCACATTTTTACTTACATTTATTCTTTATTTTTTTTTAAAGATTTTTTATTTATTTATTTGCGAGAGAGAGAATGAGAGACAAAGAGCATGAGAGGGAGGAGGGTCAGAGGGAGAAGCAGACCCCCCGCTGAGCCGGGAGCCCGATGCGGGACTCGATCCAGGGACTCCAGGATCATGACCTGAGCCGAAGGCAGTCGCTTAACCAACTGAGCCACCCACACGCCCAACTTACATCTATTCTTTAAAAAAACCCAATATCCCAACCATTAAAGGGAGCATCTACCACCACGGGCTGCAAGTAGAAGTTAATGAGCAACAATGACTATATTAACATTCTTGGCCCTGTGCCACCCAGAGGCTCCCGTTGCCCTGTGAGTCTAAAAAAGCTCCTGTGTCTATTTAGCTGTCCACACGGTCTTCTCCTTTATCCACCCCGGCCCCAATCCTTCTGTTTTGTGTGGAATTAGATTGCTGGCCAGGTCACGATGGCCGTCGGTTTCCTGCAATGGGGGCGTCTCCCCAGACCACCTCTTCCGTGCCCGGTGATGTGTATTCCACATTTGAGACACTGCGGCAGATCATCAGGCCCTTGGGGGACCCCTGTCTCCCACACAACCACATGTTTTGGAAACCATGGGCTAGCGTAGCTGAATTACATGCCAAACCAAGGAGGTTTCCGTGTGGATGCTCTCTCCCTTCCCTCCTTCACTGAGCAAATAAGGATGGAGTATGAGAATGTGCTTGGCTCGGGTCTAGGCACTGAGGAGGCAGCAGTGAAGATGGACAGTGCCCCAGCCTTGTGGAGCTTATGTTCTAGGCCCTGGGCGAGAACTGCCTGGCTGAGCCCTGTCAACCCCCGGGTGATGCCGCCTCCTCCTCCCCATCATCATCCTCCTCATCCTCATCACAGTGACAGCTGCTTTACACCGCTGAGTTTGGGGGCTCATGCAGTCATAGATAACACGGACACAGGGTTGTCTGTCACTCTGAGAGAGACGGGGAGACAGTCAACTTTTGAGCAGAACGCTTAGAGTTCCACTCGAATGTTAGCTCCGCAAGGGGCCAGATTCTGCCTTGTGTTCACTGTTGTATCCCCAGGGCCCAAAACAGTACCTGGCATGTAATAGGCCCTCATCAATATTTGCTAAATGAATTACTCTAAGGAGGGCATAACCTAAATTACATTATAAAAAGATCACATGACTGTGTACATGGAGAAAGGGGAGACTGGACAGCTGGGAGCAAGGGTAGGGCAGGGAAACCAGTGAAGAGGATACTGCACTAGTCCAGATGCGAGGGAAAGCCCCTTCCTGTTCCGGTTCCCGTCTGGCTCCTGTCATGTCTGCCCCTCCTAGAAGCCGCCCCCCTGCCGGCACCCAGCAGGCCCCAGCCAGGGCCCCTCACCCTCCGGTCTTCACCCCCACTGCATCCTTTTCCTTCGGCTCATCCCTCTGTTGGATCCGCTCCACCTCCATCCAAAAGCCAACCACAGACGAGCTCTCTGCCAAGCTATTATTTAAAAAACAAACAAACAAGGGGCGCCTGGGTGGCTCAGTCGGTTAAGCGGCTGCCTTCGGCTCAGGTCATGATCCTGGAGTCCCCGGATCGAGTCCCGCATCGGGCTCCCTGCTCAGCAGGGAGTCTGCTTCTCCCTCTGACCCTCCCCCCTCTCATGCTCTCTGTCTCATTCTCTCTCTCAAATAAATAAATAAAATCTTAAAAAAATAAATAAAAATAAATAAAAAACAAACAAACAACAATAAACCAGAAAAGAAAAGCATTGTGTGCATTCCTCCAGCCACAGGAATTGATTCAAGGAAGGGAACATGCAGCCTATGGCTGGGAGTTCTGGGATAGAGACAACCGGCTCTAGCCCAGGATGCAGAACGAGTAGCCCCAAGGAGGTGGTGGGCACACAGTGGGGATCCAGGCTCAGAGCAAAGTGGATCTCACACTCAACATAAATAAAAAACTTAAAAACTTGGTCCTAGATGATGTCACTGAGTAGTTGAGTCACAAGAGGGTCACCTACACGGCGCATTTTCCTGGAAAGATCCTTGTTGGGGAGGCAGCATCCGACCCCTTTGACAGAGACTTGGGTTGTTTCCATTTTTCAGTCACAAGTAACACGACGATAAGCATCCTCACGTTCATTATCACGTTCCCTTGTGTAGAGGTAACAGTAGAACAGAGTGCGAGAGGCCGATTTGCAGAATCAAAGGGAGATTGTGAGATTGTGACACTTCTTGCCAAGTTGCTTTCCGGAAGGGATTGCTCTATTGGATTTGTTTGTTGTAGTTGTTGTTGCAGCCCAGGATGGGGGGCTGATTGTGTTCCTGCTGCCTACCTGGTCTCCGTCCTGTGGGGTCCTGTGCCCTCGAGTCCCTGAGGCTGTGTTGTGCCCACAACTTGAGATCCCACCCACTGATGTCCCCCCAGCTTCTGGAGGTGTGATCCAGTCCTCAGGCCCCGAGTCATGGATGTGTGACCTGAGCAGTCACACACGGTCCCCTGCTTAGAAGGGCCTCCCGCTTGGTTTAATCATCGTCATGGAATTGTTTGAACAAGGGCCTCCGTGTTCATTTGACGCATGGCTTGCGCCTTTCTCCCAAGCGTCCTGCCCACACACTGAGCTTGATTCCAAGCGATAAACACTCACATCCCGAAACACACTCAAAGGTGGTAAAGCAGAGACATCTCAGGTCCGCCAGGGCCCAAAGGAAGAGGCAGGGCACCAGCTCTCCCCGGGGAGCGGCTTGGCCATGCTCACCGAGCAGAAGCTTGACGGGAGACCGAGTCCCAGTTAATTATAAAATTGGCTGTTCCGCTCTATTTATGCTTTTTGAGAAAGCTGCTAGTCGGCGCACCTCCTGCGAATCCGTTCGGTCCCGCAGGCTGGTGCACAGTTTGGTTTCTTTAGCTGTTTTGCGATTCGCTTGAAAACTGCCAGCATCTGTGTGTTTTTGTGACAATTTGAAAACCTCAGTGACTAAACCCAAACAGAAGTCAACTGTGCCTCCCTTTTGACAGCTGAGAGCGAGAGAGGAGCCGTCATTTCTCTGGGTGAACTTTCTAAGGAGGTCAGACGGGGGGCCCCAGGGAAGAACAGACGTGAAATCAAACCCCGGCAGTTCTAAAGGGGTGGTGGTGCTGAGATCACAGCGTGCGGTGCGGTGACGAGTCTTCAGCTGAGCACGACCACTGGTGCTCGGCGCTTCCACAAAATTCAGTCCGAGCTTCACAAACACAGCACATTTTTTTGCTTTGTTTTCAACATTTTATTTTTTATTTTATTTTATTATTTTTTAAAGATTTTATTTATTTATTTGAGAGAGAGAATGAGATAGATCATGAGGGTCAGAGGGAGAAGCAGACTCCCCGCCGAGCAGGGAGCCCGATGCGGGACTCGATCCAGGGACTCCGGGATCATGACCTGAGCCGAAGGCAGGCGCTTAACCGACTGAGCCACCCAGGCGCCCCTGTTTTCAACATTTTATTGACATATAGTGCATGCAGAAGAGTGCACACAGATCCTAAGCGTACAGCACAATTGTCTCTCCCTGTGGTTTTGTTTTTAGGCATTTCCCAAGCACTTACTGCCCTGGCCAAGCAGGGAGGGTGGGCAGGGAGGGGCTGTGCTACCCGTGCGGTGTCCGGGTACACAGAGGCTGAGCCCCACGCGCTCGCCTTGCGTCTCAGGGAAGACGTTTCACTTCCCTGAGCCTCCGTGTCCTCTGCAGAGAGGGACTGATCCGAGCTACCGTCTCTGTGAGCGTCACAAGACGGGTAACTAACTGGGAAGCCAGGCAAAGTAGCTGGCCTATCCTGGGTGCTCAGGTCACCAGCGCAGGCCCAAGTGGCCACAGTGACACGTCGCCAAATGTCTCCTGGGGGGCAAAATCGCCCCCGTTAAGAACCCCTGTCATTCATGTAATCCTCACAACAAGTTCCTAGTCTTTTTTTTTTTTTTTTTAAGATTTTATTTATTTGACAGAGAGAGACACAGCGAGAGAGGGAACACAAGCAGGGGGAGAGGGAGAGGGAGAAGCAGGCTTCCCGCGGAGCCGGATACGGGGCTCGATCCCAGGACCCTGGGATCATGACCTAAGCCGAAGGCAGATGCTTTAACGACGGAGCCGCCCAGGCGCCCCACCAAGTTCCTTTTCTTATTATCCCATTTTACAGATGAGAAAACAGAGGCACACAGAAATTAACTTGTCCAAGATTACCTGTCTAGTAAATGGTAGGACTGGGCTTTGACCTCAGGCAGTCTGGCTCCATAGCCCATATTCTCAACTGCTATGCAATAAGCCCTTTGTGCAACTTTTTTTCTTAATTGTGACTTTTCCTTCTTTCTGTCTTTTTTCCCCACCCCATTGGCCAGAGGCAGCATGAGGTTGGGGAGGGAATACTACCAGCCTAGACTCAGTCCCAGCTCGGCTTCTTACCAGCTGCTCTCTTTTGAAGATTTCCTCTGGCTCATAATTAGGAATGCATAGGGTTGCCTGGGTGGCCCAGTTGGTGAAGCGTCTGCCTTCGGCTCTGGTCATGATCCCAGAGTCCTGGGATCGAGCCCCATGTCGGGCTCCCTGCTCAGTGGGGAACCTGCTTCTCCCTCTGCCCCTCCCCCTACTTGTGCTCTCTCTCTCTCTCTCTCTCTAATAAAATCTGTAAAAAAAATTAGCAATGGATAGTGATACATCATAGCGAGATGGATTGAGATAAATCCCCACGGGGCATGCTGGAGGAGCAACAGGTGATCACCGTCAAGGAAATGCCAAAATCCCCTTGGCTAAGTAGATAACCCGTGGGGCTGGTAAGAAGCAGGTGTGAAGACAAAGGAGGGACAGAGGGTATGAGTGGATCGCCAGACATGGCCACCGTGGGAGGGATGGCCATGGGGTGCGTGATGTGACCCTGTCTTTTATATCCTCTGTAAACATTCAGGAAATCAAACGGACCAGCCAATGCTTTGGGAATTGGGTTGTTTTAGAGCCAGTTGCTAAAATGCGACATCAGCCTCTGGTTCAGGGTGGAATGAGGACAAATCCTGGATGCTCAGAGGTGCTTGGTTCCATATACCCAGTCATACCCAGCCCTGATTTCAAAGAGGGCACAGGCCAAGGTACAAGATGGGAAAAGCCACAGACATTTGGCATTTGTGTGGTTTGATCCCTGGGCTGCAGGAGGAGGTTTTTAGTAGGAACTTAGTTTTTTGGTCCAGTGCTATATTTTACAGTGTTTGAAAATGTCTTCCCGACAAAGAGTTGTCCCTATGTCATTTGAATTAGTACTGGACAGATCAAATTATTATTTTTTCTTTTTCTTTTTTTTTGAGTAAAGCCATAGAAATTTATTAAGTGAAGATACAGAAAAAGCTCTCAAGAGCGAGAGGGGTCCCAATAGGGTTGCCCCAAATTATTATTTTCAATTCATTTTTCCTCTTCCTACTTATAGCCCTTGCCCCCCACCCATCCATTGACTTGGGCTTGGGACACATGCCATGCTCTGGCCGATGGAATGTTAGCAGACATGAGAGAAGCCAAGGCATGAAATGTGCCTGTGTGATGCGGCTGGCCCTCCTGCACCTCCCATCACCCCAGGAAGAACTGTCCCTGGATGGCTGCAGCCTGAGTCCCAGAGCGGACGCATACAACACAGACCAGAGCCCAGCCAGCAGCAGCAAGTTCAGCCAGACCCACAGCTTGAAATGGAGCCACCACACAGAGCCTGGGCCAGATCGTGGACCCCTCAGCCAGCCGGCAGCCTCATGGCTTGAGTAATGAGTGTTGCTTTAGTGAATGATTGCCATTGAGTTTGAGATCATTTGTTACACAGCGATAGCTGATCAAGACAGTGTATTATTGAACAACCTAAACAGCTTGGCCAGACGACTAGCGGGCCCACCGGAAGAAGCTGGGGGGTGGCTGCCCCTCCCAGTGGGCTTTGCAGCCAACAGTGCGCCCCTGCCCTGCTTGCCAGAGAGGGTCTGAGAGTTCCCAGGGGGTTGAGGCTTGCCTCCATCCTTCCTTTAAGCTAGGTCATGGATACTAGCTTGTCCCTACCTGAGCCACTTAATCAGATTATTTTATAGGTTGGGCAACATATGGAATTGTGTTGGTCACCTGGGTCTACTGAGCACCTGAAATATGATTAGTATGACTCCAGGCCCTGGAGTCAGACTATCTGGGTTTGGGTCTGGGTCTGTCCTCTTGACGTGTGACTGTGGGAAAATATCTTAGTCTCTCAGCTCCCCCTGCAAAATGGGGCTGATGATGATAATAGTATGCACAGGTTGTGAGGAGGAAGGAAAGTAATGCACACAAATCGTTTGGCCCATAGTAAGTGCCCCACAAATGTCTAAAAGCAAAACTGTGCCTCAACACAGCCTACAAACTACCTAAGATGGGGCAAACAGCCCAGAGGGACAGAACAGGAACCAGAGTGGGGTGGGGCTGCGGTAAGAAGGCTTCCTGGAGGAGACAACCTTGGGACTCAGTTTTAAAGGGTTAGTGAACACCAGGGAGGGAATGAGATATGCAGAGCTCCCAGGAAGGGGAGCAAGTTATTATGCTGCTAAGTACAGAGGAATTTCCCCGGGTGGGTGGGAGTCTACATTAGGGTTTGATGAGAACGAAGTTGGGAAGAAACAAAGGGCATGGAGAAGATCTCCCCAAGCGAAATAAAACCCAGAAGCCATTAACCAGCAATACCTGAGTTTTGCTTACATCAAAATTCAAAATTCCTGTATAACAGAGACACCATAAACAAAGTTAGTGATCAGCTGACAGGATATTTGCAACAAATGATAAAGGTTACTATCTAGTCTATATAAAGAGTTCCTAGAAATCAATAAGGAAAAAAATACCTTCAAAAAACATCTCATAGGGCGCCTGGGTGGCTCAGTTGGTTGGGCGACTGCCCTTGGCTCAGGTCATAATCCTGGAGTCCCGGGATCGAGTCCCGCATTGGGCTCCCTGCTCGGCGGGGAGTCTGCTTCTCCCTCTGGCCCTCCCCACTCTCATGTGCTCTCTCTCATTCTCTCTCTCTCAAATAAATAAATAAAATCTTTAAAAAAAAAAAAAACATCTCATAGAAAAGTACACAGCAGAGGTGTGCCCAGGTGGCTCAGTCATTAAGCATCTGCCTTTGGCTCAGGTCATGATCCCAGGGTCCTGGGATCGAGCCCTGCATCGGGCTCCCTGCTCCACAGGAGGCCTGCTTCTCCCTCTCCCACTCCCCCTGCTTATGTTCCCTCTCTTGCTGTGTCTCTCTCTGTCAAATAAATAAATAAAATCTTGAAAAAAAAAAAAAAGAAAAGTACACAGCAGATATGAATTAACAGCCACTGGAGATAAAATGTAAATGCTCCATATGAAAAGATGTGATGACAGAAACACAAAACAATGAAATATTTTCACCCACCAGATTGGCAAACACCAAAAAGATCGCTAATACCCAGGGCTGGCAAGTGTCAAGAAGACATTTTCACATTTTACACGTGTCTGCCGGCCAACCCGGGTGGAGTTGTTAATGCTTGATGGGAGGGGAGTTGAAGGGGTGGGGAATCCCAGAGCTGTGAATGGTCCCAACCTAACCCCTCAGCATAATGAGAGGCTTCTCCTTTCGCTTCACTGTGAGGCAAGAGAGGAAATATGGAGCCCATCAGAATGGACCTGTCCTTCGCTGGTTTGTGAGCAAGTCAGTCCAGGTGAGCCCTGCAGAGAACTTGCCTGCAAGCCCTTTTGCTGCAAAAGTGGTTGGAATGCAGCCCCCTTGTGGCCATTCTGTGGCGGACATACAGGAAGGCGTGTGTGAGCAATAACAACTATCAGAATGGTACTTGTTGCACATAAAGGAACAGGCTCAGAAGGGTGAGGTAAGCCGAGGACTTAGGGCTCAAATGCAGATCTTCCTACCACTCCAAGGAGTCAGGAGGCCTGAATTTACTTATTGCATGAAAACAAATCTACGCTATTTGAGTCCTTCCCAGAGTGTTCCCTCAGACTGCTAATGTCTGATGCATACGGTGCGCTCCCCACGCCCCGCTCTGTGCTAGACCCTTCACATGCATTCATCTCCTTGGGTCCTCATAGCAGAGAAGGCAGGAACTGTTGCTGCATCCATCTTACAGAAAAGGAAGCTGAGGCTCAGAGAGCTTAAGTAACTTCCCTGGAGCCCCACACAGCTGGTAAGTGGGGAAGCTGGACTTTGAGATTTAGGCTGAATTCTACCACTGATGCCTTTAAACTGTGTGCGGGATGGGCATCTGGGTGGCTCAGATGGTTAAGCGTCTGCCTTCGGCTCAGGTCATGATCCCGAGGTCCTGGGATCGAGTCCGCATCGGGCTCCCTGCTCTGCGGGGAACCTGCTTCTCCCTCTGCCTCTGCCTCTCTCTCTCTCCCTGTCTCTCATGAAGAAATAAATAAAATCTTAAAAAAAGATAAACTGTGTGCGGGTGATCCTTTGGTGCTTGGGTTCGCATACAGGGGTGTGTGCCTGGGGGGTTAAAAAACATGATATCTGGAGACATATGGTGACATTAACCCATGGCAAAGACCTCAGAGCTACACATGAGCAAAGCATGAGTTTAGGCAGACTTTGTAAAAAGGACTTATTCCACAAGTTATCTGTGTGCAACTGGCCAAGTCACTTAACCCACTGTGTTGAGGGAACCTCAACTGTTGCGCTAGACTCAAAATAGTCTTCCTGCCTCTGCAACCAGGCACTCAGCATGTGAAAAGGTGCTCAACTGCACTAATAAGAAAGCGCTGTTAAAAACAAGATACAATTACCATAGGCTAAAAAGAGCAACACTGTCCAGTCAAGAATGTCAATATAAAAAACCAAACTGGCACCCACTCCGTGAGTCTGTAATTGGACACAGCCTTCTGGGAAACCACTTGGCCATATGTTTCAGTTTTAAATGTATAGACCTTTGGACTCAGTGATTCCTATTCTGGGAATTTAGCATAAGGTAAGTGCACAAAGATATATATGTCCAAGACAATGCATATAGTTAAAATAGCAACAAGAAAGGAAGGAGGGAAGGAAGGAAGGAAAAAAGGAAGGGAGGAAGGGAGGGAGGGGAAGAAGAAAAGAAAGGAAACGGCCTAAATTTTCACCATAGGATGTTAACAAAAAAGTAGTTTGGTCATAAAACAGCCACACAGACCCAGCTGAGACCCCATAACTTAAGATCCTGACTCCTGAACCCCAAATAAACCCTAGGGTCCCTAATACTCTCTATATTCAGAGGAAGGGATAATGGCACATATGGGGGCAGGTCCCTTATATCCCTTAGAATCTGAAAATCAGTGTCCTCTGCAGAAGGCCATGAGCAGGAGTCCAGGGCAGTGTGTGTCCCAGAAGGGGCTGGGTTTGGAGTCCATGGACCAAGGTTTGAAATACATCCCCACCACTTGGCAGCTGATAACCTTGGGTCATTTACTTGACCTCTCTGAATTTGTTTCCTCATCTGTAGGATAGGATGAGAATTCTTCCCTCATGGGGGTGTTTGAGGACTGACAGGCCATATGCCCCTAACACATAGTAGATCCTCACTTTATTCCCTTACCCCTCAGGCCTGGCCTTGAGACACCAGTGGCCCAAACCTCCCCGCTCCCCTCCCATGATGGCTGTACCTTCAGCCCATGTCTGCACAGCGCCCCGGCTGCCTGGCGGTATGGGCCCATGAGACATGGGGAGGCAAACGGCACCGGGGGGTCAGCTTCTCCATCTGGGCTGCGGGGGGAAGGGCAGGTCCTGCCATTGGCTGGCACCCTCATGGCTCCTAGTTCGGTGGCCGGACTGCTGTCCCTGTGGGGCTGACTCAATGATTCACACAGGAACAAGGCTGCGGGGCTCTGTGACGCACCCGATTCCCAGACACCCCCAAATGTCCAACCTCCCCCCCTCCGTGGGGCTGGCTCAGCCGGGGCCACCGACAGGCAGACCCACACAAACAGACCCCCCCCTGCCACCCACCCACCCACCACACAACAGTGAAATAAAAATGGCACCTTTGAAAAAGTCATGAAATATTATTTGCCTGGCATTATTACCTGCAGCCATCCAATTTTAAATTAAACTGAATTAACAAAGTACCTGACGAACGTGGCTAGAAAAGGCAGTCACGACTCAGGGATCTTCACCCTGGCCTGGCCACTCTTTGAGCAGGTAGCCCACCTGCTCTATGTCTTGGTTTCCTCCTCCGTGAAATGGGGATGGTACCATTTGCCAGGAAGCAGGAAAGCAAGCAAGCATGATTGTGTTGAGGGGGTGAGAAGAGCAGGGTCTGGGTGGGAGAGGAGGCTAAGGGGCAGGAAAGGGAAGTGGCAGAATGTGGGGGTCCAGAATGGCCTCTCTGGGAATTGACATTTTTCATGGAGTGTGAGGGATCAGGAGCTCGGCACATGAAAAAGCGAGGAAGTGGGGCATTTAGGGACAAGTGAGGGACATTCCTGCCATTTTCACTGGCTTGTGTCCCCATCTGCTAGGGGCCAGGAGGGCTTCCTCTTGCTCTCCAGCCAGGACAGAACACTATGGTCTTCCCCCAGGTTGCTCTGGGCTCCCGCCTTGCCCTCCTCAAAGTCTATGAGTGTTAATGACCCTCCCAGGGGGCATAGTTGACTTTACACGAAGAAGAGTGGCCCTAGGGAGCAACTCAAGGATGGGGACCCAAGTCCATAGATCATCATAGTCTGCTCTGGCCAGGGAGAAGCAAGAAATGGAGCCCAACAAATGGAAATAATACCCCAGGAGAGCCACAGTGCCCAGGACTATGCATGGCCCTCGCATCAAAAGATGGGAAGGGCTCCAGAGGACAAAGGGCCCTTAGGGGCCTCAAGTCTCAGGTGACTGTCACTGGCTCTCACATGGAGACTAGGACTGTGCAGATGACCAACTGTCCACTTTTCCCAAGGTCTTCCTGAGGAGGAGACTCTGGAACCATGCCACCAGAAGGTCAAGTATTTCAAGGTCCCATTGGTGCAGAAGCCCTCCTTCCCAACAGGGAAGTTGAAGTAGCCATGAAAGTGGGTGAAAAAGTACTTTGGGAGCCATAAGGAGCTTTGTGTGTAAAACATAGTAGATGCTTACTAAGTGTTGGATGGATGAATAGGTGGATGGATGATAGATGGATGAATGGATGGATGGATGAATGATGATGGATGGTTGGATGGATGAATGGATGGATGATGGATGGATGGATGGCGGGTGGATGGATGGATGGATGGCTGATGGATGGATCAATGATGGATGGATCGATGATGGATGGATGGATGGATGAATGGATGGATGGATGAATGATGATGGATGGATGGATGGATGAATGGATGGATGGATGGATGGCAGATAGCTGTGTATATGAATGTGTTAGAGCGTAAATGAGTGCACAAATAAATCAGTGAGCCATTAAGTGAATGGGTAGAAAAGCAAATGAGTGAAGGAATAAATAATGCTTGAATGAGTAAACAAGTTTGTACCTGAGTAAATGAACTTCTGGTCCAGAACAGAAAACCTAACTTGTTATCCCCTCGCTTAGGTGTAGGGAAGCCCTGGAAAGAAAGCGAAGAGGAGGAGACAGTATCCTGAATCTTGAGTAAGCTGCACTTTCAAGCTTCTTAAGGAAGTACCACCTCTCAGCTTCTGGAGAGCCACACGTACTCAGGATAGGGCGAAGTATGCCGCGCTCTGGGCAGCACCCCTCAGCCCCCGCCGGGCCTGGTCCCAGCCCTGGAGTATCGGTCACGTGGGTTAGGTCACAGTGGAGCCTGGGAACCAGCCCACCTACTCACTACTGTTGAGTGGCCTTCCCAGCCCCTCGGACCCAGAAAGCTCCCCAGGTTGTGTGCTCTGTGTGCAGCATTCCCGCCCTGCCTTTCTCCCCCTCTGACATCTCCTCCTCCCCAACATGCAGGTGGCCCCCCCAGTGTGATAGATGGAGCTCCCCCTGGCCCGCGGTTGATCCCCACTCTGCCGCTTAGGCTGTTTGGCTTCAGGCAAGTGCCTTAACCTCTCTGAGTCACAGCTTCCTCATCATTTAGATGAAAATCTTGCCTGTCTCGAGGGGTGGCCGTGAGGGTTCAGTGGGATAATTCGTGTCAAGGACTCACACTGTGCCTGGCCCACGATGTACACCAAGCACCTTATTCCCAGCTCCCTTGGTGGTGGCGTACAGAGCATTTACACAGGGTCGGCTCAGCCCTGTGCTCAGAGCTTTCCGTGCATGGCTATGCCAAGTCCTCACCCAAGAGGGTGGTAGGGATTATTGCCTCCTGCCGAAACTACACACGGAAGTCCTAGCCCCCAGGACCTCAGAATAGGACCTTTTTTGGAAATCAGGTCTCGACAGAGGTAATCAAGTTAAAATGCAGTCATTAGGCTGGGCCCTCGCCAATGAGGTGTCCCTATGGTAAGGGGCAATTTTGACAGAGACGGACACACCCAGAGGGAGACGATGCAAAGACACGCAGGGAGAAGGCTGTGTGAAGAGGGAGGCAGGGGCTGGAGGGATACAGCCAGAAGCCAAGGAACGTCTGGAGCTGCTAGAAGCTGGATCCTTCCCGCAGGTTCAGAGGGAGCACGTCATGCCGCACCCTCTGGACTTCTGGCCTCCAGACTGTGGAACAATCCATTTCTTTTTTTTTTAATTTTTTAATTTTTATTTATTATTTTTTTTTGAAGATTTTATTTATTTATTCATGAGAGACAGAGAGAGAGAGGCAGAGGGAGAAGCAGGCTCCTAAGGAGCAGAGAGCCCGATGCAGGACTCGATCCCAGGACCCCGGGATCATGACCTGAGCCGAAGGCAGACGCTTAACCATCTGAGCCACCCAGGCGCCCTGGAACAATCCATTTCTGTTGTTCTAGGCCACCCAGTTTGTGCTGCTCTGTGGTGGCCGCTGCACGAAAAATGAATACAGAGAGGATTGGCCTCATGTTGCCAAGACACTGAGGCTCCTGGGGGTGGGGGTGGGAGAGGGAAGGGCTTGCACTCAGGGTTCCAGAGCTTCTGGATAGAGGTGGAAAATAAGGGCATGCCTGGGAGATGTGTCATGCCATAGGTCCAAAGAGAGAGCCACGTCCCCTTACTGATCTGAGTTTACTCGTGTGCCTTACAGACTTCAACAGCACAACCTTCAGCAGCATCGTCCAGGCTAGGAAGAGCCAAGGATCTCACTGGGGATCTTGAGACATACCTCTCAGCTCAGTCAGGAAAATGGGGCCCTTCCAGGCTGTGTGACTTTGGGTGAGTTACCTAACCTCTCTGACCTCAGTTTCCTCATCTGAAAATGGAATTATGACCCACCTCACAGGGTTGTGGCGAGGATCAAATAAGACAACTCATGGGAAGTGCTTAGCCCTGGGGCAGGCACTCAGCCACGGCTGCTATAATAGGGATGATGTCTCTTGGGGACCTAATAATTTAGGCTCCTTTCTCTCTCCTCTGGATAGTTGAAGAGCCTTGTGATGACTGGTGGGATGTGGGGTGGCAGAGGAAGGATCACAGGCTGTGTTTATCCCCCCCACACACAAAATCTGCCTTACAGAACAAAATGTTAAAAAGGGGCCTCAATCCATACCCCTCAGAGGCCTGGGGTTTCCGCCTCCCACCCAGAGCGGGGAGGGCATCTTCCCACAGCCCCCACCAACTACCATCCAGAGCTGCTTACCTGCCAGGAGCCCCAAAGAGCTGTGTCCCCTGCCTTCTGCTGCAGGTGCTCCCGGGAGCATGGCCAGATGTCCTCCCTGCAGAGCCAGGCAGTGCCCACTCTCCCTCAAGGTCTGAGCTGCCCCCGGGAGGCTCCTCTGGTTCCTCCTGAGTGGCTGGGGGCAGGAGGGAGGGACTTGGTGGCTCCCCTGGCTTTCCTAGGTCAGCACAGGAGCTGACCCCCAGCATGTGCCCTCACAGCAAAGGGGGCAGAGTTGACCAAGCAGTGCATGGGACTCCACGGAGCAGGGAAGTTGGAGAAAATGCCAGACAAAGCCCGAGAGAAGCTTCAGCCACAGGGGATATTTGTTACCAAAAGTGTTTATTCAATGCCAGGAAACCTCCCAGGAAAACACAGGTTGCCAAAATCTCATCAGGTAGAATGAGACCTGTGTGGAGCAAGGGGTGTGGGGGGTGAGGGGATGGGGGAGGATATGTGGGAGAGAGAGAGAGGGAGAGAGAGGGAGAGAGTGTGTGTTAGGGGGTCCATGTAGAGTAGGGCAAAGGCCTGGGGAAGCAGGTACTTAATGCACACCCTCGGTGTTACCATATGGTGGGGCAACTCAGCAACATCTGCAAAATGTGCACACATCGATCTTTTTTTTTAATTTTATTTTATTATGTTATGTTAATCACCATACATTACATCATTAGTTTTTGATATAGTGTTCCATGATTCATTGTTTGCATATAACACCCAGTGCTCCATGCAGAACGTGCCCTCTTTAATACCCATCACCAGGCTAACCCATCCTCCCACCCTCCTCCCCTCTAGAACCCTCAGTTTGTTTCTCAGAGTCCATCGTCTCTCATGTGAACACATAGATCTTAAATTCAACAATTTCTCCTCCCAGGATTTATCCTTTAGATAGAAGCACACTTATGCCAAGATAAAAGTTCGAGGGTGTTCACTGTAGCCTTGTCGGTAGGAACAGAAACCTTGTCCAGCAAATTTAGTAGGGCTCGGCTCCCAAAGGGCAACTCTCTACACCACACAAGGAACTCAAGACTTTAGCCCTAGGACAATAGGGAGCCATAGAGGGCTTTAAGCAGGGGGAAGGACATGTTCCAATGTGTGTTTTGGATGAATTGTTCTGACAGGGCAGAAAAAGCAGAGCTGGGGAGACCAAACTCCAGACAAGCTAATCATTTAGTCTCCTTTCTCTCTCCTCTGGATAGTTGAAGAGCCTTGTGATGACCGGTGGGATGTGGGGTGGCAGAGGAAGGGACACCAGGAGGGTTAGTCCCCTTCTCCTGCCGTCAACTCTGCTGCCCCTGGGCAGCCAGTGAGGGTGTAAGGACAGGGGATTTCTTCAAAGGGCAGAACCCTGCCTCCCCTGCACGTCCCCCACACCCGACGCTGGAGAAGACCCGGCACAGTGGAGTCAGGGCCTCGGCTCAAACCCCAACTCCCCTGGCATAGCTCCAAGCCAGACACTTGGTCGTTCTGTGCCTCATTTTCCCCATCTGTGAAACGGGGACAACCAAAGACCCTACCTCATAGAATTCTGGTGAGGGATAAAACCCCTGTATAAGGCACATGGAAAAGCGCCTGGTACACGGTAGATGTTCACTAAATGTGAGCTATTTTTATAACTAGGCATATGGTAGCCGCTCTGTATTTATAAAAGGAGTATTTGTTATTGAAGTCAACCTAAAGGCGAATCAAGGAGTGTGAAATTTTAGAATGGGAGCTGAGGGCAAGATCCCCCAACCCTTTGAAAGGGTGGGAGAGAGTCAGGCATTCCCAAAGATGGTCAAGGACGGTTGGAGTCAGTGCCGGGGGTTGGACCCAGAGCCCACAGCTTGTTAAATGAATGCCTAGGCCCAGTGTGTTTATCAGGGGTCTCCTGAGCACAGGAACCCCTTCGTCTCTTTAATACGGACCCACACCTTCTGGCCCAGCCCTGTCCTAAGACCTCATCTGAGTTCAGGTGGCCAACTTCTCCCCAAGTGCCTATCCCATCTTCACAGGCTCGGGCTCCTCCCCAGGGACCCTGGGAGATCATCTGTAGTGAGAGAGGAGCTGGGTCCTCTGGAGGCTTCCCTGAGTCCATCGGTGCAGGAAGGGGAGTTGGGGACCCCAGGGAAGCACCTCCCTCGCCAGAGTCCTCTTCCCGCACCAGTGAGTCTCTCCCATCCACCTCGGTTACCACCACCACCCCTCCGCTGACTCCAGGAAAGCCAGGCTGGAAAAGCATGGAAGGTTGGGCCTAGGGATGACAATGGATTGAAAGGGTGAGAGAGGAACAGATACATGATGGGGTGGGAAGGGTTCTATATGAATGGGACAGGATTCTGGAGCAGAGTCCAAAAGTCTCCTTTTCTTACCCCACTAATTGTACACAAACAGGACAGGCTACATAATTTGTGGGCCCATTAAAAAAATGAATGTGTGGGGCCCCTCGTTCAAAAATTAAAAATTTTAAGACGAGAGACAGCAGAACATTAAAGCAAGCATGGGGCTCTTATAATAGAGCTGAGAAGGACCATTAGAGCATTGGGGTCATTGACACGGGGATGACATTTAACTGCACTGGAATGGATGAGGCCTTTCCAAGGTGTTCAATAACTTTGGGCAAATTACTTACTGCTCTGCCACTCAGAGTTCTCATTTGCAAAATGGAGGTAAGAATAATACCCTCTTCATAGGATCTCATAAATGAGCTTGTGAAAGGGAAGTGCTCGGCACAGGCCCTGCTGCCTCTTAAGTGTCCCAAGACTATCAGCGAGCATCATCACTGGCGTTGTGTCATTCCCCCTACAAATAGCTGTGTGTCAGGAGTGCTGGGAGGGCTTTGGGTTTGGAGTATCAGTTATCGGGCACGTCAGGAGGTGGTAAGTGCTATGGCAGAACACAATCTAGAGCAGAGTAAGGGGGACATTTGAGCTCAACCTCGGAGGTGAGGGAGTGCGCCAAGTGGATGTGGGGGAGAAGAGTTCCAGGCAGAAGGAGCGGTCAGTGCAAAGACTCTAAGTAAGGAGAGTGGTGGGAGGTGAGGTCATGGAGGTAAAGGGTAGGGGACCTTTGTAAAGGAAGTCTTCATGGCAGAGGAGGCTGGTCCTCCAACATGGTGAAAACAGATCTCCAACAGAACGAAGCAGAGGGTTCCCCAACATGGCAGAGACAACAAGCTCTCCAGCGTGGTGGAGGAAGCGGACCTGCAACATGGCAGCCGCCCTAGGCTTTGGGTAGGACCTGAGGCTCCCCATTCCTGCCCCCTGCCCCCCAGAAGGGTCTCACCTGGCTGAACAGGCTCACCAGCAGGGCCTCTCCTCCTTTTAGCTACGGAGTATCCCTCCCAGCAAAACTGGGCTGGACCTTTGATCCAGGGCTCCCAGTCAAAGCATAAATCTGAGTCATTTTCCTCTGAATCTGTGGAGGTACAAGATAAGGCCTCTTGGGTGGTCACATCCTGACCCAAAAGGAGCCCCCTGCCAAGCCTGGGGCATCCCTGCAACCTTGTCTGAGACCAAGGGGCCAAGGCAGAACCCTGACATATGGGACAGCCCTGAGATCTCAGGAAGACTTGAGGACATGGAAGGTGACCAGGGACCAAAAAATGTTGTCCTAGGACTCAGAAAGTGGCCATACCACCTACTAACTAGGGACAGGCTCTAGAGGCGAACAAATGACCTACTTGCATTGGGTGGGTCCAAGAGCAGGCACTGAGGAGACAAAAACCCAACCATTGGCCCATCCATCCCTTCGTCCACCAGTCCATTTATTAACAAATATCTCAGCATATATGTGCAAGATTTCTCTGCAGCATTGTTTTGTGGTGAAACATGCACAAGCAATAAAATACCCTGGAAACTGTGTGTGTGTGTGTGTGTCCATCCTGAGAGGTCTGGGTGACGGAGGTGTGGGACAGGCGCACTGCATAAAGAGCTGCCTCTCCATCCAGTGGCATGTCAGAAGCTGTTAAATGTAGCTTTCGACTTGCAGGATGTCTGTGATACATCACAAGCAAGTTTCAGAGAAATGTATAGGGTAGGATCTCCTCCCCCTTTTTTTCTGGAAAAACAAGTAACAATCTGCCCACACTTTTTTGGAAAACCTACATGTATTGTTAGATAGGTGCATGAGCTCGCTACCGTGACGTCTCTGGGGAGGGCAAGGTGAAGGAGAAAGGAGAAGGGTTGGGGGAATTCTCCTTCTCACTATACTCTTAAGGTGTCTCACTGGTGACCGAGAAGTAACGGAGGCCGAAGAGAGCCCTCTGCTTGCAGGCCAAGAGCAGGAGACAGAAAAGGCGGGCTCCATTTCCTCATCTGTAAAATGGGCCTATTACAGCCCTAGGAGGAGGGTTTAACTGACGTAGACCATGTACAACAGGTGCTCATCCGAGTTGGCAGTGATGAGGATTTACAAATCAGTGTGAGGGCTTGAAGCGACTGCTCTTCACTACAGATTGTGATTGGTTTTTGAACACATGCTACCTGCTAAGTGTTTCCCGTGCATTTCCTCATTTAATCCTGTTAACGATGTCTTGAAGGCAATTACTAGTGTTACTTGTATTTTACGGATAGGAAGGTTCAGAAAGGTGGACTGTCCAGGCTCACAGCCAGAAGCGGTGGTGCTGGACTCCGATCAGCCTCCCAGCACCAGTGCCCTGCGATTCCATGGGGTGCACCTGTTTAAAGTTGGGGGATTCAGAGGCAGCTTTGCACTTAACACCTCGCTCCAAGGATCACCATGAGGTGAGCAGGACCCTCAACAGGCATGTTTCAGCCCTAAATCCATCTCTCTGAAGGTTTCTCTTCTTCCTTCTGCGAATTCCTTTCTGATCACAAAGGAAATGTCCTCAGAGGAGCCCCTTCCCCTTGAAGGGCACACGTGGCTTCATCCTGTCCTCCGGTCATGGTCCGGGATTAGTGTTGTCCCCACTGGCCGGCTTCTCCAGGGCTCAGCTGCCCACGACCTTTTCTTGCCCCAGTGCCAAGCTTGCCAGGCAGCTCCCTTCTCCCCTTGCCCCGTCTCCGTCCTCCTGGGCCACATGGCACTCCCTGCTCAAATCGGCCACCTTCCGGGCCCCAGAACTGCCCTGCTGAGCAGGGAGGGTCAGAGCTAGTCCTGTCTGCTTTTCGCACCGGATTCCAGGCCAAACAGATTCCAACGAAGAGATCCGCAGCAGAAGAGAAAACTGCCGGCCAGGGTGTCCTTGAGAAGCAGCTCCCCCAAGCCCCGGCAGGCCCAGACCCTGGCACAAGGACGTGACCAGGGCAACAATGCTAAGAGCTCCGAGAAGACCGCTCCCTTCACTTTAAGGACAGCTTCTGGTCATTGCAAATTACCAAATGCCTTCTCGCGAAGGGCCATGTGAGATGTGGGAGAAAGTCTGAAAAAAGATCAGGACGGGGCAGGCGGTGGATGGTTTCAGAGCAGGGCCTGCAAGGAGAATGAATTGCTGGAGATCAGTGCCTTAGACCGTAGGTGAGGTGCCACGTTGCCTCCGGAGAAGCCGTCCGAAGCCAGGCCTACGCTTCCTCCCACCTCGACAAAACCGTCACGGAGACGGATTATTCCGCAGCCTGTAACCACCTACTCTGTGCCATGTGTATACACGTCCTGGCTGCCCTGCCCTGCACACGCATCTCTCCACAGCCTCAAAGGGTAGGGGCCGATATTAGCTCCGTCCTGCAGGTGAGAAACCCAAGGCCCAGAGAGGACTTGCCCCAAGTCACAGAGCCGGGGGGAGGCAGAGCCAGGATGTGGCACCAGATAACCGGCATGGTCAAGTACTTCGTAGGTGTGTGACCTGGGCCCGTGGCTTCTCTCCCCGAGCCCTGGTTTCCTCAGTTGTGTGATAAGGATTACTTCGCAGGGTTATTCTGAGGATTAAATGAGATGATGCACATCATCTTGCTTGGTGCAACCTTTAGTACAGTGTTGAAGAAAGGTGAGCAGTTATTCTGAGCGATGAAGGGGCAAGGCTAAAATGCGGGCCCACGTCCTCGCCTCCAGAGAGATGGCTTTTACAGCCACTTCACGGACAAGTGCCCTGACTCCCACCAGCCACCCCCGGACGCCCGAGCTGCGCCCCTCAGGGAGGGCTGCGGCCCACCCCGGGAATAGGAGGATGTAAACAGACATTTTCTGGACGCTCTCGCCAGGAACTCCCAATGACGACGCCATCACCAGCCCCCACGCGTGAGCACATGGGGCAGATCTGGGGATGAACCGCTTACCCTGTCTCAATGCCGCACGTCAGCACCCTCCCTGCCTAGCTGACCAGAGGTCTTGGAACTGAGAAGCAGGAGGTGGAAGGTCCCCGGGGAGAGGCCCCGTGGTGAGGGGAGCGCCCAGGGAGATAGGATACCCGCGGAGCAGAAGGCCGTCCCTGCCACCGGCCCCCAGCTTCCGCTGTGGCCAGCTCCACCCTGCCCCCTGTTCCTCTGGGTGGCATGCTGAGCTCAGGACAAGTGTCCGTCAGCCTCCATGATCTTGCGACCCCGAGAACCCAGATGCCTCCCTGATGTATAGTCTGGGCAGGAAGTGAGTGGTCTCCTGGCACCTGAAAAATGCCTAGGGCTGCCATATCCCATTGTGTAAGTTGTTTACTGCACAAAAGTACCCAGATGAGGGCCTGGGAGGGGCTGAAGTCCAGCCCATACCTTGTTCCCCCAGCCTTGTGCCCTGGCTAGTCACAGGAAAGGGTCCCTTGGACCAGTTCATCTGGGCACAGGGGCCACCTCTGATTTGTGCCAAGCAGTGGCCCTGACGGGACACAGGTGTGCACACAAACACACTGCTTCCCCAACTCAGGGGCTCACTCTTGGCCTCTAAACTACTCAGTTAATCCTTTGCTCCTACAGGTGACTGCTTGTCTCAGCCAGCGGTTAAGGCACATGAAGGAAATTCTCTGCACTTGCTCCAGGATCCCCCTGCCCGGCTCCACGCTTAGGGCCCGGCCTGGGCGGCTCCCCTTGGCTCAGTAAGAAGCGGAGCCAGCCGATCAGCAGGACCAACAGCAAGCTCACGGGCAGGCAGAGCCGGAGCACCAGGAAAGAAAACGTGAGGTCGCTCACCAGCGGCACCAGGGGGTACCTCATGGTGCGTGCGTGGCTAAGCCAGGCCTGCCTGGGCTGCACTGGTGGGGCTGCCCTGGGGACCCAGTGGGCTGGGCCACACTCTGTTCTCGGCCCAATTGTGACTGAGCGGGTGACATAACAAGGACGTCACAGTGTCCTTCAGGCCAAGAGAGAGCTGTTTTGGACGAGTGCTTTTGGACGAGCGGGTGGAAGCCAGTGGCAGTGAGACAGTTCGGCCAAGAACAGAAGCCCAGGCTTCCAGGCAGGCAGGCCTGGGTCCAAATCCCTGCGAAGATGCTATGGGTGCATGGGACACCTCCTTGGATCCTCTTGTAAGATGGAAAGAATTCTTACCTCAGCAAGCTGCTGAAAGTTAGAGAAGAATAAATGATGGGACAAACATCGCCCCCAGGTGGCTGTTCAAGTCTGAGGTCACAGATTCCCTCAGGGGCCAGCCAGGTGCCGGCCTGTCCTTCTGGCTACAGGTGCCCACATCCGCACTTGGTGGCGGTGGCGGGGGCTGCGGCGACCTGGATGGAGCTTGGTGCATCCAAAGCGGGCAGCTGTCGCAGCTTCAGGCAGTTAACTGCTGCGTGGGAGAGGCAGGCCCAGTAGTGCCACAGCTCCTTTCCCAAGAGAGCCCCCCAAATCTGCATTTTTATGTGAAACCTCCCAATTTAAAAATGCTCCATCAAGCACTGAAACACTGTTGGCTCAAGAAAACAAGTCTGCTGGGCCAGGCTGGGCCACTGGGTTGCCATTTAAAAACTTTCTAACACACAGTAGGCCCTCAATCAATATTTAATCTGGCAACTTCTGCACCTCTCCTTATTGGAGTTTTCAGTGAGGGGCTTCTAAGTGGTTCGCCTTGTTCCTTTGTCTCCCAAGGACAGAGAACGCTCTCCAATGCCATTCTTCTCTCTTCCCACCTCATCTGTCATCCGTTCATGTAGTAGTGCACCTCCATGTGCCAGGCCCCATGGCAGGAAGGAGGCCCTGGACCTCCAGGGCCCGGCCAGCCCCCAGCTGGAGGGAGACTCTGGCCAGACAGGGAGCCTGACAGGTGCAGGGAGCTCGCGGGAGGAATGGCTGGTGCCTGTGGAAGGGAGGGGGGCAGGAGCATTGCAGGCCCCAAGAGGGTCCTGGACCAGCTACGTCAGTCACTACGGGCAAGTGTCTGTGAAACACACCAATTCCGACCCTTCCCCCTGCTCTGCTGAGTCAGAACCTCCAGGTGAGGCTTAGGACACCATGGTAATGAGCAAACCAGTCGGATGCAGCCCTGGCTTTGGCGCCACGGCAACTGGTCAGGCCGACCCAGGTCCAGGCTGGGAGAGCAGCCGCAAGAAGTGGGTGGTAGACCTGGGGGAGACATGGGGTGGACGGACCCCCTTGCTGGAGGACACCAGCTCAGGGAGAAAGGCAAGAGGGCCAGCCACAGAAAAAAGCAGGGAAGGGGTGGGAGGAGGGGAGGGGCGGGGAGAGCTGGAGCTTGGAAGCCCGTGGCTCAGAGACGGCCTCAGCCCGACGGTGGGATGACTGGAGTCCCCAGGAGAGGCAGCCGGGGCAGACAGCATTAGAACGCGTGTCCGAGAAGAACAGTGCCTTGGCAGGCTGTGCCACTCAGGGCCCAGAGGCCAAGACCGGGAGTGGCTGGGGCTGCGGATCTCTAGGTACTGGCTCCTGAAGGGGCTGAGCAGCACAGTGGGGAAGGCCCGAACATTGTCTCCCCAGAGCCCGAAACAGGGCCACTCTGCAATCAGCCTGACGCGTCGCTGGCCACCAAGGAGCAGCTGGAGGTCCTGCGGGCAGAGCAGGCACGGACGCCCAGCTACAGGGGAGGCAGCTCAGGGGGTCACATGTTAAGGTCCCGTCGAGTCAAGCATTCTCCCTGCTGTTTCCCGGGGTGGTGCAACCACCCCACACACGTGGTCTAGGCAGGAAGGCGCTCATCGGGCTGCGTGGACCCTTCTCAAGCCAACCCTACTCACAGGGGCAGTGGGTGGGGGGAGGGTGACCTCCTCTGCGTCTCCCCTTTCCTGCCTGCCAGCCCCGGCAGAGCCCGGGTTTGGTGCAGGCAGAAAGCACGGCTGCCCCTGCGTGTTGCTGAGATACGGGCAGCCAGCCGCCTGGTGAACAGCAGCCTCCGTACGGGGGCTCCCGCTGGCTGTGATGGCATCACACAAACGCTGCGGCGACTTCGCACGGTGACGGAGTAGCTTTTATCTACGCAGGTACGCAACTCATCGTGTACAAGAACAGCACATCACTACGTCATACCCTGACACTAATGTAATGCTGTATGTCGATTATAACTCGGTTAAAAATTATTTTTAAAAACGAATCTAATTTTGGGTATTCCGTGAAACTCTACAAAACCAGCGTGAAAACCCACAGATCTAAATTATGAAGGTCAGGCAAAGCAGAGCACCCGCGCCCTGGGAAGAGTAAATGAGAAACAACCGTGCAGGAGTCAAACCCCGCGTGTCACCAAAAGCACACACAACATTATTAGATAAGAATCTCCTTAAAATTTAATTGACTAAATGTATTACATTCAATATTCCATGGGTTTCTTCTGGACAAAGGATCGGCATAAATACAAACAAAGCCTCTGGGCCTTGTCCCCTAACTGAGGAAGAGAAAACACAGAAGGCAAGAGACACAGGTACACCTTCGTATTTACATTTCGCCTTTACTTTACAGTTCAGTGCCAGAAATATTTACAGAAAATACAATAAGAAAAAGATCATGTCTTGGCAACATACCGAAATTCATACAAATTGCGTATGTGATTTCAAGCAAATAATGATACTGCTTATTTTTTAGCCACAACTGCCAAGCCCTTCAGAGGAGAAAGATGTTCTTGGTCACTGCAAGAGGCAAGGACTTGGGAAACTTGGTTTGCTTCAACAAATATTTATTGGGCGCCTACTATATGCAAGGCACTGTGGAATCCCAAATTACACCTTTTCCCTCACCATTAAAAAAAGAAAAGCATCTGAAGAACGTGAGTTGATACTCTGAGAAAAACACTATACAGTACATGGCTTCTTCAGCTACCGAGAACCCACAGTTTGATTCCACACTGAGCGGGTGGATTACCTCCCATCTCTCCATCTCGGGGAAAGAGGCTGTCACGGAAATCCTTAAAACAGACCATCTAATTCAACTTATTGTATCATGTAAACACAGAAATCAATTCTTTTCAGGAAGATATAAACTGAATGGGTTTTAAAATGCTGAATGGAGAACCACTGCCAGCAGGAGTGTCAAATTACCCCCAATACATCTTTACGATCTACCACAAAACAGGTCTTTGAGCAAAGCTGATTTCCACCTTGGGTAAAGTCTCACCTTCCAACGGAAATAAATGCTCCCGAAGACTGTCCCTCTGAAAATCACTCTGCAGAGCCTGACAAATGCTTCCCCACAGTATGTAGAAAGTAGCCATTCATAAAGGCCTCATACACACAACCTGTGGGCAACTGACATTACTGGCCAAAGATGTAGGTCTTTTGTATTTCTAAGTGAGTCCAGAGGAGAATGGGCTGCCCTGAAATCGAGGACCAGGAAATGGCGGAGAGCATGCGTGCGTGGGGGTGTGTATGGCCAGGGCAGGAGGGGGTGAATCCACCATGTAACTATTCCTTTCAGAGGGCCAATGCTAGGTAGGAGGAGGTCTTAGGAGGAAGCACGGGACGAAAGTGGTAGCTGGCTGACCAAGGAAAGGCAAAGCCTCCTCACTGTCGTCAATGCTCCCAACCAGAAAGGAGGAGGAAAGCCCCCATCTCCCGAATGGGAAAAAGGACTATGAGGGGCTACCTGCCTCTGTCCCTTGGTAATGCTTTCCTTGTCACCAAAAGCCACACTCATCCACCCTGATAACACCTGTCACATGCAGCAACTTTACTGTTTAAGCCACAGACCAAAGTGGTCCTCGCTTCCCTTCCAAGTGTTATGAAAACACGCTAGCAAATTTATCAAGTGGACTACTAAAGGTTATTACTAGCGACTAAATATGCTCCTCTGGCATTATTCTACTCAAAGTGATTTTTGACAAAGGCAGTCGGGTGAACTTAGTGACCATGAACTCAAACCCATACTTGTAAAAGTTTCCAAGGGTTCTTACCGCACTCCCTTTTTAGATAAATGTTATTTTGAGCAGAAGGAAGGAGCACCTCACGAGGTATATGTACCCTATATTCTGTTTGTGCTGTACACACTGGGGTCTCATGCCTTCAGGGGCTGCACAGCTCTAAATCTATCCCTCCTTCCCTGGGAGATCATAGGCTTCCAGATTGCAAACCGCATTCAACACGGTTATTCACTTATCAGTCATGAGAATTACAAAGAGTTGCCAGAAATAGAGCAAACTGAAGGATCAGGAAGCCTACCCTCAACACGCACATCACAGTATATTTTGCTGACAGTAAAACTATGCTAAAGGTAAAAGTTTTATCTGAAGAATCACACCAAGGAAGTATACCTACATCCGTTATTTTTAACCTCTGGAATGTTATAAGTTGCCTACCAATTTAAGCCCTCTTTGTTCATGTCCACTAGAAAAAGGGCCCATTTTTTCCTTGAAATGTCAATCTGGAATTTCCATGAAAGTTGTTAAACCTCACCTTATACTTGCTGAGTTAATAAAACATTTTTAGGGTAGAATTTGCTCATCTTTATCCTACACCCCCTACCCCCATGCTACCATCTGGAAACACTGATTTATTGCCCAGATTAAAAAGAAAATCAATTATTCAATAATATCATACCCTGAATGGAAACTGGAGTCATAGAAGGAGGAGGTAACCTTTACCTGAGCTTAAAACAAACATGAAGAAAAGGGTACAACAAACTTAAAACCAAGAGCTGCTATGATACCCAAATTTCTTGCTCACAGATGACAAAATACATACGTTTGGAATAGAAATATCTGCACAGGGAACTAGGCCCTACATTATCCCCGACCCTCGAATGAACTCCCCAAACATCAAACCAAACACACCATTGCGGCCCTGACCTACAGAGTCTATTGACACCAGAGTTCACGCGGGAAACCACCCTTAACACAGCTGTGAGGACTCCTCTTTGGACTTCAAATGTCACTTATTTTCTTAACATAAAATAATCTTAATGAAGAAGAAAGCAGAGAAGAATAGGAGAAACGAGCAGTGTATACTCTAGCACTGTAACAGGAATCCTTGGAAGGTTGTTCTGGGTCTGGCCACCTCAAAACATTTATCCCTGGCAGAAAAGTAGCAGTGAGGTAACAGAAGTATTTCCAAAACCCGGGCAGGGATTTGTTGTGCCTTCAGCTGGCAAAGGTCCAGAAAACATGGTCACAACAGCCATTTCTAAGAGCAGCCACCCTAGGGGGTGGTCACTAACGTTTGTCAATTTTGATGAAATCCAGTAGCTCTCTGGGAGAGATCTGAATTAGTAGTGTTGAGAGGTTATTTCCTGAACCCCAAATTACAATCCTTCATAAACTACTGCAGTTTCCTGCTTGGTCCTGAAATAAGAGACAACGGATGAAACCAAATAATTTTCAACCCTTGTTGTGAGCTTACATTTCTCAAAATTTAACCAAGAAATTACCAAGGAATTACAAATGCTTGGCCTGTCATCATGTCCCCAAGCCACAAACAGCAATGGAGAGAGTGGAGGTATTGCTGCTGTCTTACAACTTTTAACCCCACAAATGCCATCTGTGTCCCCGTTAAAGGACAGGGCCACGCCTCCACTGTAGATCTGCTCCCGGGCTGCCCAGAAACTGAGGCCTTCAGATAGATCTGTACAGTAATGAGGACGATAACTTTGTGAAATGTGGAGGAAACATGAAATATTTTAATGTCAGGCTTCTTATCTAAACAAACACATTTATGCTCATTTCTGTCCGTTGGACAGCTGGACGACAAATGGACTTACAAGTGAGCAGAAAGCTGAGATTTTTTTCCTTCTCCTCCATGCTATCATCAGCATGAGTCTTTAAATATCCTGGAAGATTCTGAGAGAGATTTCAGTTCTGAACATGACCTCCTAAAAAGTGAAGTATAAAACTACCTTCACCTTCTAATTTGCAAATTTGACGCTACCAATGCACGTGTTTAAATGAGATGCATGAAGCCTTTCTCCTCAAAAGGCTTATATTTAACCAAAACTGTCACTTTTAAAAGAAAGTTTATGGCTAAAATGTATATCATCATTACCAGCAGGAATATGATTGTGTCTGGGAGCCCATTTCACTAGAAAGCCAAAAGTCTTCTATCAAATGGGTTTATGTGTTTCTTCTATTCTGGTGATTAAACAGTAAGCTCTTGGGGAGTGATTTGTTTTTCTTTTTACAGTGATCACCTATCAAATTGTTTTGCTCTGATATCATAGCCCCAAACTGGAGTTCAAGAGTCCTAGACAGACAGTATCTAAGAAGTGCAGTTCTTGAGTCCAACCTCCTGGAAAAGTGAAGTATAAAACTCTGGCTCCAGCTGCTTGTTCCGGTACTTGTTGACAATGTCCGTGATTTTCTGTTTCCGGCGGACATGTGGTGGACTGTAGGAGTCACTCTCCAGTCTCTTTCTTCTACAAATATTAATTACAGTCTGCCTCACCAGAAAACCTTGAAAAACAGAGGGTATTAAAATCAACGTGAGTAACTAGCCATCTAGGTGAACTGTCAGTATTCAAGTGAACTACTCTCTGCAAAGTCAAACCTAGTTCATTCTATTTGCAAAACTCCCTGTCCCTGGAGAGACGGACAACACTTTACCAAGATAAAACTGCCAGAAGAAATACATGACAAGGGAAAACAGAAGCAAAAATCTGGTCTGACAACCCATTTTCCTGCCCTGGATTATATACAGCTATCTGATTTCCCAGGCCTGGAAGGTTGTGAATCGTAGTTCTACGTGTACTTAAGTAGATGAAGCGCAGTTAGAACAAAACATGCTTCTTATTTAACAAGAACCATAGCATTTTCTTTTCTTTTTTTTTAGATTTTATTTATTTGAGAGCAAGTGAGAGAGAGAGAGAACAAGCAGGGGGAAGGAGAGGGAGAAGCAGACTCCCCGCTGAGCAGTGAGCCCGATGCGGAACTTGATCCCAGAATCCTGGGATCATTACCTGAGCCAAAGGCAGACGCTTAACCAACTGAGCCACCCAGGCGCCCCAAACCACAGCATTTTCTACATGTGGGATCTATTAAGTAATTTCACCATTTCCTTATTTCTACTTCTTCTTAGTTCATAAAAATGTTTAAACAAACAAATAAATAAATAAAAGAGAGAAACCTTAACTCTTTGGCCATATATGAAGACCTTACCAAGTGCTCGCCTGCTGACAATCATCCCATCCACAAGTGGGATGACCATGTTAAATTTTCCAGTGGCTCCTTGAATTTTTATCCGGAATAATCCAGTGTTTAAAGGATGGATAAAGATGACAGGAACTTCTTTTTCAAGAGTGGTAGATCTTAAGAAAAGAAAATTTTTTTTACTCCAAACATATAAAAGTTGAAGTGCCCCATGTGTAATGTAAGAAAATGAAGGACACTTGAGGCCGGGCTTGATACAGTCTGATAAGAGCCAACGTGTCAGTCTGCTCAGAATCCTCCTTCTGGGAGGCCATGTTGCTGCACCCACCCTCCCACCCCCATCAACACCTGGCCCTAAATGCCCATCACTGGAGTTGGGCTTTTCAAACTGACAAAAAAGGGGCTAAAAATGTGTTTTAAAACCACTAGGTAAAAAAAACAAACCAACCAACCACTAGGGAGAAAGGGTGGATGCAAAGGCAGAGGAATCTCTGACAGGAAGCTATGAACCCAGCAACTGGCTGACTTTCTTTCACTTAGTCCCTCCTTCTCGTAGGGAACAAATGTGGGGGTGGCCGGAGTGCAGGGAATTCCACCACAGTCAACCCTGGCATCTCAAAGCACAAGTGGGAATATAGTTGAGGCCCCCTTATGAGAACCTCTGATACAATTTTTGTTCAGGGGTCGGGGGGAGGAGGTTGGGAGGCCCATTAGTCTGGGCCAGCTGCAAATGTCCTCCTTAGCAAAGGTGATAAATGGCTGTATCTTGGCAAGGCCAAAGCCTTCAAAGCCTCTGAACAGTAGATGGGTGTTAATGGGTGCTAATGTCACAACTGTGCCTTTAGAAGACTGAGACACCCATCATGCTCAGGGATATGTCACCACGTCTAGAGGTACCCATGTTATTACTCTGTGATACTTGCTACATGTATGTTGGCATTTCTGGTGTTTTTTGCTTTCTTTCTATATAGGTAAAGTGATTCTGGCCAAAGCAACATTGAGTCAATTTTCAATACATTATATAAAAATCAATCGTATAGTTAATTTTGTCATCAAGACAAATTCTTGATTTTACCAGTCTACCAACAAAATATGATTTTTACAGTCTAGTCATATTATAAGTTTTTTAAAAAATTTTAATAGGTTATGTTAGTCACCATACAATACATTATTAGTTTTTGATGTGGTGATCCACGATTCATTGTTTTCGTGTAACACCCAGTGTTCCATGCAGTACGTGCCCTCCTCAATACCCGTCACCAGGCTAACCCATCCTCCACCCCCATATTGTAACTTTTGACCTAAAAAGATTGAAACCGTTACCACCACCACCACCAACACAAGACACTTAAAAGTTCTCTTTCAAACTAGTTCTAGAAAAGTTCACCTCGAGAATTACTCTCGTCTCTTCAGTAAGTCAGCATCATGGAGAAAAAAAAAGACAAAAAAGAGCTGTTCTGTAGTAAAAGCACCTGAAGGCATAACAACATCAGGCGCAAAGTCCCAGAGTGGATTCTGGTTTGAATAAATCAACTATAAAGGATATTTTAGGGAAAATGGAGAAATTTCGATATGAACTGGTTACTAGATAAAATTAAGGAACTATTACTAATTTTATTATTGTGATAATTTTATCTTTATCTATTTGAAAAGTGTTTTTGTTTTTCAGAAATGCAGACTGATATATTTAAAATGTCAGGATCTCTTGTAACTTGCTTTAAAATACTTCAGCAGAAAAAACACGAAGTTTTAAGAATGACTTGTCCTCCCGGAGAGGGGTGGAGGGATGGGGTAACCGAATGATGGGTATTAAGGAGGGCACGTGTTGTGATGAGCACTGGGCGTTACAGACAACTACTGTTGAACACTACATCAAAAACTTATGATGTGCTATATGCTGGCTTAACTGAACATAAAAAAAAAAAAAAAAAAAAAAAAAGAATGACTTATCCTTTTCTGGAAATTTAAAAATACGATGTTAAAATAAACCATCTTTACTCCAATTCTATGACAACAATCTAATGATGTTAAGAACAAATTCATCTTAAATGCAATACAAATCAGATCATTTGGCTTGATATCAAGGGTAGCTCTCCGATGTACGAAATAAGGCTGGCATCTGGGGTCAGAAGCCTGAGTTCAGATCACTTTCCTTTTCATTTATTGAATGTGTGATACTGAAGAATAACTTCTATCAGCCTATTTTATTCCATTTGTAAAACAGAGATGATAATGGCACCTCTTGTGAATTGTTTTAAAATACTTGTTTAAACCAAAAGCAAGCAAGCAAAAAGCCTCGAAACTATAAAGCCTACATAGATACATTGTTATTAATCCTAGAATCCAATTATCCCCTTTTATCCTTTTTGTGCATGGGCAGCCAAAACAGGAATCTTAACTATAATAAAGTTAGTATTACATTTTACTTAGAAATATTTTTCCATTAAATAGCTCATTTAATTAGGACATTCTAACCATCCAGAATGTTTTGACCAATTTAACTCTATTACTCCTATCTAATATTGACAGTCTGTTATTATAGTCTTCATTTATACTTAACTGCTTCCACCATTTTTCTCTTTGCTGCAGATAAAATGTAAAACGGCAATTAATTATGCCATTTTAAAATGCTTGTTAATTTATCACCTTGTGCACGTTATCTACCAACTTCTTTGATTTTTCCCCTATGTTTATTTCCTCTTGCCTTCATCCCTTTTGTTTCCTTACATCTTTCTTTATGAAATCGCAACTGACATATTATCATGAATAGGTTTCTCTAGGCTTCAAGACATGCTGATGAGCCTCAGGCAAAGAAAGAGTGTACCTCAGAGAAGTGCTACTGTTCGCAGTAGTTTCCACACCAGTACTGATCTCTGTCAGCAGCTCTGAGAGGGGAAAGTTTTCTGGAAGAAAGTAACAGCATTACAATTAATACCTCCCTTATATTTCTAAAATAAATAGTATGAACTCTAATTTCCTAATCTCTTTATACAAGTGTGCAATAAATATATGGACTGTGGTATCCTAAAATACATAATCCTAACCATTCCTCACCAAAAAGAAATCTCCCTCAAGACAAATTTTAGCTGTTCATCTAAAGCTGAGTTTTTATAGAACATGATCTGTGTGGTCTTTGAGGGCTTGGTTGGAAAGCAATGATCACACTTTTCCACAAACCCTGAACTGGATGAGATTCTAGGCTAAGTATGCATTTCTAATGCTCTCATATTGCTTACATAAAAATTCATGAGAAACTTATCCAAAGCAGAATTCCTAAGGACAAATTAATATTTACACCAGAACTAGACAGTAGGTTCATGCAGAGGTGAGGGAAGTGTTCCCCCTTCCCCTTTCCAGAGGTCCTGGGATGACCAGGAGCTACATGGAGTGGGACCAACTCACAACACGCCATTCACTGTGGTATCAAGAAGAGCTAAAAGTTTTACATCCACTAGTCATCACAACTAGGAAGTGCCATGGGTGTCTCCATTTAACAGATGAGTAATCTAAGGCTTAAAGAAATTGAGTGAGAGGCCGAGCCAGGATGCCAACACAGGCTTGCTGAACTCCAGCTCCAGCTTCTGGCCACCATATCACATCTGTGCTGTGTCTCCCTAGACATTCAGCAAGTCATTGTCATTCTACAATAATTTTACTTATGGACAAAGTCCTTACACACAGTACCTATATCATCATAGCGCTCCACCCAGACTACAGAAACTCTTGTCTCAGGTCCAAGGGGAGGCACAGGGCGACCCTGAGGCAGCTTCTTCATTCTGGAACTGGGACTAAGCTATATGAGATAGAGAAAAGCAGAAAAGGAGAAGGGGGAGGGAAAAAAAAGAAGCGGCTTAATAAAACTACCCAGCCACATATTCAACAAGCTGCCCAGTGATGTAAATATCAAGTCATGGGAAATTCACTTGAGGAAAAAAGTGAAATATATTTGCAAAAAAGCTCTTCTTTGACTCCTGTTTATCAAGTCTCAACCTAGAACAAAGACATGAAGGTCTTAAATTCTCAAAGAAGGTAAGGAATACTGACCAATTATACTTTACATTAATAAAAATAAAACTTGTGGGCGGGGTGCTTGGGTAGCTCAGTCGGTTGGGCATCCGACTCTTGGTTTCAGCTCAGGTCCTGATCTTGGGGTCGTGGGATCGAGCCCCGTGTCTGCTGGAGATTTTCTGCCTCTCCCTCTGCCCCTCCACCCACTAGTGTGCGTTCTTTCTCTCTAAAATAAATGGATAAAGATGTGGTCCATATATACAATGGACTATTACTCAGCCATCAGAAAGGATGAATACCGAACATTTGCATCAACATGGATGGAACTGGAGGAGATTATACTAAGTGAAATAAGTCAAACAGAGAAAGACAATTATCATATGGTTTCACTTATTTGTGGAACATAAGGAATAGCATGGAGGACATGAGGAGAAGGAAAGGAAAAATGAAGGGGGGGACATCAAAGGGGGAGAAGAACCATGAGAGACTATGGACTCCGGGAATCAAACTGAGGGTTTTAGAGGGAAGGGGGGTGAGGGGATGGGTGAGCCTGGTGACGGGTATTAAGGAGGGCACATACTGCATGGAGCACTGGGTGTTATAGGCAACAATGAATCATGGAACACAACATCAAAAACTAATGATGTACTGTATGGTGACTAACATAATAAAAAATTATTAAAAAAATAAAATAAAATAAAATAAAATAAAATAAAATAAAATAAAATAAAATAAA
>NW_023270374.1:29483777-29633358 GCF_011800145.1 Mirounga leonina | reverse complement strand
AAATAAAATAAAATAAAATAAAATAAAATAAAATAAAATAAAATAAATGGATAAATAAAGTCTTTGAAAATTTTTTGGGCAATGTCTTAATGAGGGCTTCAAAGGATTTGAGTCTATCCATCTATGGCCAGCAAGCAGAATGCTTTCCTCATCACAGCAATGTCACTTGTTTGCCTGGGGAGCCTTATCTCTAAAATGTCCCATCAGCAAGTTACTTCTAGTTCTCATTTCTAGGCCAGAAGTTTCCTACTGCAATCTAGGCCAAAAAAGTCCTTTTTCTTGTCAACAGAAAGAAAAAAAGAGTTGCTTATGTCTTTGCTATCATGCAGTTTGCTTCTGGCTTCCCCGCCCACCTGATGGGCTTGAAGTTTTTCTCAAGGGCAAGCAGGGCTCTGTGGCTCCCCTTTAGCAAACTGGTGCTCTGAGCACCACCACTTTGAGGGCATGCAGCAGGGATGAGTTTATGCTAAAGCCCTAAACAAAGCTATGTGGACAGAAGAGAGACTCTCGTATCTAAGTTGAATTTTAAAAATAAAACTGCTTTATTAGCACAGAAATATACCTGTGTTCAGCAGATGACAGAGACGATGGCAATTCCCCTAGATTATTATTTCCATTTCTATTTGTGTTGTGGCAGTCACAGAAAATGACTAAGAGATCTTCTCCAAATTGGTGGCAGACACCAACCATACTCAGAGACCATTTTCTTAGCATGGCTCCTAATCAGCTCTGAATCTCTGACTTCAGCCCTAGGTTTAAAGGGCTCCTATGGGGCACCTGGGTGGCTCAGTCAGTTAAGCGTCTGCCTTCAGCTTAGGTCCTGATCCTGTAGTCCCGGGATTAAGAATCAGGCTCCAGGCTCAGCGAGGAGTCTGCTTCTCCCTCTGCCCTTCCCCCTACTCATGTCCTCTCTTTCTCTCTCAAATGAATAAAATCTTAAAAAAAAAAAAAAAAAAGGGCTTCTATGATTAGGTCAGGCCTACCTGGGTAATCTCCCTTTTGATCAACTCAAAGTAACCTTAATAATTATATCCACAAAATCCCTTTTGCTATATAATGTAACATACTCACATGATATCTCATCATATTGACAGGTTCTACCCACACAAGTGGAGGACACCATACAGGGACAAGAGTCCCTGGGGATCATCTTAGAATTCAGCCTAACACAGTGGCCTTTTTTCCTATAACCTTAATAAACTCACTCAGTAGATCTAGTAGATTTTTTAAAAAAGATTCCTCAGGGTTTCTATATATATGATCATGTCATCTGCAAATACATACAGTATTACTTCTCCTTTCTAATCCTTATGTACTTAATTCTTTTTCTTGTCATATTTCCCTGTATAGGACTCCATGTTAAATACAAGTGGTGAGAGCAGACATCCTTGCTTTGTCCTCCATTCACGGGGAAAGCAGTCAACAATACTGTATAGTGTAATCTTAACTCTAGGCTTCCAGTAGAGCTCTGTCTCAGGTTGAGAAAGTTCTCTTCTATTCAGAGTTTGCTGAAAGTCATGAATGAATGTTGAATTTTATGTCAACTGCTTTTTCTGTATCTAATGAGATAATATTTTTCTTTTTTTAATTAGTAGTGTGAAAATTAATAAAGGGAAACCTCACTAAAGTGGGGGGCTAGGAAAAGGAGCCATACCACCCAATAGCAATTACATGAAGAACTGTCCATTACAGACCACAACAGAAGAATCATCAACAGGAAAGAATCATCAATTATAGGCCCCACCAGAAAAGATGTACACAGGATCTCCTGCCAAGAAATCCACTACAACTCAGCCAATGAGAAACCTTGGTCAGTCATTCTCATCCTGAACTCTTGCTTTTCTCCAATGGATTTCCACTCAGAACGACCCCTCCCACCTTCCTCCTCATTCTCCATAAAATGATGTTCCTCTCCTTCGTTTGCTGGATTTGCCAATAGTTTTGCCATAGCTTGCATGTCCCCAATTGGAATTCTTTGCTATTTTTGAGTAAACCCATTTTTGCTGATAAAATAAGTTTTATTTTTAAGGTTAGTAGTAGTCTGCATAGTGTAAGTAATAAAAATGTGGTGCCTTAAAGATTTTGGATTTTAAGGGATAACCATACTGACATTCAGAAAAGGAGTACAAGGACCACCAATCACTGAATATTAGATCTGGCTAAAATCCTACATTGCCACCCTACAAAGACATGTTCATCTCCAAACTGTATTCTATGAAACCTTTTAAATATGCAACTCCTGATTTTCAAAATCAGTCTACTTCAGAAAGTCTTAAACAACTTAACTGTTTTTCCTGAATTAATTTTTTTAAAGATTTTATTTATTTATTTGACACACAGAGAGCACAAGTAGGGGGAGCAGGCAGAGGGAGAGGGAGAAGCAGGCTTCCCACTGAGCAGGGAGCCCGACGCAGGGCTTGATCCCAGGACCCTGGGATCATGACCTGAGCTGAAGGCAGATGCTTAACAACTGAGCCACCCAGGCACTCCTTCCTAAATTAATTTTAAAGGTCAATACTTCTCCTGCATCCTCTCTCAAGCATATATATGTTAACCCTTGAACAATGCAGGGGTTGGCGTGCTGATTCCTCTCCATGCAGTTAAAAATCCAAGTGTAACTTTTGATTCTCCAAAAATTTAACTACTAATAGCCTATTGTTGAAGAGAAGTCTTACCAATAATATAGTCGATTAACACATATTTTGTATATTAGATATATTATGTATTGTAAAGCTAGAGAAAATGTTATTAAGAAAATCATAAGGTAGAGAAAATACATTTACAATACTGTACTGCATTTGTTAAAAAAAAAAAATCCACATATAAGTCGACCCACGTAGTTTAAACCCCTGTTGTTCAAGAGTCAACTTTATTCATGTTAAAAACTACTTTCATGGGGAAGGAGCCAAATTAAAATCCTGTAAAATCAAAGAATGGTTCAATCAAGTTTACACTTCTTTTGTCTTTCTTATTATTTGTTATAAATCAATCTTCCCACATTTATGAAATTGTCCTATACCCTCCTACCACTCACTTGCCACTTTCCAGTAAGGATAAAGAAGTAACATGAGGAGAAAACAAAAATAAAGACATAACATCTACTTAGACGGCAAGAAAAATGGTGTAAAAGTAAAATGCTCCCCTCTTGTGGCCGCTGTGTGCCTCACTCATCGTGTCTAGTCACACACTGGGCTAGTGTCCAAAGTGCTGCCATTTGTACAGAGAAGACTTGTAAAGTCAAATGGCGCATGAGTAAAGATGTGGAACGTACAGCTGCTGTTGTACCCTTCTTTTTTTTAAGGTTTTGAGAGCGAGCGAGTGTGTGCATGAGCGGAAGGGAGGGGCAGAGGGAGAGGGAGAAGCAGACTTCCTGCTGAGCATGGAGCCCAACTTGGGGCTCGATCCCAGGACCCCAAGATCATGACCTGAGCCGAAAGGCAGACATTTAACCGACTGAGCCACCCAGGCGCCCCACTACTGTTATACCTTTAGTGGATATTACGGGGACCAAATAAAAACCTAGGCCTGAGAAGGAATGGGTGAGAGACCCAAGCATGGTACCAGAATGACCAAATCAAGGAAAACAACAGAGGCTGTCCTAGAATGATCTACTTGTTGCAAAGTGAAAAAAAGAAAATTGTGAGAATTTGACTTTAAAAAATTAAGATACTAATGAATCAGTACTGCTATCACTGCTCTCTAGGTTACAGTTAAAAGGTTGATTAAAGGCATGATTCTATAATTACCCCTACTGCATGACAAATTTTCAGAGCTGTATCAACGAAGTTACTTACCCGCTGTGAGGAATTAAGATTGTCTGTGTGATTAGGGAAAAGCTCAAGTGTCAGGGATGGCTGTTTCAGAATTCCAGGCATAAGATCCATATTTGAATCACTATCTTGGTCCGAGATGTTACTTTCCAATGAATCGGCTACAGGGTAAAGAAAAAAATCAATTATATTTACTACTTCTTTAAGAGAAGTGTTTAAACTAATTATGCTAATAGTCTAACCTAAGTCCCTTAAGAGAAGCACTGCCTCTAGACAAAAGGTTGGTAAACTTTTTCTGTAAAGGGTCAGTAAATATTTTAGGCTTTGCTGGCTATGTAGGTCTCTATTGCATATTCTTTTTTGTACTTTATTTACAACCCTAAAAATGTAGAAAGTGTACTTGGTGGTCTGATTTTGGCCTGTGCACCACAGCGTGCCAGCTCCTGTGCTACAGGATAACTGAGGTAAGACGAGAAAATATTTTGACTTTTCAGATGCAGAATATAAGACATCTGTTATTCTCTGAATTATTTTGATTACACATTCAATCATGTAGCATGGTAGCAAGTGGCACTGGGGCATTCCAAAGCTACAGAGGACCTCGTCTCTGTGACTAAGAAGTGATCTGGTTGGAGACAAGCACACAGAGAGTCAGAAAAAACAAACACAAAGACAAATCTCAAGACACAGGAGGAGGCGGAGTCAGAGCAGGAGCACAGTCGGAACTGAGAACGTTTCATGACAAGAGGTGAAGACCCAACTGTGGCAACTAAAGTACAAGGACAAGGCTCTAGCTCTGTTGGTGCAAACAGGCTGGGCTACAGACGAAGCAGGGACTCAACTCACAGAGGACAAATGGGGCCTGGCTTCTGGAATTAGGGAGTAGATCACAGCCTTGACATGAAGGCAAATAGCTGCTAGGGATACTGACCTAGACCATGGAAGGCCGCTCCTGCCAGGGAAACGACTGGCCTGAGAATATAAGACGGGGTAGGGGGCCTAGTGTGGGAAATCAAGGGTCCCAGTACAAAGGTCAGGAGGCTGCCAAAGCAAGGGCACGAGAAAAGTCATTAGCCTAGAGACGAGACCATGACAGTGTGATGTATAGCAGCCCATCCTACAGATGGTCTCAATGAAGAAGGTGAAATTTTCCACCTACTGCCTGGTCAGGCACAAAGAAATGGACTTAATTTGCAAGAAGCAAAGGTTCTAGGCCAGATGAGACTATGGGTTCAGACTGAGAAGTAATAATCACCCCTGATTCTTTGGAAGAACAGGCTTAATTCGCCACCTTTTCTAGGCTGTGAAGTTTCTCCTACTTGGTGTCAGAAGATCAGCCAGATGCTATCTTCCAATTGTAGAGAGTCTTCCAATTGTAGGATTCTCTGGGGTTTGACATAAGGCTCTCACGTGGAAACAGGCAAGTAGGTGGGGGCTCATTCATAAATAGAGAAAAAATGAATAAACTGGAAAACAAGACTTCTATGTATTGATTAATTAAAGAAAGACAAAAAACAGGTTGAAGTGGGTCCCTTTCTCTACTTAAAGATTATTAAGAGAGGTTCAGTCTACCTGTCTTTAACTAGTGTCCTTAAGAAAGTTAAGAAGAGCTAACATCCTATACCTCTGCATAATCTAAATGCTATCATGCCTTAGAAGTTAAACAATGACTTAGATGACTTCAGAATCGTCATCTAACAATTCTGCACAAACCAGTGAATACAAAAAATAGATTTTAAAACAGCACCATACAAAAAATGCTCTTACTTAAGGACTCCACAGGAGAAGGAACTACAAAAGCTATTTCAGTAAGGGCATCGGCATAATACAGCACCTTCTTCTGTCCATTGAAAATGCTAGCCCCAACGTCTTCAGAGGAAATCACTTCATCTAGGAATGAGAAACACTCCGTTACTGCTCCAAAAAAGTGGGAAAAATCAGTTTCATCCTGCTTCATGAAATTTTAACTGTTAATAAAATGGTAATCAACAGAAGGCACGTTTCCAGCAAGAACCAATGAGTGTGTAAGAAGAATAAACCATAAATGTTCATCAAATGTCTTTACACTAACTTTAAATGATAAAATCTTAATTTCAGTTTCTGAAACTACTCTAAATTAGGCCACTTCTGATTAGCAGAGACTTGAACTCATCTGTATGAGGCAGATTATGGAAACAGTTTTTTGGGAAGAGGTAATAATCCAAAGGAAGATGACCACCACAGACCTCTGAAAGGAGTTAGGGCAGGTGTCTGTGTGTTTTATACTCTTGCTTTCAAGGCATTTCTGTCCCTGGTGTCTCTCTACTTCTCCTCAGCTCTGCTTCTGCTCTACTTTCCTCAATGGTCAGTGACAGAACATAAAATGTACAGGCATTTTGAGTAACAGTATCTGCTCTGAGCCAGCAAGAATGAATTAACAAAAGTAACATTCCTGACAGCTAGTATAGTTCTCAATTAAAACGAACATAATGCCTTACCAATAATACATAAAAGACCAACAACCTGACAAAAAACTGGGAAGAGGAAATGAACAAGTAGTCCTGACTCAGGAGAGAAATAAAAATATGAAAAAATGCTGAAACTCAATCATTTCTCAGCTAACAGATTGGAAGATACCTAATGTGGGTGAGGATGTGGCAAACAGAAGTTTAGACCAGAGGTTAACAAACTTTCTCCGTAAAGGATCAGATAGTAAATAAGGCTTTGTAGGCCAAATGGTCTCTGCCGGAACGACTCAAATATGAAAGCACTGTAGCATGAAAGCCGTCATGAACAATACATAAACAGGTGTGGCTGAGTTCCAATAAAACTTCATTTGCAAAAACAGGGAGCGCTGCAGTTTGCCAACTCCTGGTTTAGACAGTGGGAAGGCACGTTGCGTCTACTGTAGTAGACACTTTGCTTACTGCCCCAACACCCACTCTGAGGCAGGTGTGACCCGTGTGGAATTGACCCTTCATACCAGCTGTACCTTGTCTATAGCTCTCTACCAGGGTCATTCCATCTCTCTCGCCATGGCAGCAGGTTTGGAGTGGCCAAATCACTGTGTATCTCAGGACCTGGATGTAGGGAGGTTCTGAGACCCAGCTAATCTCTCCTCTTCAGGCTAGGGTTGGTATGTGAATGTAAAGCCTGGTACGGCCTTTTTGTACTATGAGAGAAGCCAGGCTAGGAACAAAGTCAATATACGAACAGCAGAGCTAAAGGAAAATTGCTGAGCAAGAGAATGGGGTGCTGATCAAATGACAACAAAAATGTATACTAACCTCTGGAATTTTCATTTACATCAGACAATAAATGACCCTTAAAATATAAGCCAGTTTGGGTCAAGTTTTCTGTTACTGCAACCATAAGCATCCAATGATATTTTTATCTAATTGAAAAATGTGCATATCCTTTATCAATTTACTTATAGGAATTAAATATACTCAAGCATATATTAAAGGATATGTGGAAATTAAAATTAGAGTATATCCCCAAATACTTCGATTCAAACTTGACTGAAATTAGAAAAAATGACAGGTCACAAGTCACCATGGTATTCAGTGGGAAACCCCGAGAGAGTACAATCTTACTGACAGAGCAACTCTGATAATTCAAAGCACTGGATACAGGTATCACCCACTTCAGAGATAATATTAACTCTTCAGTGACTTCAGGAGCCCTCAGAACAAAGAGCATTAGCCAGGTAGTGCAAAGGTCTTAAATTCAAATTTATACTTGCTCTGGTACTTGTTATCATGATTACAGTTTCTCAAGAAGATTTGTAGATACGGGCATGAATCTCTCCAAGATAGCTGTTTACTACAAAGGTTTCTATATAATATCCCAAGAATGTGGGGCACCTGGGTGGCTCAGCTGTTAAGCATCTGCCTTTGGCTCAGGTCATGATCCCAGGGTCCCGAGACCGAGCTCCGCATTGGGCTCCCTGCTCAGCGGGAGGCCTGCTTCTCCCTTTCCCACTTCCCCTGCTTGTGTTCCCTCTCTCGCTGTGTCTCTCTCTATCAAATAAATAAATAAAATCTTAAAAAAAAAAAATCCCAAGAATGTAACCTTTAATTATAGCCACAAAGTCTATAAAACACACCTGTTAATAGAAAACTATTGGACAAAATATATGTTAGCAAACATAAATCTCAATTTATTATAATACTCTTACAGAAAACAGAATTTGTTCACTCACAATATAAAAGAGAAGTTATTAACCTTATGTTATTTAAGCCATGAATTTTATATTAACTAACTTTATCTATCTGTCTATAATTCTTTTCCCCCATTTATACAGAAGACATCTGAAAGAATATACAAACTAGTGTTAAGTGGCCTCTTCTAAGGACTTGAACTAGGGGAAGAAAACTTTTCTTTAATATACTTAATGGTTTGTTTGTTTCTTTGTAAAATAAGACTACAAACTTATAGTAAAGAGGGAGATATCAAGAACAACAAAACAAGAAAAAACAATGACCATTATGAGTTTTACCTTGTTCAGGTCCTTCACCATCGTCGCAACTGTTAATAGACCAACTGGTGGAAACATGCCCAGTCCAACCAGGGTGTCTGCCCACATCTACTGACCAGCCAAGGGAAAGCAAAAATTCTAGGAAATGTGGCTGAACATTTCTGGAAGATTCCACATTCTTTAAAATCTGAAATACATACCAATCATCAGCTATAATGGAGGAAACAAAAGAGCATATCAAAATAAATCTCCATAAAAATTAGTTAGCTTTGAAGTATCTGACAAATTAAGTCTAAGCTCAGAATAAACTTGGGAATACATCCCTATAGTTAAAAATGATGCTTCTAGTTAGACAGATTTGGGTTCAAATCCTGGCTGGGCCTTGGGAAAGTTTCTGAACCTCACCGTTTCAGTGTCTTCAACTCTAAAGTAGGGATAATAATGATGTTTGTGAAGATTAAGTGAGATAATGCAAGTAAAGCCTTTAGCTTCCTCTCTAGCAAAAACAATTACTAAACTAGACGTGTTTACTAAAAGCAAATTAAAACTGCTATGTCCCCGTCTTCACAGACTTTACTGTCTGGTTAGTGAGATACATTACACAGGTATGTGATTATTTTATTACACATCATGACAAAGGATATAAAAAGTACAAATCTATTAAAAATTCAATAAAGATTAGGTATAATAAGTGAGAAAACATCCTCCTCTTAGTCCAAAGAAGAGAATGCAGCCATTCCAGAAAAAAATAAAGTGACCAGAAGGTTCTCCCCTCTTAACTAAATACCAGATTTAATACCTGGGCTTTTCACTGGCCTCGAAAAGTCCCTAAAACCATGGTTCTCATGGGGGTGATTTCCCCTCTAGGGGGCAACTGGAATGTCTGAAGACATTTTGTCATCACAATTTGTGGGGTACTACTGGTGTCTAGTGAGTAGAGGCCAAAGATGCTGCTAAATGTCCTATTTATAGGACAGCTCCCATAACAAAGAATTATCTAGGCTAAAATAGCAATAGCACTGCTGTTGAAAACCCTATGCTAAGGGAAGGAAAATGAGAAATTCTCTACAAATTATAAATGAAAAGGGGGGAATATATCAAAATCACCAAGGGAATATTTTTTCTTGAACATTTCATTAAACTTTTTATTCAATAATAATTATAAAACATTTAACTTTTATTTAATTTTGCATTGTTATTTCCATTGTGAGAATAAATGACTAAAATATTAAGTGATTTACCTGATCTATAGTTCTTAATCTAAGATCATTCAACTTATAATTTAATATCTGCAGTAGAATATTAAAAGTACGCAATATGCACGACATCTATAAAACCCATAAACAAATCATACAACACGAAAGCAAAGAGTATAAGGATCACCTGACACTGAACACAGCAATAGATATCACTGTTGATAGCACTCAAAATCAGCATACAGAGATTTGAGGCATTCTTGAATTCAGAGAGGGGTGAGCTGACACTGATTCTATAGGACCAGGGAAACATACATCTGCCACCTGGGCAATTTCTTAAACATGAGATTCTCTGAGACCACTGCAGACCTTCTACACAGCATCAGCAGAAGAAGGATCCTGGAATCACTATTTTTAAAACTCTCCAATTGACAGTGACAGAGTTGGTCCACAAGTCACAGATGTGGTTCATCAATACTAATCTATGTCAAGACCATACAGAGGCCTGATCAAATCAAAATATGGGATGTTCCCTCTATTACCTGTCAATCCACTGGGCGAAAATTGCCAGGCCATCATGTCTTAAATACTTCTTGTTAAAAGTACACCTATGTAGTTCACCCACAGCCCTTCACAGTCCTGTAAGTGTCAGGAACCTGATTGACAGCCACTTCCAGTTTTCTTTCAATTAAAATTTTTATTCAGAAGTGGAAGTTTTAAATAAACAGTTTCTGAAAAGTCAGTCAAGACACAATAGATGAGTCAAATTCAACCTGCTGGCCACTGGCTGGCAGCTAGAAATTAACCTAAAGCTACCCTGCAGCTAGGGAAAGTAGGGCTCAGACATTCTATAGGAGGCTGCAAAGACTGCAATGCTCTAATCACTCTCAGTTCCTAGAAAGCTAAGGAAACTGAATTAGTTTAAGAGCTACCTCAACAGTTTGTGTCTTCTTTCACAGGAAGGAGAAAAATGGCCCTATTATTGTTATACGAATGAACCATGCATGAGAATTCTTCCAAACAAATCCTCAACCCCTGCAATCAACCCCACTCTGGGGTTCTTTCAAAAACCTGGACTCCACTAGTCTCACCTCCAGCTATCATAAGCCCACATTCTCCCAAGCTCCAAAGTATACTGGACTCCAGTGAATTTTGTGAAGATGGAATTCTCTCTTACCTTCAGGGCCATTACACATGCTACGACTTTGTTAGTAACAACCTGCTTCTACCTTTTTACCTACTCCCAATGTAACCACAGATTATCAGCTAAAATGTCTTTTTCTACTAACCTTCTCAAAACGAGATTAGGTTTTCCTGTTGATGGCTACTATAACATGCTTCTAATTAGCACATTTTACTATGGTTGCTTATTTAGTCATCTGTCTTCCCCTTTAGACAGTAGTTCTGGGACTCAGATACCTTGTAGATCTGATCTGATCTCAGATACCTTGTAGTTCACCACTGTAATCCTGGCACCTGATAGTGGACACTTAATAAATATTTATTGAATCAATAGCATGAGATGAGAAGAACTTTCTCATAAAGCAATCTCATTTTCTAGCAGTTCACCAATTATTTGAAATAGTGCTTCTAATAGAAATATTTTGTGACTTTGATAAATTTTTTAAGGTATGATCAGTTTGATTAGCTAACAGTGTTATAAGGGTTACAGTAAAATTCCAATATCATGTAGTCATAGTGCCCTACACATCTAATACTGTATTTCATAAATCTTCCTTTGGTCCTTTCCTAGTCAAAAGTTGGTAACTGCCTGCCTATTCCATGTTTCAACTATTCATTTCCAATAGACACTTCAAATCTCTTGTCATTTACTCTCAGTTTTCCCATTATCCCTCATCTTATATCTTTCTTCATCCTTCTACTCTCTTTGATACATGCACCAACTTAAGTCTTCTTTAACCTAAGTTTTACTTAAGCCTTCCACTTCTGTCTTTTACATTATTTCAGGGTGTTCTTTTCCCCGCCGTACGCTATGCATGCCTCAACTGAAATTACTTGCTTGTGAAATTACCTGGAAGGTGAGCTCCTCGAGAGGAAAGACTGTTACTCACTTCTATACCCAGGCACGGTGAGCCACACAGAAGATGTTCAGTGAACATCTGTTGCTGTTTTTCATCTTCTTAAGCAACTGAGCCTAGCTTTAGCTTTTTGTGGTTAACCTTCCATATTTCAGTTTCTTTTGTCCTATCAACCTGAATTCTTCAAGGGGAAGAAAGACACACTATGGCTCCTCTCTAAATCACGTTCGAGTGTCAAAAGACTTAGGACTCTGGGCATCACAATTTTCATTAATTTCATTCTGAACTGGTTCACAATTCTTTAAGCATCAAGTATAACCTCCCTCCTATTACGGATAAACACAAGCCAAGTAAAACTTTTTAACACTTATAGCATAAAAAATTATCCCCAAAATTCAGAAATCTTACCTCCTGGTTTGTTTTCTGACCTGGTTTCATATAGAAAATAAAAACTGTGTCAAAGGGACGACATGGCAAGAGATCCAGATACCCAATGTCATCAAAAAATCCAGGTATCGTGGAGTCAAGTGCAATAAGGTGAGGAGGTAGGCGACTATTTGCAGGCTCCTACCACCAAAGGAAGAAAGGAGAAATTATCATCTCTTTTCATTATTCTAATTATAAAAGCAATACTTGCTCATGGTTTAATAAATATTAAGTAAAAAAATTATAAAGTGGCAGGAATAAGCACAACCATTATCCTGAACTAGAAAAGCTATTTAACATTCTTGTATACTTCCTTTCAATTGCTTTTTTTGTCAAAGACAATGGAGATCATACTATATATATAATTTTGGATCCTATTTTCTCTGTAATATATCACGCTTTCTAGAAAAAAATAAAAAATTTCATGGGGGGAGCCTGGGTGACTCAGTCGGTTAATTAGCCGACTCAATTTTGGCTCTGGTCATGATCTCAGGATTGTGAGACTGAGCCCCACATTGGGCTCAATGCTGGAGCCTGCTTGAGATTCTTTCTCTCCCTCTCCCTATGCCCCTCCACCCACTTGTGTGAGCTCAGAGTAATGTTCATACTCTCCATCACCAACTCACTTTTCTACAACACAGAACATTTTCCATTGATGTGCTGAAACCCAAAACCAGCAATGTTGCCCCTGCTTTCCTAAAAAGTTAACCTTTGGCCTTTAACCAAGTAGCTACTAGGGAGTGAGGGCAGGGGACAACTTGTGCAATGAGCAACTTCTTGCCTAGCACATGTCAGTTGTGCTTTTCAAAACAAAGAGGCCTTAGTACAAACCCCAAATCCGCCTCGGGCAAGCTATTTCACATTTCTGAGCCTGTTTCCACATCTGTAAAATAGGGATAGTATCATTTTTTTTGTAAAACTGTTTTAAGGATAATGGAATTAAGAATAATGGCAATAGGGGTGCCTGGGTGGCTCAGTCGGTTAAGCATCTGCCTTCAGCTCAGGTCATAATCTCAGGGTCCTGGGATCGAGCCCCATATCGGGCTCCCTGCTCAGTGAGGAGTCTGCTTCTTCCTCTCCCTCTGTACCTCCCCACATTTTAAACTTTTTTGTGCTTTTTCAAATAAATAAAATATTAAAAAAAAAAAAAAAGAAGAAGAATGGCAATATCTGGGCCCTGGCTGGTTCAGTCAGTAGAGTGTGCGACACTTGATCTCAGGGTTGTGAGTTCAAGCCCCATCCTGGGTGAGGAGCCTACTTAAAAAAAAAAAAAAAAAAAAAAAAGAATGGCAATATTTACCTTCCAGGTTGGCTGGCTGTGCACTAAGTACTGCATGAAGCGTCTCACACAGTCTCAAACAGCCACAGTGAGGTGGGTACTTTTATCGTCTCCATTTCAGATGAGGAGCTAAGACTTGGAGACATCGGGCAACTGCCCAAGATCACAGAGCTGGCAAGCACTGGTGCCAGGACATAAACCCAGCCAGTCTGATCTTAAAACCTGCACAACATAGGAAGTTCTCTGCTCACAAATACTTGTTACTTTTTAAAAGTGGCATTAAAGAGCAGAGCCCATTGTAGCTTGTACCTTCAGTCATAAATGCTGATAGGAGAAGATTTTTAACATTCTTGTTCTAATTATCTGTAGATTTCATTTGTACATGTGATATGGGCCCTACAGTACTCAGGGAATTTCAGAGCTATGTGTATTACCAAAGCAGCCCCCTCAGACAGGGGGATCGTCCCCTCAATCCGGAAGGATTCATGGGACAAACGGTTTTGGACTTGTAGAGTAAAAACTATAGCACCACAGAATTTCATCTACTTGCAATGCAGGGTAAGATTTATTTATTTAATTCCTTCTGTCCTCATAAAAATGTTTTAGCTATTATCAACTCCATGTTAATTTATGAATATATTTACTCATAGAGGTTTAGGAAAATTACCTTCAATGCTTCTAAGGACAAAAATCCAAAGTGGGAAAGGAAAAGGCGTGCTGTTTGGAATTCCTGGGCAGGTGGTGGAGGCTTACAATCCGTAACTGGGTCAGGAAAACTTCTCTTTTGCAGTTCTTCCTCACTTTGATGTTCAAGGTGTACTTCATAAGCAATCTGCTGGGTCATGCCATTCCTTAATTTTTCATGTCTCTCTTCTAACTGAAATAAACCAAATATTTTATTATTTTGGAATTATCATAAAAGTAATAGGATTAATCTTAATTTAAGAATAAAAATAAAGCTTTAAGCAACAAAGGAAATGCAGATAATTTTCAGTGATCAACACTGAGTTTCAATTCAATACAGAATGCAACTAAGCAAACATGTTTCAAGGTTAAAACAAATACCCAAAAAACTCCCCTGTAGCCCCAACAATGATGTCCTTCATCTCCTTGCTGTAAATGAAACCATTCTGTCTCTGCTTCCCCTCAAATGGGCAAGAAAGAGGGCAGAGTTGTTGCTTTCACCCACTCTCCCTCACCACTGTCCACCCTCACCGTACAGCCCCTCACGTTGAAAGTCCTCATCCGTATGGATTACTCTACTAGATTCAGGGATTCTCTCCGACCGCCTGCTTCCCTTCTGATCAATCCTAGCTTAAACTCCATCCTCTGTGGTGAGCAATGATCCTTCCAATAGCCTGGCTTGTATTTCTATAACCTCCTCAACCTTCACAACTTTGGCCATCTATGAGCACACTCTGTACCTCAGATAAGCCGTATTTTAAAGAGCTACAATGATGAGATTCCCTTCTCCAACCACAAGCCCCCTTCTGCAGCTCTCCCACACCTTCCCTCCCTAAGCTGTGCTTTCCCAGCACTGTGAGCATTCAAACCCTCCTCGTATTGTCCCAGCCAGTAGTATCCTGGCTTTATCTATTTCCCAGCCAAGCCTAACACCCCAAATCTAACATCTTAGTACCCTCTTCTAAACATATAAATGGCCATGTTTTTTTATTCTTCCATATTCTTACCCCTATCAATCTCCACACCACTCAAATTTTTTTACTCAATGCCTCCAAATCCCAAGGACTTTTGAAGAAGAAAGTTAGCACAGTAAGTTAAATAATTTCACTAGAGACAATTCTATTTAACCTGGGCTGGGCTGCCTGGCAATTTTATGAGCTATCTTTTATTTCCTATTTCACTGCTAAGAACTAAAATTAAAATTTACATGAGCTCCCTCCTTTCCACCTTCAAATGTCTCTGAACCTCCACCTGTTCTCTCCTTCTCTCCTGTCTTACCAGAAATATGGTTTTTCTAGACACAATCACTCAGACTCTTGACCCTACTCTACGGCCTTATTTGATTACTTATCATTTTCCTAGCCCATCTTACAGTATTAGCAGACACAGGCCCTTTTTCCACTGCTTCCTTCCTTTCAGCCTCTAAGCATGTTCATATTCCTCACAACTATGAGTTAAAAAAAAAACAGAGAGAAAGAAAGAAAAAAGAAAAGTAAAAACTAGCTTTGCCTTGACTTAGCTAGGCCATTTCCTCATGCTATTATCCACTCTCTTAAATGCTAACTGTGTAATTCATGTTCAGTGCCTCTCATTAACCACTCACCCTCCAGCCCCTCACACTCCTGTCCCTGATTTTAACACTCTTTTGGACCTGCTCTCAAAGGTCACCCACACATTCATGCCAAAATCCAGGGGCCTCTACTTAGTGCTCCTTCTCTCTGATCTGACTACTGTAAGCAGCCTCCATTCCTGTCCTATTCTCTCATGCCCTGACATACTTCTGCCCCCTACTTCTTAAACTTCTCTCTTGATCTAAGATACCAATTACTTAATCTAATTATCTAAATTAATCTAAAACCAAATACATTTTTCCCATCTTCCCAAACATGTCCTCTTCCTAAATAATCCATATTTCTGTAAATAGCACCGATATCTCCTTTGTCACTCAGCTTCAGAATCTAAGTTCTTCAGTTTTTTTTCCTTCTCTCATCAATCGAAGACTGCTTGGGTCTACCTCTACAGTACATTCCATGTGTTTCAGCTTCCACTATCAGCCAGGTAGTCCTTCCTTTTCCCTGCCTTGATGGTCATCAAAATCTCTGAATTGGTCTCCCGTCTCCAAATATCCTCCACCATTCTGATCATGTTCCCATCCTGCTGAAACCTACCATGGACCAGCCCAGACGCCTCTCTAGGAGGGGTCCAGGTCCTTTCAATCAGCCACAAATACTTCTTACTACATGGTAACCTGGATGACAGAGATCTAGGTTATCTTATGAACCACCTCCAATAACATCAAAAAAAAAGTCTCGACCACGGCAGTTGTTCAAGAATGTTTAGTCATTCTGTTAACAACAGCTGACAATAACTTATCTTACTTCTTCAGTGACAATTTCATGCAAATCTGGAATGCTCAGATCTGCTTTCACAAAAGGAATCTTATCCACCTCTTCAGGAAATGGTCGATGTTTGACAGTATATTTAAATCCAACATCATTTTTAGGAACTGGACGAGGTTCAGGTACAAAAAGCTGTTAAAATAAAACAAATAATGTTATATGAATTACATTTGGTGCCATCTGTAATGACATGTACTTCCCTGGTCTCTTAGATGCCTGTTTCCCTAGGATTACATAACACTGGAACTCAGCATCTGCAAATACCACTGCTAACACTGAAGGTAAACAGCCTGTGTACCAGTGTATTCCTTTGTTTCTATAAACATGTTCATCATTTTGCAGATTTGGTGACTCTAACAGCCCCAGGCCAGAATTTCCCATATTAAGTGGTAAACCAATGGATAAGGCAGTTCAGAACTTAAGGCTCAAACTTCCCTCTCCTCCCAGGGTTCTCAAATCATCCCGCATAACGAAGTACAAGTTTAGGTCCCCTGGGCCTCTCTGGACAGGGAGGGAGTTCAACTGAGTCCCAATCTAGATCCTTGTGGCTCCAGATCCCTGCTTTGATATACATTAACTGTGTGGCTTCTGCTTTTGCATCTGAAAAGTGGAAATAATCCATCACAAGGATGTTGTAACGATTAAATAAACATGTGTAAGGCACACATTAAAGCATCAACAAACTTTAGTTCCTTTCCTGGTCTCCTTCCTCCTGTCTTTAATGCTAATTTAGTGGCTTACAGTGCTGACAGAATGTGATCTGCATGATGCCACCAAGCAAAAACAGGCGTGTGCTCCTCACAGGGTAAAAACACATCTCATCTAAAAGAGGCAGCCAGGATGTTAAGTGATTTTAGACACATGCTCCAATTTTGTGGTGGTCGCTCTTAAACGCTGGTAACATCTTATGAAATCATGTTTTAAAGAATTTCTAGTAACGTAAGTAAAAGCTTGTAATGTAATCAGTGAAAAGAACGGCATACAAAAAGGACTCAAATTCTATTTAATATTATCGTGTACAGAAAGGAAAAAAGGCTGTAAAGAAATCCACTAAAGTACTTAGTGACTACCTCTGGAAAGTCAGAGTACAGATGATTTAAAATTTCTTCCTTATTATCTGAATTTTCCAAACTTCTCCCATGAGCAAATTTTATTCACAAAATTACAAACATTACAAAGAAAATAAACTATGCCATCCCAAATAAGATTTCATTAAATTATACAGCATATTAAAAAAATTATAGGGCATATTACCAATTATACAGGAATAAATTATATAAAAACAATGTGAAACTAAGCCCTGTTGCCAGAGAGATCGAGAGTCTGGCCAAATTTTTTTCATACATGGCGCATACCTGAGTTTTATTATATTTAACACAACATAAAAAAATGAGGCCACGGCTCAGAACAGTAGTTCTTAATCATAAGCAGATTCAGAATCACCTGGAAAGCTTTTTGAAAATACACCTGTCATGAAGATTCTTTAAAGAGTAATTTAGTGGATGTGGGAATTATGGGCTCCTAAGATGATTCTGATGTGAACCAAGGGACTGAACCCTGGATCAAAAATATTTATCGATGAATTTTTAAAAATATTTTTATTGTTATGTTAATCACCATACATTACATCATTAGTTTTAGATGTAGTGTTCCATGATTCATTGTTTGTGCATAACACCCAGTGCTCCATGCAGAACGTGCCCTCTTTAGTACCCACCACCAGGCTAACCCATCCTCCCACCCCCTCCCCTCTAGAACCCTCAGTTTGTTTTTCAGAGTCCATCGTCTCTCATGGTCCGTCTCCCCCTCTTTTATCAATGAATTTTGTTGGGATGTTATTTAACCTTTAAGTCATAACACACACGCACACTCGAATGCACGCACTCACTCACTCCTAGTCACTTCCCTGTAATTTCTAATGGATACCTTCTGATTTGCTTTTGCTCCTCTGGGTAAAAGGCAAAGCTGTTGTGCCCAAGCAAGTCTTCCAGACATTCCCCGGACCAGCACAGTGACAGAGGGGAAAAAATCATCTAGAATAAAATATTGGTGTAAAAAATTTTTATTTCAGACAACAATGATTTAAAATACACCTGTTATTAACTGTAGAGCCTCTAATAATCCAAGCCCAGCACAGTGTTTGAAAGCCACAGTGTTCTTGTCCGTGTGCCACCTCTGCGGTTTCTGCCATATCCACATACCGTAAGTACTATTATCTTACTTTTTATCAACCACTTTCTTTTTTAAACTTAAATCTATTTTAAAAGGAAACTGTGTATCTTTAAATGGAAAACTGAATTTTGGTGTGCTAATAATGTATTTTTTAAACACATGTTTAACAATACATAATGTTCACCAATATACTGACTACCACCACCTCCTGCGTCCAGTGGCACACGTACACATTTTTGGCAAACCCTGTCCTAGCCAATATGCTTAGTGCAGACAGACGGACGGGGTGTCTGCAGTGCTGCTACTGCATTCCCCCACGCCTTGCGTACTGCTCTCCACCACAGGCAGTCACTGTGCCAGCCCAGGGGAAGTTCAGGGGCAGGGAACTGGGGGGGCAGGGAGGCAGGGAGGAACTCAAGATGGAGTTCCTGAGCGACCCAGATCTTCCTTCTTATTCCCTCCTTTGTCCTGGTGTGGGAACTAAACTTTTTCAAACTTTTCTTTCTCACTTCTTCTATTGACTATTATAATCAACTATTAAAATGTCCTTGTATATCTATAAAATCCCAACTGTTTATACTTTTAGTACACTTCCAGTACCGTGAAATTACTTGGAATGAGAGCAGGGAAGTCCTAAAAAATCTGGAAGAGGGCTGAGACTTGCCCCTCAGGCCAGGAAACCCAAAGGGAACATGGAGATTTTAGACTCTTTAGCAGGTGGCCTGGGAGGAGAAGGATGGAGGAATCCTGAATAAAATGCACAAGCCAGGGAAGAAAGGGAAACAAGCCCTGGGTCTGGGACAGAGAAGAAAGAAGTGCATGCAGGGAATAGTTGGAACTAGCACTTCTGGACCTGGGCAATGATTAAAGGCCACATCTATTTTATATTAAAGTCACTGTATCTTACCACTAGATAATGGAAACCTGTCATGGTATTTATTCATCTGTGAACTATAGGGAAATGTCTCATTTTTGTTTTATGGATTCATGAGATTCTACTCATATAGTCTCAACAGAATTTGCATGGGACTGTAAGACCCTGTTCACCTTTGTAAAGGTAACAAGTCTTTAATTACTGAGAAAATCCTATGGGGCAGGGACAACAGAAAAGGACAGTACGAGGCTCAGAAAATTTGGACACTAGTCCCAGTCATACCACGTACTTCTCGGGTAACCCTGACCAAGTCACATACCACATACCCTCTCTGAGCCTCCGTTTCTTCACCTGTAAATGAAGGAACAGTGGGTGATTCCCTGGACCCTCTCTGCCCATAGGTTCTGTAACCTTCACTTTCCCAGAAATAAGGGTCTGAGAACATGCTTCCTTTACATACTGGCTGATTCCAACTGCCATCAGAAAAAAAGTATACTCTGAGTAGCCTGGGTTGCAGTGGTAATCATATACCTTGAGATGGCTTATAATTGGAGGGAAGTTGAGGAGGGAACGAGTGTATGCTGTGTCACTGGAAAATCATTAAAGGGTTTTCAGGAGGGCACTGGCATGGTCAGATCCATACTTGAGGAAGAGTATAATGGTGGCAGCAGGTAGGATTGGGGTAAGGATAAGACATTTTGGAACCAAAGGAGGGGGGATCAGACCATGTAGGAAGCAACCACAATAATTTCAGTAAAAAATAATAAGGCCCTACATTTGGATGTATTGGGTGGGATGCAGAGGAAAAAAAGATGCAAGAGTTACTGGGTAAGCAGAAACTTGGACACCAGTTATGGAAGGGAGAAACAGGAAGGAGCAGGCCAAGATGACTCCTCAAATTTCCTGCCTGTTTGGGTGGCACGGATAACAGAAATACAACAATGTGGAGTGAGGGCCAGAGGAGGAGAAGGGCAGGATCCGAAGTTCAAGAAGAGTAATAATCATTTTTATACATAGTACAGAAGAGAAAATACCCCACTAAAGTAAACTTTTTATAGAACTACAGAGCTCCTTTCTGAGATTTCTTTGTATGTATTTCAGATACATACAAAGAACCTCTTAAGAGAGTCTATTTAATATGTGTATTCTATTTTCTGACCCTCTAATTTTTCAGTTACTACTATCACACAGCTAGAAGACCTTTTGACAAATGCAAAATTGTGTGCATTTGCAGTCTTTTCCTTCCCTGATCCTGGAAACAGCCTGTGAGTACTGATGAACACATTGATTTAGCAGTGGAGAAGGCCCAAAGTGCTGAAACTTACTCTGTTCATTTCCAAGAGGTTGCTCCAGCATTGCCAGGATGACACTGTTATCCAAGACAAAGTACCGGAAACTATGCTTGTTTATGGTTGGCAGCCTGGAGTATTTAATCAAAGTGGTCTCATTCACCAGACTACAAGGAGAGGCAGGACCACTGGGTGAAGGAAATGCGCCAAGCAACTGCATAATACTATGGAGAATGCAAAAGATAACAGTTAATCCCCAAAGCAAAATCTTAAGTTTACCTCATGCATCGATGTGTCCTTCTGCTCTTTGAATTTTAATTGACCACGGCCATGCTTCCTCTTTGCAAGTCAGATTTACTCCCTGTGGTGGACGTTGTGGTGTGTGGTCCAGAATCCTGCCTCCAAGACTGAAAGCTCCAGTCCCCCAGATGCAGAGAGATGGTGGCCACAGCTTTCAACTGCATCCCTCTCTAGGACCCGCTCTCAGCCAAGAAGAAGCACCTCACCCCAAATCTCTGCTTTGCCCTGGGACAGCCCACAGCCAGTGAAAGGGTGACGTGGGGGTATCAAGTCCCATCCCAGCCTCAAAGCTCTTTGTTGCACCTGCCCCAGCTTAGTGCTTCCCTCTGCTCAGTCCTGCCTCCTTCACTCCCACAGAGCGGCTGATCCTAAGAGCACCTTCCAATTAACTTCTTGCAAGGAAATTTCTCTCAGAGCTTGCTATCCAGAGAACCCAACTAACCACACTTCTAAATTGTGGAGCTCCCAAAGATATATTAAAAAAAATATGTTATGTGCTCCAGGTGTCAGGATTATGCTAGCTAAAGCATTCTAGACATAAAAAAGGACCCAAAGACCAGCCAAACCTCAATATTTCAGATGAGGAAATTCAGGCTCAGATGTGATAAATGATTTTTAAGCAACCAGGAACCAGGGCTTGCTGCCTTCTCACTGTGTGGTCCTGAGTAGACATCATCCTCATTTTACAGATAAGACTGAAGGTACTAATAGTACACCTTATAGAACTATTGTAATTACTAAATAAGACTATTTTAAAAAAATGCTTTGTAAACTGGAACTCAACTGAACAAAACTTTAACATTCAGCAATGTTTATGTCCATAGAGATTTCTGCATACATTCAATTAACAATAATAACTGGCACTTATCATAAGGCACTGGTCCACTTTACACACGTTCTTTTATTTAGCTATCAAAACAACCCTATGAGGTAAGTACATTATTATTCCCATTTTATAATGAAAAAACTGAAACACAGAAAGTATCTTGTAATGATTTTACCTTGTGGTCCTAATATCACCTGCCTTTTCATATGCATCTCATTTGGAGTCTGACGTACTACCAGTGTATCAGAAGGCCTTCCCCATATACACTTCATTTGGAAAACTAATACTCCCCAACACATTTTTGTCATCTCAATCCTTAGTTTGAGTGGCCTCTCCCTTTCTCCTTCATTCTAATGCCTGAACACAAAAACCTCTGATAATGGAAGGCAACACTGCTCAAGAGATGTTTTCCATCCAAAATGTTCTCTCCTCTTAGGAGGAGGATGGTCTAAAAATTTCAAAGACCAGGAGAATCTGATGGTGAGTTCAAGTCTCTAAGGATTTGTGGAAAACAGGTGAAATACCAGCAGACCAGAAATAGGAAAATGTGACTTCAGTTTTCTAATACAGGACAGAGACAGATGTCATAAAGTATATGGACCATGTGAGTTTGTCATGTTCCACACAAGATTCTAAGACAATATCAAATGGGCTGCTGGCAAGGAAATAGGTTACTAAGATCAAATCACACCAGCCTAACCATATTTTCTCTTCTGATAGTGACCAGACTGGAAAGGCAAAAAATGGTCTCTGAAATCAAGACATACAAGTATTTGACAGTGTATGGTGATAACCTTGGAGACAACATTGAAAAATCCCTGTCAACCTGAATGGAAATCTCTGATGGTGTGCTTTGTGAGTCTCTCTCTGTTCAATATTTTCACCAGTGTCTTTGATTAGGACACACACATAGCAGGCTCATTAAATCTGCGGTTGACCAAAGTTGAGCTGCAGAGTTAATATGTCAGAGGAAGAGTTGGGATCCAAATAATGAGGTAAAGCTTACATAAAGAGATCTCAAGTTTAAATGTAGAGTTCTGTACATCCAAATACCCCCAAACAAGTAAGTACACGATGAGAAAAACAGACAAAAGATAAATGTGTGAAAAAAGACTCTAATTTTAGTTGACTTTATGCAAATCATCAAGTTCTCAAAAAGCCAATGCAGTCTCAAAGTACATTTTAATGAAAATATAATATCCTACAGAGCGTAAAGATCATCCAACTCACCTAGAATATTGTACTCAGTACCTTTAAGAGGTACATATGTAGTCAAACCCACACCGCTGAGAGAAAAATGACCAGAATGATAAAAGTACTTGAATCTCTGTCATACAACAAATAGCTTAAAGTAATGGCAGAAACAAATCACTATTTTCATGAGCACTATATCTTCAGACATCGTTACTGCCTGGAAAGAGGACTCCACTATCAAGAGTTAGAATTAGAACCAATAGGTGAAAGTTAAAGTGGGATAGATTTCAGTTCAATGTAAACATCAAATTTTTAACAATAAAAATGAAATGGGAACCCTGGAGGTTAGAGTATCCCAAAATTAGGGACTAAATAACTCGGTATACATGTCTTACAGGGGGCTTTCATAGAAGGGCTGCTGAAAGGTGTTCCAAGAGTCCTAATTCTGAATTTGTATTAGCACACGAAGGAGAAAACACCCAACCAGCCAATCTGCACTTCATAACTGTCTACTATTCTTAGCACTGTGAGAGGTGTTGAAGAAGGAAATGTGGCCTCTATCCAAGTTGGGGAGACAACACTAGCATGTATCAAATATAACCAGATACAATTGTGACAGTATAGAATTCCATACTATGCAGTCGGGTCTGACTGAATGAGCACAGAGGCACAGAAAAGAGTCATCATTCAGAAGCAGAATAGCCAAGGAAGGTCCCATGGAGGTAGCCAGATCCAACGTGAGCACTGAACAGTGGAGGATGTGATCGCAGGGAAAAGAGGGAAGTCATGAAACCCAGGGAATACACAGAGACAGGTATGAGCATGCCCACAAATGGCCTGCCAGGTCCCACTATGGCAGAAGGGATGTGCTGGGAAAGATCAGACAGTACGAGTAGGGACAGAATAAGGAGGGCCTTGACAGCCAAACAAGGAGTTCAGACAACATGGCAGGAAACAGATCTATTCAGTTTTCAACCACTCAAGCAGCAGAAAAAAAATAAACAGTGCCTAAGGATGAGTTAAAAAGTGGAATGCAAGGGGAGCGAGCCTGGGTGGCTCAGTTGTTAAGCATCTGCCTTCGGCTCGGGTTGTGATCCCGGGGTCCTGGGATCGAGCCCCGCATCAGGCTCTCTGCTCAGCAGGAAGCCTGCTTCTCCCTCTCCCACTCCCCCTGCTTGTGTTCCTGCTGTCGCTATCTCTGTCAAATAAATAAATAATATCTTAAAAAAAAAACAAAACGGAATGCAAGATGAACAGGGTGAGATTAAAAACAGGGAAATTAGGTAAGAAGTGAGAAAAGCCTAGACCAGGATGCTGAGGTTAGAGGGGATGGAGAAAATACTTCTAAAAATAAAGTCTACTGGACTCAGTCACTGGCTTCATATGGGGAATGACAGATAAAGCAGAGATAACTCAGAAAAAAAGCCAAAGGTCTATGTTTGCATAATTAGAAAACAGCAGTAATTTTGAGGGAACAGACAGATTTGGTTTGGGACAGGTTTCATGATGACAATACTCTGCAGGGCCCTCTTCAAGACTGGTAACTGGAGATAACATTTGTGGAGTTGGCAGCAGAAACCAGATAGCTGCAGATAAAACAGATGAGCCACATAGATAACCACTGGCTAGGCTGCCTGGAAGCCAGGGCTCACTACTTATTCTGAGCACATATCCAATTCTTGCAGTGTCATATTCTCACAGGAATGAGGCTAGGATGCAGCAAACTTACTTTTGTATAATACAGAGTTCCCAGTGAGAAATGCTCTCCCCCTTTCTCTCCATATCTTTCTTACTCTTCCAGGCACACATCAAGGCTCAGTTCTTTTATAAAGCTTTTCAGTCTACCCCACCCCCAACACGGTCTTCTCTCTGAACTTTTTTTTGAAGACTTATTTGAAAGACACACACACACACACACACACACAGAGTGAGGGGAGGGGCAGAGGAAGATAATCTTGGAGCAGACTCTCCACTGAGCGCGAAGCCCAACTCGGGGCTCAATCTCACCATCCATGAGATCATGATCTGAGCCGAAACCAAGAGTTGGAAGGGCACCTGGGTGGCTCAGTTGGTTAAGCATTTGTGTTTGGCTCAGGGTCCTGGGATTGAGCACCGCATTAGGCTCCCTGCTCAGCAGGGAATCTGCTTCTCCCTCTGCCCCTCCCTCCACTCGTGCACAAGCTCTCTCTCTCAGATAAATAAAGAAAATCTTCAAAAACCAAACCAAACCAAGAGCTGGACACTTAACTGACTGAGCCATCCAGGCACCCCTCTGAACTTGTATTATTTCTAGTACTCATCGCCTGTGTAAGTACATGTTTCAACAGTTGCATTCACATTTTCCTAATTTTCTAGCTATTAGCCAAACCTCCAGAAGCACACTGAGAGCCTAGCCAGTGCAGTAAGCAGGACTAAACTAAAGCATACATGCTTCTCTTGGGGAGTCTTCGGAATGTTCTCGATCTTCACCAACGAGTAAAGTGTTTTGGAATCATGGGACTCTACAAAGGCCTTGAAGCCAAACTGCTACAGACAGTCCTCACTGCTGCTCTCATGGTCCTGGTTTATGAGAAACTGACAGCTGCTGCCTTCACAGTTATGGGGCTGAAGGGTGCCCGCAAGCACTGAGACACCTCACACTGCAAAGTGCAGCAAGATGCTCAAGATGGGGGGTTCCTTCTGTGTGAAGGGAAGTGATTCTCTGTTTATTCTTGCTGTGTGCACCATGAACTTTACCCTCATTGGCTGGAAAAGCGTCTAAGGGTAAACATGGAATATAGCCAGCTGGACCTGTCCACAACTTAATTTTTATGACGGTTGGTTGAATTTTGTGGGGGAGGTTAGTCTAATGGTCGTACAAAAAAAAAACCATTACTGAAAACCTGAAGATGGAAGTTTGTGGGTGTTTACTGTTTTTCTTAAGGTGAATGGACTTTCTACTTTCTACTTTCTGTAATCTTTTCCAGTTAAAATCTTTCTTAAATTTATCAGCTGTTCTTTTCCTCTGATTCTAGGGACACATTTAATACCATATAATTCTCCTCATATACTTTTGTATGTTTTAATCTTCGTATTTCCTCACTAAAAATATTATGATTGTTCCACCAAAAAAAAAAAAAAAGCATGCATGCTTCTAAAAATGTACTGAATGACCAAAGCCCAAGAGGAAGAGAAATAAATCCAACTTTACTGTGCACGCCCCAAGTGATAAATAGACCACTGAACTCAAAAGATTCTGGGATCTTAGTAAGGGCTGATTTACATACAAATCTGCAAGCAGTCTTGCCTACCACTTTACAACCAAGATGAGCCAATCCAGACTAACCTGACATCCTCCTTCCTGCTTTTATATTTTCTGGGTCTTCACCCACACTACCCTTTCATAAGCTCCAACTTTCCAACTGCTATGTGATTCTACCTAATCTTCTCCACTCAACTCTTCCCTCCAATCCATAAATATGCCTACACTGCCTTCCCTCCCTCTTTCCACTCTCCTCAAGTACCAGCCAAATCCAAACTCTTTCAGCAATCTTTGCTATTTTTCTAAGGTTCCAACCTGTCTCCATCCCTTTACTACCAAAATGATTAGAACAGAAATCTTCTCTTGCTGCCTTCTTAACCACTCTGTAATCTGGCTTTTGATGAAACTACACCCATCCTGTAAAAGTCAGGTCCAATGTCATCCTCTCTAGAAATCTTTGATTGCCCCATATCTGGAAGTATTCATTTCCCCCTTCCAGCATGTTATTATACCTCTTCTCCTGCAGCACTTACTCTCCACCTAACATTATAGCTATTTGTGCTCATCTCTTACCTTCCCTATTGGACAAGAAGCTCCTTGAGGGTGGTGACTAAATCTGATTTATCTTTACAATCCTATTATAAGTTCAAAAGAGGGAGCTCATAGATCTTGACTGAATGCACTTCTAATACATATATAAATGTAACAGAATATAGACCACTGAGCTAAGAAGCAGGAGACTTAATAGTGTGACCTCAGGCAGATCCCATCTCTGGACTCAGGCACCAAAGTGAAGAGGAAGAGTAAGGCTCTCTGAGATCCTGTCTAACTCTAACATGATATGACTTCAATTAAAGCCAACTAGCACAGAAAAACAAGAACCCAAACTCTCAGCCCCATATTCCTGGTTTCTTTTGGTCCCCAAAACAAGTTTTTCCTTTCCATTTTATTTCTAAAGAAAAAGTACCCTGGAAGATTACATCACTTCATGCTGAACAACTGGGGAGGAGAAGAAACGTGGATCGCAGCTAGCCCCATCTAACTGCTAGGTGCAATCCCTGTGCAGTCACTTTCCATACCATGTTAGGGTGGCTTCAGCAGCATCCTTTACCCTCATAGATGCAGGGTTTGGCTCCTTATCTCCTTTGTACTTGACCTCTTGCTCACTGTTCTTGGACTTACTTCCTGAAATACCCAGTTCCACAATCTCCAATACTTCCTTAAGACAGTCCTAGAAGCAGGAAAGGCAAATCAGTTTTTGTAATAAACCTATCTTATGAGAAGATAAGGAAATGCAGCAAAATGCTAACAGTGGTTGTGTTTTGGTGGTGGGCTTCAGTTTCCTTCTCACTTTAAAAGGTGTATGTTAATTTCACAATAATATAATAAACTTTGCCCCCCAATTTTTCTTTAAAGAACTGAATTTGAATGTTCAGAGTTAGATAATAAATGATAAATTCAATTCAATCTTATCAGTTATAATTCTTATAAAATTACCACAGACTATAAAATCATGAAAGCCCCAGTTTAAGAGACAGAACTGTAATTCAGTTAAACCTGGGGTGGTTTAAGACATTAAGTCACTAAGATTAAAAAAAAATTCAGGAGCAAGATGGAAACCTAAGACATTAGATTATCCAAAGGGAAGTTCATCAGTTACTGAAATTTTTAAGCAATTCTTGGTACCATAACATTAGAAGCCATAATGAAAATAACTAAGATTTAATCAATAGTATTATTTTAAAATGATACAAAGCTCTCCATAAATTCAATGAGACTGATACCTCTTATTTACACTATGAATTCTTGATAACCACCTGCCTCCCTATAAGGAAGATATTAAATGGAACAATGGCAAGGGAAATCAGCCTAGATATATCTGTGCCTACTTGAAAGTGGAAAGTATGTGTGAAATGAAATTTTTAATATACAGGCAAACCGTTACGGCAAGCTGTGCTCTAGGTTTGCAACCTGGCTACCAACTGCCCTTCGAAGTTCGGCAATGGGTGACCAAAGTGCCTTCTGGCCATCTCAAAGCTACCACATCCTTTCAAGAAAGAATTTTCTTGATAGTTCAGATAAATTAGTCAAGGCTCCATCTTTCAAAAGAACTTCTCTATGGATTAATTTGCAACCAAATATAAGCATGATGACAATTTTTGAGTTGAGCAAGTGTCCTACCAAAATATAACAAGTATATTCAGTTTAAAGTATGCAATATTGTACTTAAATATTCTCTTTTAAGGGCATCTTCCCAACATACATTTTTGTTTCTCCTTCCTGTTTTAAGACCTAGTAAACTAACCTTTTCATCAAGCATATCAGGGTGCTCTGTCAGCCAGACACAGAGACACTGAAAAGCTGCTACTATCATGGAGTGCAGATCCCGGGAGTGAAGAGGAGCTGGCCGACTACACTGGTACACAATGTAGCTGCACACGGAACTGATGGCTCGCTTCCGGTCTCCGGAGTCAACCACCACCTTCACCTGAGCATATTCATATGGGGAACACAGTTAGCCAGGAACCACTGTACTGATTTTAAACTATCTGCACTGCAGCCTGGTCTTTCTGACCCTGGGATACACCACAGGAAGCCTTGCTTTCAAAAATTTTATTTATACAAAGGCACCAGGGTGGCTCAATCGGTTGTGTCCAACTCTTGATTGTGGCTCAGGTCATGATCCCAGGGTTGTAAGATCGAGTCCCATGTCAGGCACTGTGCTGGTGGTGGAGCCTGCTTGAGATTCTCTCTCCCCCTCTCCCTTTGCCCCTCCTCCTGCTCTCTCTCAAATAAATAAATCTTAAAAATAAGTATTATTTATACAGAGAAATATTTCAGATATATCATCATAAAATACTCTATAAAATCAGAGAACATTTTTCAAACTCCAAAACAGTTATTTCATTTTAGCATATTTTTTCATTGGCTAAAAACCTAAACTCCTGGGGTGCACCTATCCATCATCGTCAGATATCAAAAGAATATCTGGCAATGGAACATGTATACATTTCTGAAGCCCCCTAACCCAACCCTGCAGTAATGCTCTATGGGCTATAAAGTTCTGTATAGCTGTTCAGATGTATAATTAACATATAGGAAACTACACATATTTAAAGTGAAGAATTTCATAAATTTTGGCATAAGTATACACTTGTGAACTATCACCACAATCAAAATAGTGAAAAATATCCATCACCCCCTAAAATATCCTCATGCACCTTTCTAATCCTTTTTTCCACTCCTTTGTGCCCCTTCCTTAGGTTACTACTGATCTGCTTTCTGTCAATACAGGTTAATCTGCATTTTCTAGAGTTTTATACAAATAAAATCATATGTATTGTATTCTTTTTTGGGGAGGGGGTCTGGCTTCTTCTACTCAGCATAAATATTTTGAAATTTATGCACATTTTTATGTGCATTTATTAAAATCAGATGATCCTACAATGACACAAAATGTCACGTTGAAAATTTAAGGGTATTATAAGAAAATACAAAATCAACAGGTAGGGGCGCCTGGGTGGCTCAGTCGTTAAGCATCTGCCTTCAGCTCAGGTCATGATCCCGGGCTCCTGGGATTGAGCCCCGCACCGGGCTCTCTGCTCGGCAGGAAGTCTGCTTCTCCCTCTCCCACTCCCCCACTTGTGCTCCCTCTCTCGCTGTGTCTCTGTCAAATAAATAAATAAAATCTTAAAAAAAAAAAATCAACAGATATTCTATTATCATGTGCAAATAAATAGGAAGTACTGAAATGTTTCCTGTAACTTAACAGCAAAAGTATCATTCGTAATCTTTGAGCCTATTAAAAAAAGTAAAGTTCACTTTGTAAAATTTCACTTGGAGGCTTACTTTTGCACACTCTGGATAAAACTATGTTTGAGTATAAGCAACGCTGTAATACCCATTTCAAGGAGTTGAGAGATACGGGAAAAAGAGTCACGGTCCCAAGCTATTGGGCTAAAATAAAAGGACTGTTCTCCTCACCTTTGCCAGGCCAGAAAGGAGCTCTAGAGCTGCCAGTGATATGCTCATGTCTTGCCGCCACTGGGAGTTGAGTCTTTGGGTGACAAGATGAATGCTGCGAATCAGGAGCCCAGCAGCTGAATCTGTATTAAGAGCTAGGATATAACCCCAATGCCACGTCCCACAGGGAGGGAAAACAACTAAGCATTAGTAACGAGAAGCACAGCATTCCACCAGGCACAGACCACAGCAGCCACAGTGAGCACGACGGGCACCCACACAGTGCTATGCTCCCCACCCCATTGGCCTGAGCGTCAAGCCTGACTGAACAACAGTGCACAGGGCACACACACTGGACCAAAGCAGCTTCTAGCTCCCAGCTCAGGTACTTTTACACAGACATCCACTAGGATTTGGCAGTTCAATATATCTTAAAAATTTCTTAACTCATAGAGAGTTACATTTTCAAAAAAACAATGAAAAGGCTATCAATTACTGCCTTGGAATTTTATAGAAAAAAGAATTCACATTTTAGAATCTCCTCAGATGTTAGGAATACCCTAAAACATCTGTTGAAATTATTTTCAGGGTTTAAACTATCAAAAGTCACATGCAATGCCTTTTCAAACACATTTTAACATTTAATTCTCTAAAGCTACTTTAATGTTTCTTTAAAAAAAATTAAATAACCAAGTCAACATATTTTTATTTGGCCTCTAGTTCTACATTTAAAAGTAATTGCTAATTAGCTAATAATAAATTAGGACAAATTAAACTGATTTTATAAAGGAAGCTTTAGGGACATTATACCTGTCGATCCTATCAGAAAGAGGGCAGTGACAACAGAAAAAGGAATGATCATTAAAGAGAGACATTCATGCGACACTAACACAAATCTGGATTTCTTAGTAAAAACTACTTTACGACATTACAAGCAGAACTCACTAACACCAGTTCAAAAGGCTGAAACAAACAATAATCACTTCAAACATTTATATTAGAACACATACAATAATTCAAAAAGTTCTTTAGTTCAGAAGTGTTTTAGAAAGCATGAAAAACAAATTTTCACCCACAGTATACTTAAATCCATGAACATAATGAATAAGTTAACAATTTAAATAACTGCTTTATAAATGCAATATTTAAATTTGTTTAATAACCTTAACATAATGACCAGATGTATTTGACATGCTCAAGGATACTTAAAGCAAACTGAAACATGCCTGGACTCCTAGGCTCATGAATTTTCCAGATAATTAAAAAATTAAATTTACATCCAAGGATCTAGATTTCATTCCAGTCATGTTGGACTAGCACTCACAGACTCAATACAATATTAATAATCATGTATAAAAAAAAAGGCACCCACAAATTCACAGAACCCGTAAAGTAAGTGCCAAGGTACAGGACATCACTGAAGAGGATGCTCTGCTAGCAAATGTTTCCTTACTTTTGCTTAAAATTTATAGGGTATATAATTTTTAAATACAAAGACTCTCTCCTCTGGGTTCCATCTAATGTATATTTTATCACTTCACGTACCACACTGCAATAATTGATGTGCTGGCTATCCCTATCATTAGAGCCTGAGGCAGAGCACGTTCTATTTCTCCATATTACCAGTATCTGGTAAAAGAATCCATAAATTTTTCCTGACCCCCCCACTATAATCATTTATAAAATCTAATAAACTACCCAAAATCTAGCTACTAAAAGCTATAGAGGTAATTTTAAAAGATTTGTTTTCTTTTTAAAAAATCTTTTAGACTAATAAGTATTAGGTTATTAAGTATTATACTTAAATACATTAAAATCATGAACATTACAATTTTGTTTAAAAAGATTGTTTTATGAATCTGGGCATTAAAACTTATTCAATAATCTTTGGATTTCAAAAAAACAAACATGGCTTACCATAATCCCTTAGGAGAGCTTGAGCAGGTCTTTCACTATCGGGAGTTGGGGGCTCTGTGCTTCCACCACTTGCTGAACTAATACCACTATTAGTGCGACTATGACTCTTCAGGTTATTCTCTCCACCACCCTAGTCAAATAAAAATGGATCAAAGATTTGAGAGCTACAACCAAAATTGACAAGTACAGATAGAAGTCAGTCATTAAAAGCCATGTTGATAAAACAGAATGGGCCAACTAAGTAGCACAAACTGATATACAGATAAAAATTGAGGAGGAGGGGTGCCTGGGTGGCGCAGTCGGTTAAGCGTCTGCTCTCGGCTCAGGTCATGGTCTCAGGGTCCCGGGATTAGGCCCTGCTTCGGGCTCCCTGCTCAGCGGGGAGCCTGCTTCTCCCTCTGCCTCTGCCGCTCCCCCTGCCTGTGCTCTCTCTCTCTCTGTCAAATGAATTAATAAAATCTTAAAAAACCGGACAAGGGATTAAAATTACTGTGGTGTTTTTGCGTAGACACCATCTACTGAAGGGTATGAAGGGTCTGATGATTATGGGTGTCCATTCTGGAGTCTTCTTTGCTGCTGTTTATAAAGGGCCAGCCCAAGACCTTTTCTATCTTCACTAGACTTCACTAGCTAATGACTCTGGGCCCTTAAACAATTACCCCATGTCTCCTAAGCAAGACTTCAGGAGTACAAGCTTAAAAAAACAAAACGCAAATAAACAACAGTAACTTTCAAATGTAGTTACATCATAGAACACAAACAATAAGATATCATGGTTAGTATAAAGATTAATTTCTACATGTATGTGGGCTAACAAAGGTATCTGTTAAAGGTTTCTCTCATTTTCCCCCATATAAACAAAATTCATTATACCCAGATCAGTTGACTATTATTAGCTACCTACTGGGATACAAATATAATTTCCTTAATAATAATTTGATCACCCATCCTACATCTACCCAGCTCATTCCAGTATACCCTATAAATTTCCCCTCTCTCCTGCCTCTACTCCAGGTGTGGGGATCACATATCCTGAAGCCAGAAGCAAGGGTCAGTGGGAGTCTCTGGGAAGCTTTTTTTTTTTTTAAAAGATTTTATTTATTTATTTGACAGAGAGAGACACAGTGAGAGAGGGAATATAAGCAGGGGCAGCGGGAGAGGGAGAAGCAGACTTCCTGCTGAGCAGGGAGCCCGATGTGGGGCTCGATCCCAGGACTCTGGGATCATGACCCGAGCCGAAGGCAGACGCTTAACGACTGAGCCACCCAGGCGCCCCACTGGGAAGCTTTTTTAATTTGGAAGTACTGGTGCTTAAGGGGACCTTCAAACTTTGGTCTAGAGGAGCTAAAAGAGCTGATGAGATGGAAAAGAATAAACTCAGTACTTGTTTCTAGACAGCATTAAATCTACTAGGGATAGAAGGAATTATGGAATAGGAGGCTTTTCCTAGATTACTCAAGCCCAGTTCACCAGCACGGCAAAAGAAGTTAAGAGCTTTAAGTAGAGACTGCCCAGAAATAAAGACTGCATCTAGCTGAAATTTCTCTCATGCAGAATCTCTCAAGGACCTGATGAATGGCTAAGGAAACACTCAAAGGTAAGAAACCTCAAAATATATATTTTAAAATATGATCCTTCTGAATCAGTGAGCTGAATTTATGAACAAATGCCTTTAAAAATCACAAGGACAGGGGCGCCTGGGTGGCTCAGATGGTTGGGCGTCTGCCTTCGGCTCAGGTCATGATTCCAGGGTCCTGGGATCGAGCCCCGCATTGGGCTTTCTGCTCGGAGGGGAGCCTGCTTCTCCCTCTCCCTCTGTCTCCCCCCTGCTCATGCTCTCTCTCTCTCCGTATCTCTGTGTCTCAAATGAATAAATAAAATCTTTAAAAAAAAAAAAAAATCACAAGGACAGACATTTTGGAATGCAATTTACATAAAATCAGATGTTGATATTCTGACAGATTACATGTGGTATGCTTCTTACCATCTCCATTTGGCAACCAATGGCTTCTAAAAGTGCTGAATCTTGAACAATATTTAACATTGCCCCTGTAACAGCAAAAAAATGCATTTTATTTAAATACATGACAAGAATACTAAAATGGCTAAAATATCTCAATAGAGATAAGAATATGATTTTAGCTGACTATTCTTGAAATGTCCATAAAATTACTAATAAATCTATTGACGTATGAAAAAAACACTTTTTAGAAATGCCCTAATTCTGATCTGCCTTCAAAGTTTTAAAACCACATTTTCTAAAATAAACTTGAGGGTCAAACTTACCTATATAAAAACATGACCACTATCAGATATTTTTAAACTGATATTTAAAACCAGATGTAAGCATCTCAATTTCAAGGCTACTACAAACAGAAAAATTATTATGGAATACTTTAAAAAAACAGATTCTGTTCTTTTAGAAATAAAAGAAAAATAACAAAATAAAAATCACAGCTATGTCTTTCTGATCAGACTGCCTTTTTAAAAGATTTGCTTATTTATTTATTTATTTGAGGGAGAGAAAGCAAGAGAAGGAGAGGGTGTGAGTTGGGGGAGGAGCAGAGGGAGAGGGAGAATCTCAAGCAGACTCCTTGCAGGGCACAGAGCCTGGGGCTCGAGATGTGGGGCTTGATCCCATGACCTATGAAATCATGATCTGAGCTGAAATCACCAGTCGGATGCTCAACCAACTGAGCCACCCAGGTGCCCCTGATCAGACTGCTTTTTAAGAATGATTAAAGCCACATGGTTCAGGGTTACCCCTGTCTGCATATTCTGAAGGCTGCACATATTTACTATCAAGGAACTTACAGGACTAGAAAGGCTAGAACAGAAATAAGATGGTGAGCCTAGCACACTGCTTCTCATCTCAGTATGGGAGTACTCTTGTCCAGAATGGATAAAGAGAGGACAGACACAGCTTTGCCAATCTACGGCAAGAGTTGACAATTGACTCTTCCTTGAGATGTACACATGGAGCTCTTCAAAACAAGGGTAAAGCAAAACTAAATAACAACTCTGTAGAAAATTATCTGATTTCAAGTGATACATTATTTGAATAACCTAAAACACTACAACTTGGAGGCCCCCTCATAGCAAGATTTAACCTCTGTTCTTTCAACTCTTTCAAAATGAAAGGATTTATTCTTCGCTATTTATTCCACCTTCTCACTGCATAACATACTATACTTCCCAAACACTCCAACTATTCCTGCTACCACCAATTCTTTGGCCATGACATTTCCTCTCCTGAAATGAAATCCTAACCTCATTTCTGCCTATTCAAATTCTGCCCTAGAAGATCAAATTTAACTTCCACTTCCCCCCATGAAGTCTTCCTTGCTCTTTTGGTTTCTTCTCTCAACAGTAAAGACATTTAACAAGACATGCAATCAGCTCTGCCCGCTGTAATTATCTCACACTTTGTGAGAATATTCTAATCTCTGCAATAAGACTTGCTCAAGGATGAAAGCCATGCCATTCAGTTCTTTAGTACTGTCCTCAGAGCACCTATACCTAGGGCCATGCTCCTGGCTTTGACGAAAAGCCAGAAGTAAAAAAAAAAAAAAAAAGCCAGAAGTACAGAAAGAGACAGTTGTACAGTTGTAGTAATCAACTGACAAATAATGGGGGCTTAAAATACGGCAGTGGGCATAATGATGAGGAGCCATTTAAAACAGAGAATCAGGGACACCTGGGTGGCTCAGTCAGTTAAGCGTCTGCCTTTGGCTCAGGTCATGATCCCAGAGTCCTGGGATCAAGTCTTGCATCGGTGGGGGGGGGGGGGTCCCTGCTCAGCAGGGAGTCTGCTTCTCCCTCTGCCTGCCGCTCCCCCTGCTTGTGCCCTCTCTTTCTCTCTCTGATGAATAAATAAAATCTTAAAAAAATTTTTTTTTAATAAAAATAAAACAGAGAGGGGTGCCTGGGTGGCTTAGTCGTTAAGCGTCTGCCTTCGGCTCAGGTCTTGATCCCAGGATTCTGGGATCGAGCCCCGCACTGGGCTCCCTGCTCCACGGGAAGCCTGCTTCTCCCTCTCCCACTCCCCCTGCTTGTGTTCCCTCTCTCACTGTCTCTCTGTCAAATAAATAAATAAAATCTTTAAAAAAATTAAAAAAAAAAAATAAAACAGAGAATCAGTACGATCAGGAGACCAACAGAGAACATTAAGGAAAAAGGAAGGAAGCACAGCAACAGTTTCCTCCTGGTAGGGTTCTGACATAGCTTCCAGATTTACACCCAACTCAAAATTTTTTCCCCATGGACATAATGGGCAGGAGGCAGAGGAAAACGTAGATGTAAGGGAGGGAAGGAAAGAGGAGAGAGGGAAGAGGAAGAAGGGGGTAAGGGGACAGGAGGAGAGAGGAAAGGCAAGAGGAAAAGAGAAAAATAACACAAATAAAACTAAGCAAAAATGACCCCCTAAAACAACTATAATGCTTTCCCCTTCCTTCTTCTCACCCCTTTAAACTTTTTCACATATAAAAGCAAACAAATTCTGCCTCTGATTCAGAATAAGTAGAGCTGTATTAGGCTCAGGCTTCATCACTGACCCCTGCCTTCCAAGCATGCCTGGGGTCAACAGTGTGTGGGTTCACTTACAAAAAAATGTGTGAACACAAACCTAGTATCATTTGAGTGTTGTTGGGGTCCGTTTCCGTTTGCAAGGCACCTATTAGTATATTCACAAGTCTCAACTTCAGGGACAAAAAAGTTATTGGTTTATCATATGAAGAGCTGTCATCATTACTAAACTTTCCTTCCAGGACCACCTATGGAAGAAACAAATAATATTCAACATCAACTGTTGTGGTGCACTAGGCCCATGTGGCAACTCCTACAGTGGACAAAGAGACCAGGCTAACAAGCAAGGCTTTCAATCTGACTAGTATTAGCTCCTGTGCTAAGTCTGGCGCTAACTCACTCAACATGTGTTATTATTAGCTGTCACTAGCTATCGCCACCTGAAATAGTGGACCAAGGCATGCTGGCTGGCTGAAAGAAGAAATACCACAATAAATCAGCTTTGTCGATTTGATTGAAATAATCTGAGAAAAGTTTTAAAAAGCTCATGTTCCATTTTTAAAATACAATGTGACAGATTTAACCACACAAAACAGAATATAGAATATAAAAAACTTTAATAAAACATTACCTCAGATCTGACTGTGCCAAAATGATGTGGGAGGGGCAACAAAGAAAGGAGGATATTAATGGAAGATCTTCTCAATTCTGTTGGATTTACATAGCTTTTGAATTTTGAGAGTTCTCTGCCAAAAAAAAAAAAAAAGAAAGAAAGAAAGAAAAAAAGAAATAGCTATTGGTATTTCCAAACCAAAGCTTGTTTTTAGCTATTGCCAAATATACATTATGTCAATTTTTCACAATATAAGCACTGGATTTGGTTTCATAAAGAATGCAGTAACTACTTTCCACTGAGTTTATATTCTGCGGGGTGTGTGTATGTGTGCATGTGTGTGAATTTTTACGTTAAACTGTTAGAGAATTAAACTAGAATCTGACTGACTGATTTCAAATGTATGACCTACCTATAAAAGTAGGGCTGGGGTTGTTCTTAGCCCTCTAAACCAGGCCAAAAAGGATTCAACATGCCCAGGACAAATTAGAACTAAATGAATTCAGGGATGAGGTATATCTGGATGTTCTATGCTCACGTAATGTGATCTGAGTCCCCTTGGGCTATAAAGACAACTGCACAGGATAAATAAGGAAACTGGGGAGGAAGCACCAAAACAGACCAGGCCAAACCCAACAAGTGATATGCTAGTACAGAGTGAGAACTTACCTGTCAGGCAAAATGGTTTCAAGAGCTGAAATAAAGTAAGGAACCACAACATCAATCCCTTTCAAGTCACAGCAGAACAAAGGAGGGGAGTTTAGAATAACGCTGGCCAAGACAGGATGGCACACATAATCATTTATCTGCAAACCTTGAATTAAAAGCATGTAAAATCTAGGAAAGCAAGAAAAAAATTTTAAATAAACTGCTGATCAATTGTTTTCATAATTATTAATATTTTCTACACAGTCATCTGAAAGTCTATTTCCATTCTTCACTACTTCTATCCTTTAAGAGGTGTTACTAGAGTTAGAACAATTCAAAAGCAAATATACTAAAAACCAAATTATCTTTCCCAATGAAAAGAGAAAAAAGATTCATGTCTATTACACCTTCTTGAAGTGTTAAGCCTTGCAACTCAGTTATAGGTGCCTGCAAATGAAGTCACCAAAACAAGACAAATGACTGGAGTAATTAGTAATCAGTGAACTGAATTCCATGCCAGTAAAATTTTGCAACCTTTCCCAATTCCTGAAGAAGAAAAAAAGTGTGTGTTGTGGCTTTTCTTTCCCCATCATTTCCGGGGCGACAATGAAAGAAAGAAACCTTTCAACCCTGCATTTACCACGACATGGAGGTGAGTCTGAGTAAGACTCCTTTTAGGAATAATCCTGAGCCCACTTTCTTTTATCCTCCTCTCCTAACCCCCAATCAACTAAGTATTCGATCTTCCATCATTCAAGAGCAACTATATCGGTAAACTCTTCTACCACCATGAGGCACTTTTCTCCACAAACCTATTCGGGAAACAACTTCCTCACCTCCCGGTCACTACTCAGCACACTGCAATCTAGCTTCTCCTCCTAGAATCAGTTGAAACCATGTCAGCAAATAACCAACAGCCGCTCAACTGCTAAATCCAGAAGACATGTCTAAGTCTTAACTTCCTCTGCCTTTTTTAAAGCATTCAACCCTTTAATTACTCCCTTCTTCTCTTCTTTTCCTTCTGTGACCTCTGTAGATGTTTTCTGTAATAGACCCTCTTACTCCACCTGACTCCTATACTGGTATCCATCAGGCTGTCAAGCTCCACTCTCTAATAAGCTCTCTCGCACTAACCTGGTTTTAAGCTCCTGAATATAACCAAACCAATCTCTAGCCCATGCCTCTCAAGTGAGCCCCAGATCTGTTAACCAAAAGTGTGTTGGATACCTGAAAGCAGGTCATGTCTAATTATTGATTACTGATAATTTGTACTGATTACTCCAGTACTTCCTATGCACAGTGTCTGGCACACAGTAGGAACTTAAATATTTGTTGATTAATATCCTACAGGCATCTCAAACTCAATAGTTTCATAACTAATTCATCACTTGCCCTCTAACAAATCTGCTCTTTCAGGTGGTTGTACTCCCACCCATCCAGTCTTAGGGGCCAGACAGAAAGCTCACAATCACAGCCTTCTCCCTTATTGCTATTTACTCTTTGGAGTATCTCCCCAACCCATAGTCTCTCTCCTGAGACTATGCCCCCACCACAAGGGATGAGCTCCAGCACTTCGTGTGACCCACCCTCACAGTTGTTGCTGGCTAGACCAGAGGAAGACACCTGATTAATCAGATCCTCTTTCCCAGGAATCTGAAATTAGGCTTCAGAAATGTTAACTGGCCCCGCTGGTCATCTAGACCAAAGTCATGGAATTTGGGAACTCAGAGGCATACTGAATATAAGAAAATAATCTGCAGAGAAGAGAAGAATGAAGCATGGGAGACCATGAAGATAGAGAAACAGAAAGGAAGTTGTTTTGTTCCTTGGACACTTTCTAGTTTCTCATCCCTGCCCTTTTTGAGGCCCTGGTGCATGTCCTAACCTTAGAATGTATTAAATAGCACAGTTTCTCATAAGTCATTACCATTTTTGCTTAAATCACATTGAGGAGTTTCCTGTTACTTAAAGCCAAGAACCTATTAAGATACCCCTGATCAGCTGCCTGCATGTACCATTCTGTTTCAGGCCTATAGGATTCTGCACTCAGTTCCCTCTGATTCAGCTTAATCTTCATTCCTGAGAACCCAGCAGGTACAGACACCTGAATGTTCTTGTTGATCACTTTAGCAGCTATGCGAATGATCAGTTCAGGAAAGCAAAACAGAGTCAAGAAAAATAGGAGGCCACTACAAATTAATTTAGGAAAAAAGTGACAAGGTCTAAAGTGTCATGGTGAGGACAGAGGGGAGAGATTAGAAAGAGGGTTAAGTAACAGAAAGGCAGGAGTTGTTCACCATCCAAAGATAAAGAGGGAGAAGAGTCTAAAATGACTCCTAGTTTCTGGCCTGAGCAACTAAATGGCTGCCGGAGCCATTCACCAAGATGGCTGAAGTCACCGATTTGGGTAAGAGGACCCTACCCAACCTGCTAACACAGGCTGAACACTACCCATCCTTTTTAAGTCCAGCACAATCATCCCATCCTCTGGAACTGTTTCCTGAACCCCTGGGGTAAGTGTATACTGCTACTGCTTCTGAATGCCCACAGCACTTGATCCCTGCCTCTCTCCTACCAACTTCCTATTACTATTTGGATCATTGTTACTTAAGTACACGGCTTTGCTCACTTGAGAAGATAAGCTCCTCAGAGACCAGATTTACAGCTAACATTTCTGGACCATTTATAGTGCCTAATACTGTGCTAAAAATTTACTTGAGTAATGTGATCCTTCCAAATCTCTCCATCATTAATAAAAGTAAAATATAATGAAATAAGTAATACTTCTAAAATAAAAAGCATCTTAAGGATCTTTACCAAATTTGATGAGGCAGGTAAAATGCAAGAATTTCAAGCAAAAATTCCAATTACTTACAGACATTTGCAAGTATTTCAGACCCAAATTTACTTATCACTTCAGCCTACCAAGCCATGCTATAATAGAGTTTCACTATCAAAACTATATAAATGGAAAAATAAACGAAAAAATTCTAAGACCTGGATAAATAAGCTGGCAGAATCTCTTCTCCAGTCTTCTTGCTACAAAAAATCCTACACAGTGTCCCACAAGCCTCAGCTCTTCCTGCTTCATAGTTATCAGGAAATTCACTTGCATCAAACATAGGATTGGAAACCATGGTGTCTGTGGACATTTGTGACCCTTTCCGTCGAAACTCCATGCTAGCTTGTGTTGTAATGGCTGAGGAGAGAAAAGGAGCATTTTATTATATTTGTCAATATGCAAATAGGCTCATGGGACCCTGGACACAAAGATCAAGTGTTGGTGTCATTAAATTTTACTTAAATAGAATTCAGTAATGCTTTTGTTTGGCAACTACGTCTTATTTTTTTAAAAAGGGGCTCTCTGAAATCTTCTTTGAAAATGGCAACAATTAATTTACACTGGTATTATCAGTTTAATAGATTCTACTAGAAGCATTTTTCAACTAAATTTTTTGATCAGCAGAGTACATGTGTATATATCTGTATGTCAATACAGATATATAATAAAAGAATTTGGGTTTTCTGTTATTTATTCTGCTTTTTCCTCCCCCTGTAGAATGATGCTTAAACATTAAGAAAAATAGCTACTTCAATTTACACACTACCCCAGACAGACATCATAAGTGAATGGGCAAGCCCATGCCAGTTTGTATACTTTAGGGAGAGGGCAAAGTAAGGATGAGAAATGGGGAGGGAGGAAGAGAGAGCATTCCCACCACCCACCCAAATCCAAAACACACACCAAAGAATCGCCCAACCAAGCAAAATGAGAATGAATTTTAACAACCACAGACAGCAGCTAACTTGAGGTTGATAAATCAGAAAATTGGATTGGTAAGAAAGATTATCATGGTCATTCGTTGTCACTGAAACAGAAGCCCTTTGAAAGTTGCTTTTGTTGCTTTTATTTTTAACAAAAGATTTCACAGTGTACTGAATAATCACTCTGAAATCTTTTATCACTCCACATGAAATGTTTAAATTATTTTGTAATAGTTTTAATAGAATGCAGAGTCAAGCATAAATCTTTATGCAACTTCCCATGAGCCATTTTTAGTCCTGAAAAAGCTATCCAGCAATAATACATTTGAAAAACACTACATGCAGAATGCATACAAATCAAACACTAAATCTGTATAAAAATAAGCTTAAAGCTTTAAAAAAAAAAATAAAAAAGCCAAAACACAGTTAGTGCAAAGTCCTGGAATTCATGACATGACCAGACTAGTGTACAGAAATAATGGGACTGATTCAGGCAGATTAATTTGCTTTTGCCAACAATCTTCCCCATTCAAAACACAGAAAAGTATTTTTCTTCCCAAGTGCAAAAACTACAAGAGACAATGACAATCAAATTTTTTAATGGAATTATGAAAAAAATAAAAACATGACTGCAATTAAGGAGAAGCTTCTGGTTCCTACTTACAAGATTTATAAGAAAGAAGAATTTGGATAAAAGATGCTGCAAGATAATAGAAATAAATGGAAACAAATCAAAGGACAGCAGTAATTATAAAATACTTCAAAGATGGTGAAATTTTACAATAAGTTAAGAAGCTTTTTAGCTTTTTAAAAGTTAGATTAAAAGCTTTATGATACCACAAGCTAGTTCAAAAACAGGAAATTGTGCATTCAGATCCAAAATTATGATTTTTGTATCATGCAAAACAATGAACAAAGAAAATTACACAACTACAAAGAATTGAGGTTTTGAACTGCCAATAACGTGCATTAAAATTTTAGTTCATTAACCCTTCCCAGCTCAATGTTACTTTCACAAACTACAGTGTAATGTCACATCAGTCTAGAGCTAACCAGTTCATAGAAGCAAACATTTTAAGTTAGAGGTGAACTGCATGGCAGAATTCCTTGATGGCAGCCAGTACTTAGAAAACAGACTAACAGTGTTAGTATTTCTGAACCTTCCACCCCCGCCCCTCCAACCCCACCCCCACGACTTCAAGAGCAGCACCCAATAGCACTCAAACCCAGTGAAATACCAGGAAACCTCCTATCTCCTGGGTAATGTAACAGCCTTTCTCATCTCCAAACACAATAGGGGAAAGAGGAGCTTCTATCTTTTCTGTACCAAGGAAGATGTTAAAAGTAAAAATTGGTTGCCCACATATTTTCTGAATTATCCATCTTTTGGCACAAGAGGGTGAGCAAAGCTGTTACAAACTCCCTAGAGAGTGAGAAGATCTGTATATTCCCTTTAAGCAAGCCCACCAAGGAGGCAGGAGATTGAGCCATACTGGATTCAGGGATTTTAGTGTCAATAGCTTGATACCCAAAAGTTACAACTCTAAGAATTGCACCTTAATAAAAATAAAAATTAAAAATATGACTGATTCATTCTAGAAAATACAATATGAATTAATAAATATAAGCATGGTTCAGAAAACTCAAAATATAAGGCACATGAACATAAGAAAATATAAGCCAAAAATGGTTTTCTAAAAGTCTTCATTTAGTCATAAGTACATTTACTTATCCATACATAAGCACTACTTTCAAACTTATAAATAAAATATAATATGGAAATGGTAGAATATAAAGTGTCTGAATTTGAAAAAATAAACAAAGGAATCTGTAAACTCAAACATGCAATCTCAAATTATACTCCCAAAAATATCTTAATATTCACACCTTTTTAAATTATTTAAAAGATTTGTAAGGACATCCAAAATGATTAGACATGTATAACGCTCATATAGACCTTAGTTCTGAGATGATTAAGAACTCATCTTAGGTCATCATATTAGTTTTATGGTCATCATATTAGTTTTAATCCTTGGAACTAATATTCTCCCTAGAGATGCATAAACTAAAGCAATTAGGCATCCTTTTCTCTCAACCTACATCTAACCCCAGTTGGAAAAGTGCTTTCTTACCAAACAACCAGTACATTCATTAGTGCATATAACAGGGTGTCTGGGCACAAAGTCATTGCAGCTCAATAAATGCTGTCCATGATTATTGTTCTCTATAAGACATGTCATAAATATCCAGTACATTCTGCACTACCCCACACTCCCATCCTGCACGCTACACCACTACTTCCAAGTCAATCAGATTTCATTTAAATAGTGTCATTTCTGTAATAAAATCTAAATGAAGATATCGGGGTTGAGTTATTAATTCGCCACCAGTCTTATTTAGTTCCAGAGCAAATGGTATTTTTTAAAGTGTGCCCTGAAATAAAGTTCTCTGGACTAAAACCTGAGAAGTTTTTTTGATGAAGCAGAAATTTTCTAATATTTTATGTACCAATAAGTGAATGGCTGTCAGTCAGCATCTAAGAAAACACTTCTTGTGAATAAATTTCTGGTCAAAATCTTTAATTCTTACTATCAATATTATTATCCTGGCTGACATGAAGGGAACTTCCGGCCACCTACTGAAAGGAATTTGATTCAACATAAAGTGGCTAACCTGAAGTGTGTCTAACAAAACCAGACAAAAGCCAAACCTCATAGACATAAAAAGGACAGGTAGGAAAACTTCCAAATTCTGTTACTGCAGCTGGAAGGGGTTAAACACAAGACACTGCTTGGTCAGAGACAGAAAGCTTTTTAAGGTACATATTAATCTTGCAGGTAGGAAAGATTAAAAAGAAAAGAAAAGAGAAGAAAAACGTGGTAACATATTTCTTGAGCAATATTTACCAGTCATGCTGCTGTCTCTGTTTGTCCCATTATGAAGTTTGCAGTGAACAAATGCTGCATCAAATAACCACGATCCGAAGAGATTCAAGATGCTGTTAACCTTTGGTCTCCGAGGGGCAGGCAGCGGCCGGGGTTCAGAACTGGTCTGATTGGGACTTGACAGAGGAGAGGTGGACGATGTCTGGTGCTGAACTTTCGAGGCATGAGCAGTACTAACCTGTTAGAGGAGTACGAGAATATATCCACACTCAAGAAAAGTTTGAGAAAACAGCAGGACTTTTCTAAAATGTTGGCAGATTAAAAAGTCAACTTTATACAGCATAATCATGGAGACAAAAACCCTTACTGTGCTTGTCTTCATGGTGGCCTTATTCACAGTAACAGCCCGGTGCCTCCGGTTATGTGGTGGGGTGGTACTGACGGCAGTGCTCGGAGGCATACTTAATCTATTCACGGGTGTTGGAGGAGCACTGTCTGACCGGGGTCTAGAGATGCCTTTAAGAAAAAAACAAATGGAGTTATTCTTCATAGTTTCAAACGTGTGGTTAGAAAATCTGCCTCAAATAACACCAGTGAAGGCTCAGGACAGACTATGGCAGACACTGCTAGCTGCCTCCCAGTATCTATTCGTTCTTTCCTCCTGAGTTACAGAACACAAACTTTAGCTGGACATGGCTACCCCAAATACACAACTACGTATTCTAGCCTCCCTTACAGCTAGATGTGGCCATGTTCTGACCATAGAGAAGTGGGTGATTGTTGGGTGGGTATTCCAAGAAATCTTAGAAAGACCAATCAAGTACAGACTCTCCTCCCTTCCTAATTCCTGAACAGGATGGTTGGAACTCGTTTAACCATCACGGCCCATGAGAGAGTACACAAAGAGCCACAAGATAGAAGGGCCTTGGGTCCCTTACAATAATGGAATAGCTATAGCAGCCCTATACTGCCTAGCCCTGGCCTTACCATATGTGAAAATAAACTACCCTGTTCAAACCACTGGTATTTTTGGTTGTTATGTGGCCAAACTTAATTTGAATAATATATTACCTATGTAATGTATTAACAAGTGCACATAATAAATGTTTTAGAAAAAATAGATATTAAATATCAATGCCTTTCGGTAGGTTAAAAGTAGACTTTTCACATTCCTAAAATGTGAAAAATAGGTTTTTTATTTAAAGATTTTATTTATTTGAGAGAGACAGAGAACGAGTGCACAAGCAAGGGGAGCGGCAGGTAGAGGGAGAGGGAGAAGCAGGCCCCCAACTGAGCAGGGAGCCCGATACGGGGCTCGATCCTAGGACCCTGGGATCATGACCTGAGCCGAAGGCAGACACTTACCTGACTGAGCCACTCAGTTGCCCCAAAATGGTTTAAAACAGTGGTTCATGGGGCGCCTGGGTGGCTCAGTCGTTAAGCGTCTGCCTTCGGCTCAGGTCATGATCCCAGGGTCCTGGGATCGAGTCCCACATCGGGCTCCCTGCTCGGCGGGAGGCCTGCTTCTCCCTCTCCCGCTCCCCCTGCTTGTGTTCCCTCTCTCGCTCTCTGTCAAATAAATAAATAAAATCTTTAAAAAAATAAAATAAAACAGTGGTTCACAAAAGGTCTAATCTGCTTCCCAGTGACACACAAAAAATTGATACCTAATGTATTTTAATCTGTATTTTCTTGGATTCTGCAAATCATTTATTCATATCCTTTTCCATTTATCTACCAAGTCTTATTCTTTTTCTTAACATATTTTGATCTATTTATATAAAGACAACAAAAGCCTTCAACTATTACATTTGTTGCAAATAATTCTTCCTTCTTTGTCATTTGTAATCAAATCTGTTCATCTTTTTCTTTGGGCTTTCCATAAGTTTCTAAATCTATACTCTAGAGTTATCTACATGTAGGTCTCCAAACATTTAGCAACATACACAAAATTCACCTAAGAATGCATCCACCAGACAGCTGATTCCACGCATGGCACGAAAAAATATTTGAGGCAGATGTTTAAGGCAGGGATACTGATTCAATTCTTGTGGCATTCCGCTCACATTTAAGAACTGTTCCTGAAATTTGGGAGTTGAGCTTATAATGGCTGGGTTACTCAAATCCACGGGATTACTATCAAAAAAGAGAAAAAGAATTAATTACACAGAAAGGCTTTCTAATTTTAAAGGAAAATAGAAAATGATCATAGAAAAAGACATTTTAACAAAACTGAAATCACTGAAAGATGAAAAACACAAACTGGGAAAAAAGAGAATAGTTAACATCCCTAATTTATAAAAAGGGTAATTTAGAAACACAAACAGAAAAATGAGGCCAGTCAAACCAGAATGAGAAGATATGGAGAGAAAATGGTTTAAGAATTAGGGCAGTATGCAACAGAACAAAAGTTCCACAGGACACAAGGATGTAGCTAGTAGAGAGAAAAGTAAGAAGCAATAAAACCGAACTGAACAGAATTACTATAAAGAGAGAGCAGGTCCTGGGAGAGATAATATCAAGGCTGCAGCAGTAGGCATGAGAACAAATGTTACATGTACCATAGGGGACAAGCTTCTAGAGACTGCAGACTGAGTGCAGCTGAGGGCAGCCTGACTCTGCTGGGACAGGGAGAGCAGGAGGCAATGATGTAGATGGGCCTGTTGTCCAACATGGCTCCATCTGAGGGCTGTACTTAGCCGTCACACACTGAGCACCAACACAAAAGTTATAGCATGGTTCCTGCCCTAAGACACCGGGGAAAGAGCACACACGATACTAAATAATAGTACCTTAACATATGTAAGAAGCGAAACCATGTCTGTGCTACACACTCGTTATCCATTTCAGGAGGGATCAGACTGGCATCTTCATCAGGAACTTTAAATGGAGGAAATGAAGGACCATATGTAAAGCGTAGCAATCTGAAATACAAAAAAAATGCATAATACCAAGTTCCTTTCTTAGCAGAATGAAAAATATATTAAAGTATTAAAATATGTATTAAGTATTAAAATACTAAATATTAAAATATGATAACAGAAATACAAGAGAAAATAGATGATGTGTATTATACCTCACGGAAGTGAATAAGATAAATGAAAACGCTTGTTGATAAGAAACAAACTATAAGGGGATTTCCAGTTTTGTAAGATTAAAAAAAATGTTTCAACATTTGAATAATGTATTTGTTTTAAAAATTATTTGTTATTTAGTTAAATACCTATTTATATTGTTATATAATTTATATTATAAATGTATCTATAATTTATAAAACTATATATATAATGTTATACATTAGATATGTATCACATTATGATCTTATACTTTATATAACAGCTTTTAAATATATAATATGTAATATATAAAATTATATGTGATATAATTTCATAATTTATAAAATTACAAATCATATATTATCAAATTACAAATTATGAATTATTAAATTTTATTTATGAATAATTGCAAATAACATGAGTAAATTGTATAATCATATAATATGAAACTGATGTTTATATAGTTATATAATTATAATATAAATTGTTATTTAAATTATTTTTAAAAGATTCATCCTACTGCAAACTCCTTCAACACAACTAAGCTATAATTTATCCATAACTGCTATATAACTTGCATGAAGTTCAGAATTTATAGTGTTCCTTAAAAGTAATTCAGCAATTCAATTACTTAATTTAATAGTACTATTCCAAATGTATTTAAACTTTGACTCAATCATCTTATATCTAGAAATTACATCTTACTGAAATAACCAGAATACACACACTTTGTATAAAGTATCATATCAACATTTTTAAAGAACATAAATGTCTGAACAATTATTAAATAAATTATAATTTCATTTATATAATGAAAAACTACAAAGGCATTAAAAATATGATCTCGAGATTTAAGAATGGAAAAGGCACTTATAATTAATGGGACAAGAATCAAATTAAAAAAACAGATAATACTATATAGAATAATCTCAATTTTTTTTAATAAAGAGAAATGGAAAAAATACATTAAAATGTTAACAACACTGGCTATCTGTAAGTGATGGATATTTTTCCCTATATCTTCCAAATTTTCTATTTTAAGAATGTATTGCTTTTATAATCAAGATAAAAAGAAGTGTTATTTATTTTTTTGGAGCAGAAATTAGTTGACTTATTTAACATGATACAGGTATTATTTAGATGACTATTTTTTTTGGTTGCTAAAAATTTTTGTTTTGTTTTTTTTCCTTTATTTTTCATTTACACTTAATTATTATTTAAAAATAGACTTATAATTTTGACATTCACTACAATATAACAATAAAAAGAATATTCCAAAACTTCCATTTTTTTTACCTTAAATAGTGATAAAGATATAAACATAAACATTTCATTAACTCAGAAAAAGACCAGTCTACTTTCTGATACATAATGCTACCTATAAGTTATTTGTTCCTGCCTTCACACTGCTCTCCCCTCTACAAATCTAAATCAGATCAAGTCTCTAGATCTAAATGCCAGCTGACAGGAAACACAGAGGACAGAGAAACAACACAACCAGCACATAATCAGAAAAATTCAGAATGTGGAAGCACTCTAAGACAAACAACCCAGTTTCTTCAACAACAAAAACCCCAAAGAAATAAAAATGAGAGAGTAGGAACCTACAGTTTTAAGATAGGCTTAAGAACCTTGCTTGTTTTGATTCAATGGAATCAACCATAAAAAGAAAAAAAAAGGAGGCATGCAAGGGAAATTTAAACACTGAATGGCTAACTGATATTAAAGGAACTGTTAAAATTTTTTAGGTATGATAATTGTACTGTGATTGTTTTAAAAAGAATCCTCATCTTTTAGAGTTACATATTAAAATATGTAGAGTTGAGGGCGCCTGGGTGGCTCAGTCGGTTAAGCATCTGCCTTCAGCTCAGGTCATGATCCTGGGGTCCTGGGATCGAGCCCTGCATCAGGCTCCCTGGTCAGCGGGGAGTCTGCTTCTCCCTCTGCCCCTCACCTTGCTCTTGTGCTCTCTCTCTACTCTCTCTCAAATAAATAAATAAAATCTGTAGGGAAAAAAATATGTAGAATTGAAATGAAAAAACAAGTCTGAAAAAAAATAAAGCCTAAAGTTTACTCACATTACATATAAATGGTAAAAAAGGTAAAATTATTATAACAAACTACCTATTTGTGTTATAATATAGCACATTATAGGATGTCTCATTTCTGTAAAACTATGTATAAATATATATAATAGGATTTCTAGTGAACTTAACTTTTTTCATACCTTTCTATGGTTTTTCATTTTCTTTTATTTTTTTATTTTTATTTTTTTTGTTTTAAACCTAGGATCAAATAGTGACATGGTGTACTTTTGATATGGTTAGGTCTCCTTTGTTTCTTTTCTCTCTCTTTTTTTTTTTAGATTTTATTTATTTTCACAGAGAGAGAGAGCAAGAGAGAGAACACATTTTCTTTTATTTTTATTTTTTAAAAGATTTTATTTATTCATTTGACAGACACACAGCGAGAGAGGGAACACAAGCAGGGGGAGTGGGAGAGGGAGACCAGGCTCCCTACTGAGCAGGGAGCCCAATGCGGCACAGGACCCTGGGATCACGACCTGAGCCCAAGGCAGACGCCTAACAACTGAGCCACCCAGGCGCCCCTCTATGGTTTTTTAAAAATAATAATCATGGTATTTTAGTAATCAGATTAAGAACGGGATTTTGGCAAGGGAGGCAGGGTACAGAATTCTTCTCCATACTGCTTCTCCATACTTGCTTAATCTGAAAGGTTTTAAATTTGCCAGGCAGTAGCCAAACTGCTATATCCATATTTAAGAAGTGGCTTGCTTCTGTACCTAAAATGCAAGTAATAACAGACACAGGATACAGGCTTCTCACAACATATTCCGTGAATTCCAGGAAGACATGGAACTAGAAGGAAGCTGCCTTAGACCAGGTAGATGAAGGCAGGCAAGTCAATGAGAGTGACCTACCTTGAAGTGAGCGCACAGGTGACCTTGCTCCACTGCTCCACCACTGCCGGGTGGTGCCTCCAGTTTGCCACCATCTCCTTGGCTGTTTTCCAGTAAGGTGGTGTTGGGAAGCACCGAGTACAAGCTAGTAACCAAACCTCAAAGAGAACACCAATCAACTTCTCTGCTAGATTCTCAGCAATGCCACCTTACCAACAAAAAGAAAACATCTTTGGCATACTTATTTTTAAAGAAAAACCTTTAATTCATTGATTCAGGATAAGTGGTCAAAAAATCAAAATAACTGCAATGTTAAGTTCTGACTTTCAAATAGCCACTTATTAAGTAGGAATGAGAAACTATTCTTAGGAGCTCCTATGAAGAAAATCATGACTACATCAACCAATTATCATTTATCAAGTTTTCAAGTCACCCTGCTTGGTTCTTATCAAAGATCTTTACCTTCAGCAAGTGGGACAGACACAGAGGAGAAGGGGAAGGACGAATGTCTAGGATGTGTGACTACTGGGTCAGTTTCTGTGCTGACTGGTTTATGCACATGACCTCACGTATTCCTCACATTAATTCTGCAAGATAGATATTTATATCTTTTACCAATTATCAATTAAACACATTTTGAAGAAGAGAAAACTTAGATGAGAAAATTTAAGTAACCTCCGAGTTTACAAAGTCAGTAAGTGAAGGAATCAGAGCAAATAAATACTCAGGTCTTTCTACCTCCAACCTTTGTTGTAAAACTTTCAGGTGTTTGAAAGCTACCCTTCGGGGAGAGGGAGCTAAAGAAGGGAGCAAAAGGACCGGTGCTGTGCAGGACAGAGGCTCAACCATGAAAAACAGACCTGTTCCTCTGCTCTGAGCCCCGCAACCAGGGAGAAAAGCAGTAGTCTGTGCTCTGCATAGCTCCACAAGGCAAACTTGGGATTAGTAGGAAAAGTTATAAGGATGCATATTTCAAATAAGCAAAAATGAAGTTTCAACAATGAGCCCCAGAAGGGGAGAAACTGCCTGCGTTGAGTTGCTGAGACCCCTGGCATGGAGACTGTGTACCAAAGAGCTAATGAGTCAATGACTGGCTAGCTATCATCATAACAGACAAGGTATTCCTACTATGGACTCACTTTCAACAGTGGAATTCTATGATTTCCTTTAGATACTTTCCTGGACGCTGCATTTGTGCGAGATCACAAGTGCACACTTGTATGTCTGTAGTAAGAGACTACACAGATGAATAGGCAACAAGGGAACCTAGAACTAGAATATCAACTTACAATTTGTGTACATTGTGCTGTAACATACACAGCAGGGCCTCTAAAATACATTCTGAAGGCATAAAACTGGAGGCTTCTTAATGACAAGGTAATGAGTGGCATCCTGTCATATCTCCAAATAGAACCCTTAAGATTTTGTATGTTTCATTTGCTGAACAAAATATCTTCTGTAGCTGTCAAGTTTTCAGCGTCTACTTTGGTAACTACTTTGTAATCAGGTACAGTACTTACAGGTTCTACTTCAGTTAGCTGTTTCTTATATAGGCTCTATCTTAATAGACTAAACAAAACCTACTGTTCCTATCATTATCAAATATGCATTAACACACTGAGTCTCTCCCTAGATTAGCAAAATCATCACTGAAAGTAAAATAACTTCAGGGCTTCCATTCTAAGACCTGTTAACCTTGGTTTGTCAAATGTCATGCCAAATTGTAAATCCCTAATGAGTCTACTACTCATTGAGTTTAAAATGAACTGCCTCCAGAGCTCAGAAATAAATTAGAAAAAACATAAACAGACCTTGAACAGTTGGTGGGGCTAGAAGTATGTCATTAATCTGCAGAAGAAACAACAGTAAGACTTCCCACGTTTCTCGTGCCATGATGGATGACTCACGGGCCAGTTTCTGAATGGCTCTCAGGACCTGTAAGCATAGTCGGATCTGACTGGAGCCCTGTTCCTGTCTGAAGAAGACAGACATATCACTGACAAGCCTTGAGGAGAAAAAGCAAAGGCTTGAGGACAGGCGACTTACGGACACAGCAAGCAATGGTCCAATGACACTCCCTAAGAGCATCAGAGGACAGGACAAGGTGCAGCCTCTTCATTTCAAAGATATTTTGCCACCATACAGTTTGGCATTCTGGGATCTCAACCTACCATTTCTATGAGAGCTTGAAAAGCTCCTGGGGACAGGGGGGAACAGTAGAATGTAAGCTTCACCTCTGGATTTTCTAAGTCTAAAATGTGCCTGACACATAACAGGCACACCATTTTCTGCTGAGTGAATGAGTAAATACCCACAGCCCCTTCTGTTGCTCACAATGAAGCAGAATGGCCTTTGTATTCTTTTTAACATTTTTTAAACACACATTCACGAGAATTTAGAATGTGAATTTATGGTGGTCACAGTTCCTTTGAAGCTAATGTCTGCTAGAGAAGAGCCTATAGACCCAATGGAATATCCTCACCCTGAAACTGATGAGGTATGGAGGCAACTGCCTCAGAAATGAGCACCCTGCTACTGCTGTTCTAATAAAAAAGGCAACTTAACCTAAGATGGGGGTTCCAATGGTTCCCAAGATACCCTAGAAAAAAGTTTTATAACTCTCTTTAGTCTACAGGACCATTTTTTCTCAAGAGAATAAAATAGATCAAAGTATTGGAGCTAGAGTTGAAGAAAGAGGTCCAAGCCCCAGCCCCTTATCCCTACTTTCCAAAGTGGACCACCTGAGAATTTTGAGAATAGTAGGAAACTCACTGCATAAATGAGTGGTGAGTTGGCCTCCAGACCTCCTATGTGAAACCTAAGACAAGTAACTAATATTACTGAAATAAATCTCGAGGACAAGTTTCTATATTATGACTTATGTCACAAAGAACTGATAAAACAGAGCTTCCTCAAAATATCTAGAAAATGAAGTGAGTGGCCTTACCACTCCCGCCCCAACCTGAGGATAGAAGATTCTCAGATTCTGGGCCATGGCCCAGAAAACCAGACACTTACCCTAAAGTTGCAAACAAATGACACCAATAAGTTTTTCCTAAAGAAGTCCTACCAAGAGTAAAATGAGACATTCACCTAGGAAAGACAAAGACCCCCAAAGAGCAGGGAGACGTCCCATGTTCAGCTGGCAGTGAATCCAGCTCATGTGAAGCCATGAGTCTCAAGTTTGTGTCTGTTGCTCTAGCTACATGAAGAACAGTAGAAAACTATGTAATAGCCCCAAATCTCATCTAGCCATACAAGAAGTCCAGAATAAGAAATAAGAATAGCTCTGGGTTTGACACTCTTCCAAGTTAGCGATAAGACTCCAAGCCAGTAACCTAGGCCTACCCACTATTTCCAGGTACCTGTCTGCTAGTACAAAAGGAAACATCTGCTCTATAGGTAACTGTAGCCTCACTACGAAGACCTAAATTTAGGAGCAGTGTCCAAGTTTCTAAAGCTAAGAGAAACAGGATCATCTTTACTAAAAAATAAACAGAAAGGTCTACACACCAGAGATTTTCCTTTCCCAATGACCTGAGCCGAAGGCAGACGCTTAACAACTGAGCCACCCAGGTGCCCCCTCAACATTTTCAAAAAGAACTTATGATCTTCAGAAAAACTGTTCTTAGAACAAGGGCTGGTGAACTATAGCCCATGGGTCAAATCTGGACTACCACCTGTTTTTGTTGAAATTTTATTGGAACACTGCCATGCTCATTCATTTATACATTATCTATGGCTGCTTTCTCTACATCAGCAGAGTTGAGTAGTTAGGACACCATATAGCCCACAAATTTACTATCTGGGTCTTTATCAAAAAAGTTTGCCAACCACTGCTTTAGAAGAATATTACATTTTTTAAACTACATTATATTTGAGCAATGAAAACCCTAATCGATTTTAAAAGATGATTCACTCTTCATTCCATTATGCAAATAAAAAGGAGATCAAACTGATAGGCGGGCGCCTGGGTGGCTCAGTTGGTTAAGCGACTGCCTTCGGCTCAGGTCATGATCCTGGAGTCCCGGGATCGAGTCCCGCATCGGGCTCCCTGCTCGGCGGGGAGTCTGCTTATCCCTGTGACCTTCCCCCCTCTCATGTGCTCTCTCTCTATCACTCTCTCAAATAAATGAATAAATAAAATCTTTAAAAAACAAACAAACAAACAAAAAAAAAAACTGATAGGCAAAAAGAGAAAGGTTACTCCTGACTTATCTCTAGCAAAGTGGTAAAAAGTTTCTTCTGAGTGTCACTTTTTATAAAAACAACTAAGTAAACTTGATGACAATTTTGTGATCTGAATTAAAAAAAAAAAACAACCCTGATACTTCCAATAAAGGGAGAGGAGATCATACCTCCCAATACTTAGCACTGAAAATATTCAGCTCCCTAAGACACTGTTGGCCAGGAGAACTCTAGTACTCAGTTCAATATCCTCTCCAAAGAATGCACACACACTCTTGAGAAAACAAGCTAATGAACAAGGTACTCATGTTCTCAAAAGGGAAAAAAAGCAAAAGCCCAATTAACTCAAATGCCATTGATACTTTTTATCAATACAAATGAATTGAGCATGGAGAGGTGGTAAGAGTACAAAAAGGAAAGAAACACAGTGACAATACTACTCATCAAACTGTCCCATGCCCAAAGAAAAAGGCCAGTAAATTAGTCTCCTACATGGAGTGACAAAAGCATTAAAACTATTACACCATTTTAGAAGAGCCTGCTTAGACACAAATAATATGCTAATCATGGCCAACTACTTCCTATTACTACTTCTCTTTGAAATCAATAAATAATAAGCAACTAATATTTAATTCACACCTAAAGTAATGTAAGGACTGCACCAGGTACTGTGGAAGCCCAAAATATGTACAACCTAATTCTTGCCTTCCAGATGGTTAGCTGGGGAAATGAGACACACACATTTTAAAAGATAAACAGTGAAGACATAAAAGAGTGACACAGGAAGTAACACACTGGTTCAGAAAAGGTATGATCACTGTGGGTCAGGATGGTCAAGTAAGGCTTCTTTTTATAAGGCAGGATTTAAGATGAACCAACAAAAGTGAGATGTGGACAACTAGGAGAGGGAGAAGAGGAAGAAAAAGAAAAGGCCAGGTGAAGATGTGGAAAATCATTAAGGAGTCTTAAGGGAATGTGTAATTTATGAGTCTGACCAATGAGCAGGGCTCATGCAGAATTAGCAGCAGATAATCTGGCTAGATTATAGCCAGCATTTCACACAAGGCAAGGAGTTTATATTTGATCCTACACATCACAGTTCTCAATGAGATTTTTTTTTTTTTTTGAAGATTTTATTTATTTGACGGAGAGAGACACAGGGAGAAAGGGAACACAAGCAGGGGGAGTGGGAGAGGGAGAAGCAGGCTTCCCGCAGAGCAGGGAGCCTGATGTGGGGCCCAATCCCAGGACCCTGGGATCATGACCCAAGCTGAAGGCAGATGCCCAACGACAGAGCCACCCAGGTGCCCCTCAATGAGATTTTTTTTTAATTCAAATTTTACAAAGTAATCTTCTAAAACTCTTTAAAAAAATTTTTTTTGGGGGGGACACCTAGGTGGCTCAGTCAGTTAAGCGTCTGCCTTCAACTTAGGTCATGATCCCGGGATCCTGGAATCCAGCCCTGAGCTAGGCTCCCTGCTCAGTGGGGAGTCTGCTTGTCCCTCTCCCTCTGCCCCTCCCCTCTGCTCATGCTCTCTCTCACTCACTAATAAATAAATAAAATTTTTAAAAAATAATTTTTTTAAGTATACTCTATGCCACATGCGGGGCTCGAACTCATGACCCTGAGATCAAGAGTTGCATGCTCTACCGACTGAGCCAGCCAGGTGCCCCCAAAGTAAACTTCCTTCTAAATTTAAAAAGTTAAAATTTATAGAGTAGTTTTTGGATGATTCAAAGTCCCTCACCAGCTGATAAAGAAAAAGCTGTAACAAGAACTTTTCCAAAAGGAAGCCTCTTTGCCTCTTTCAAAGATATTAAGAAATCGCTAAAGACAGGTTTTTCTTAAAGGAAATTCTCATGAATGGATAAGAAACTAATTAATGCTTTCTTCTCCATTATTTTCTCTATTTCCCAAACTCTTTACAATGACATACAATCTTTTAGAATTGGAAAAAAAAAATTTTTTTTAAGATTTATTTATCTGAGAGAGAGAGTGCAACATGGGGAAAGCACAAGCAGGGGAGAGGGAGAAACAGACTCCCTGCCGAGCGGGCTTGAACCCAGGACCCTGAGATCATGACCTGAGCTGAAGCCTGACACTTAACTGACTGAGCCACCCAGGCACCCCTGGAAAAAAAATTTTAAGCCCACATAAGGTACTTATCACATATTATGATATTTAAGATCTTTGTCTTAGAAGATAGGAGAAAAAAATCAGTAACAAACTGTTAACATAATCTTTTGGCCTACTATGAATTTGCCCATAATTTCAAGTCTGCTTACTTCAATGTCTTCATTCTCTCATAGGAAAGATTCATTTTAAGGTAAACACTTAGGTGCCTAGAAAAGAATTATGATAGGCAAAAGTATGTTTTTTGAATGGAGGGGAAAGGTGTCATAGCATTTTAATATCTAACAGCTATCAGATCTTAGAAAGGAAACCAAAAGCCTTTAGTGAACACATACTTGTTAAAAACACTTAGTAAGGGGCACCTGGGTGGCTCAGTCGTTAAGCGTCTGCCTTCGGCTCAGTTCATGGTCCCAGGGTCCTGGGATCGAGCCTGCATCAGGCTCCCTGCTCAGCAGGAAGCCTGCTTCTCCCTCTCCCACTCCCCCTGCTTGAGTTCCCTCTCTCACTGTCAAAAAATAAAATCTTAAAAAAAAAAACAAAACTTAGTAAACATTATATAAGCCCATCTCTCTTATCATTCATATTAATACATTCTTTGAACAGTAATGAAAGTTACTTTTCAAAAGACTAACAATGAAATCAGCTCCTATTAATACAAAAAAGTAACATTTATGAATATTTTATTATGATCCTGATAACAGGCCAGACAGACAGGTATAGCTTACCTTGGTACAAAAAGATTTTGCAGGTGTTTTAGTATACTTTGAACATATAGATTAGGCTCTTTAATAACTGGCAATGGAATAGAATCTTTCGGCAATACTAGAGCCATAATCCAGTCTGTATATACATCAACACAATATTTTACAGTCTCTCCATCCAATGGAAGGGTCAGTCCATAGCAAATTACTTCCATCGTCCATTTCACCTAAACAAAAGAAAATATACATACAGAATTATCACACATCCCTACTATATTTCAGTAGACTGATTTAAAATATTTACCTCTTTTATTACCAAAAACCTCTCAAGTGACAGTATATTCATCTCAACTATGTATCATCAGATTTATTCTCAAGAATGTACTTTCCATGGATAAAACATACTCAGACAACATTTCCTAAGCAAAATATTTAAGAAGAAAATAAATTATTTATTTCTAAATATTAAGCCCATGTTGGCTTTTACCCATTAGACATTATTATTGTTTGCTATGTGAAATAAAAAGCAATTACGGGCCATCTTGATTTTCCCTAGAGGCTGGAGGCACAGAAATAGAAAATTTTAGCTATATTTCTTCTTTTAATTTGTATACAGGTATGTGTGTCATTTAGGAAATCATATACATAAATTCAATCATATTCCATTTCCAGATTATGCAACATTAACAAGCAACAGGAAGGAATATTAACTGCTCAACTCTTATTCTGTGACTTTTTCTGCCAAAGAAAATAATTAACATGGGAAGGTAAGAACAAACACAAGTGAGAAGGGACTTAAGCTGGGTAAGATCTTAACAAGGCACTTAGCTGCACTAAATGAGTGCTAGCCTCTTGACCCATCTGCATTACATCATAGAGGCTGAGAGAACTTGCCTAAGAAACTGCCAAACCATTGCCTGCAGTCATGAAGAATGAATACGATATGAGCAGAAAGGGAAAATAGCATAATTTACAAAAGAGGATGAAACAATATTCCAGATACTGTAGACTGGAAAGTTTCAGTGAATGCCAGACAAAACCGTGGGACAAAATTACTAAGCAGATGATCAGTGAGCACTTACAAAAAGGAAGCATGATCACTAGGAACCAGCCTACTCAAAAAGAACAAGTCATGCCAGACAAGCTTCATTCCTTTACTAACAGGTTACTATGAAGGCAGTGGACAATTGCATAACCCTGGCAATTTACAAAGCAACTTTCATAAATATCATCTAACCATCAAAATAACCCTGTGTGAGAGGGTACACTATCGTCACTTTATAGATAAGAAAAATGACACTTAGGAAGATTAAGCAATTTGGCCCAAGTCACTGGTGTGGAAATGGTAAAACTGAAAACTTGGGCCCTAGTCTTCCAGCTAGACATCTGAAGCTACTCTCACCATACTATCAATAGCCTTGTCTGGCTAGGGGGACCTGGGTTTTAGCAAGAAATGTGGTCAGATGCAGGATATCCTTTGGACAGGATGGAGACCTATGGCCCAGAGGAAAGTAGAACAGCTGTTTTTATAAGTGGTTGAGACACAAGATGAGAGAACACGGTGGGTTAATGCAGGAAGATCATTTTGAAGAAGGTGCCCAGTGGCATGCCAAAGGCCCTGCTGAGATTTGTAACTTAGGAAAAGACAGAAAAACAGATTATAGGCTGACCATCTGTAGATATCACAAAGCTAAAATGGACAGCTAACTTGTTAGATAGAAATTCAGGATTCAAAAAGACTTTAGCAGTTTAAAACAAAAGTTGAATCTAATAAGGTAAATACATGTACAGAAAATTTTAAGCTCAAAAACAACTACAAAGACTAAGGGTAAAATTACGTAACAACAATGTAACATAGATAATATAATACAATATTATCCGCAACAGTGATAAACTTTAAAGGCTTTAACACCACAGTGAAGCTGGGACAAATATAGGAGGGTGGGAGGAATTTAACCACGCATAAGAAAGGATTTTAAAAGGGACTGCAAGTCCGTAATTGTCAGATGAAAAGACAAAGGAGAAAATATCTCCGGTGATATCTCCATAATAGTTCAATTGTATAATTCTAGAGGGCACTGGATTCAAGGACTATTCTCTCGTATCTTTTTAAGGGTGGGGAAGGAGAACGAACAAGAGTGCAGCACAGCACCTCTATCCACTAATGTGCCCTCTCTTCCCAGGAGATAATTACAGACCCACCAGGAGGAGAGTGCACCAGGCCAAGCGCTGGACCTCAGGGTAAGTCTCTGCTAAGGTACTCTGAAGAGAGAAAAACGCTCCTCAGACCGAGAGGCTTCATCCTCCAGCAACCCATGGCCTGTGGAGGGTAAATAAACTGCCTTTAGAGCTATAAGCTTAGGCTTGTATCCAGTCTTCCATGTAGATTAGGTCTAATCTCTCCTTCACCAGAAAGAAATCAAAAAGTAAGGGGGAGAAAAAGTGGGCCTGGAAAATAAGTTAACCTGAAGTCTGAAGGCTGTACTCCTCAAGTACAGAGACAAAGTTCTAATCCCATATCTTAGCCAGACATCACACTAGCAAATTCCTGTATCCCTTCATTATCAGGGTCCCTTCATGACCTGCCCCTGAAAACTTCACTTCAGCCCAGTCACCTGAACCTAAGATCAGAGGACCACCTCCAGGCCAAGCCACTCTAGGAGCCCTTATCTTCAGGGACAGCAAACACAACCCCCATTCCAACCACTTGGGCTCATAGCCATATGCGCTTAGCTGCTCTGCAGCACTCTTAAATCTGAGAGTCAGGTAAGGATAGGCAGACATGGAGACACAGGAGGGCCTCAAGTTCAGTGCATATGTGAAGCCTGAAAACTTGACACAAGACAGGCCTTCAGTTAGAGGCCATACTGGAGTAGCAATGAAGACCTTCCGAACACACCTCTGAATAAAAATCTGAAAACTGGGCCCAGAGCTTAGAGGCAAGGGCCTGACACTTAAGCCTCTGTCTTGGGCACACAGCTCAAGTAGAGAGTTGGGTCTGGCTAGTAAGGAGCCAGCAGCACAATGGTACAACCTATTCCTTGACCCCCACAAACTCTCAGCCCCAACCTTCAACCCAAACAAAGGTCAAAATTTTAAAAAGTTGTACTGCATTGGACAGAAACCCATTAAAAGGACAATGTCAAATAAATTCTTCAGTAACAAAATTATGTTTTCACACAGTAGAATGAAAGGAAGAAACACTTACTTCTTTGTCAGTTTTTAATAAACTCTCACTACCAGCCACTGAAGGGGTACCTAAGGCCTGCCCAAGGGGATGGACCACTGCATTTGCCACCTCTCGCCCAACGCTCTCTGGATAGCTGTGCAGCACACTCGTGTGGCCCTGATCATTCTGAATCACCAAATGCAGTGACCTCCACTCAGAGTACATCGTGCCGCTAAAGGACTATCCAAATGGCACCTGAAAAGACAAAACAGAATTACTGTTAAATTACACTGTTGCAAATTAATAAAAATAAGTAAAACACAGATTTACCCTACACGGTAAGATAAAGCAGCTACGAACACACTGCCAAATAGACTGAGAAAAAAATACATCTAAATGTTTTGAGAATGTCCTAAAACAACCTCATGGCAAGATCAGGTAGGAAGGCAGATCCTGGGAAGCAGCTGTCTGAGCACCTCCCCAAAAGAGCCGCAGAAGCCCTGGAATGGAACTGGGACAGATGCCACTGTGCAGGGGGATAAAATTATCTGATTTGGTACTCATAACAAGAGGGAGCCCTCCTCATTCTATGTTCCAGGATAGAAAAAGATAGCAGAATGAAGCGCCCTAAGTAGGAAAGGAAGACAAAGGAAAGAGTTTACTCCAAGATCCAGATTTTTCAGTCAACAATTTCCAACTACCTATTACATGCTAGAAACATACCCCTGCAATTTCCCATCAATGTCCTCAAATCAGACATAAAATTCTTTGAGACTATTTCATTCCCTGCAGCAGTGACACACAAATTTCTAACAACAGTGTAGACTGGAAGTCACGGTGTTCTTCAGAAAATATATTAAGAGCTCCACTCACTGAGCATTTACGTGCTACTCATGCAATCATCAAAACAACTCAATGAATAGGAGTGCCTGGATGGCTCAGTAGGCTGAGTGTCCCGACTTTTGGTTTCAGCTCCGGTCTTGGAATCCAACCCCACATCAGGCTCCACGCTCAGCAGGGAGTCAGCTTGGGATTCTCTCCCTCCTTTTCCCTCTGCCCCTCCTCCCACTTGTGTGTGTGTGTATGCATGCATGGTCTCGCTCTCTCTCTCCCCGCCTAAAGATAAATAAATCTTGAAAAAAAACCCAACTCAGTGAATATTAATGAACGTTATCTCTATTCCACAGATGAAAAAGCTGAGACAGAGAGGTTTGCTACTTACCTGAGGCTTCAGAGCTATAACATGGTGGAGCTGGGTTTGAATCCATATCTGTTGGGTTCCAGGGACCATTCTCTTAACCATGGCATGTACTACCTTGTCCCTATCCTATACATTCTCCATGCATGTACTGCTTCACCCTGTGCTGTATATTCTCCATGAAATGATCTATGTCTACCATACAAATGAAAAACTTTCAGCCACAGAAAACATATCTGTATGAATACAATGTAAATGTTACAATCATAAACACCATGCTCATGAAGAGAATCAAGGATGGTTAGCTCTTTCCAATTAATTTCTGTTAACTTCCAACTTCTACTTGTTCTGAAATCTGTATGCCCAGCCAGCAGAGTTTAAGCAAAATACATGGGTACACTTAATCTTTAAAAAGTTCTATCCCTTGGGCGCCTGGGTGGCTCAGTTGGTTAAGCGACTGCCTTCGGCTCAGGTCATGATCCTGGAGTCCCGGGATCGAGTCCCACATCGGGCTCCCTGCTCAGCAGGGAGTCTGCTTCTCCCTCTGACCCTCCTCCCTCTCATGCTCTCTGTCTCTCATTCTCTCTCTCGCAAATAAATAAAATCTTAAAAAAAAAAAAATTTTTTTTTAAATTAAAAAAAATAAAAAGTCTATCCCTTAAGCTAAGTTTTCTTCACACTGGGAAAGACTAGCATTGTTCAATTTTATCTTAAAAAAAACCTCATCCCAACTCAACAAGTATCAGTATTTTTCAAGAGGATATGGCATTTGAGAATTATAGGCCTGCAGAATGACAACGAAACTCCTCAGCACGAAAGTCAAAGTCATTCACAGACTGGTCCCAAGCTACATTTCTTTCACATTTCCATACAGAGGAACCCATCACCTTCTCTTCCCCTCTTGCATACCTCCCACCCCCAACCCTGCTCAAACTTCTCATCCTCTTTGGGAATCTGATGAACTCTGGGCCCTGGTACCTTTCGGTACCCTATGAGATCTGATGTCCTCCTCTGGACAAAAAGGCCCTGAAAATGGGAAGGCAAGAGAGATGGGCCAGCATCTAACAAGGTACCTACAATGTGAAGGAAGGGTGGATTCGACTATTAAGATTGCCTCAGTTTCCTTGGGTTTATAAGGAATTTCCCCAAGGATATTCTGGTGCCCTCCCCAGCCCTCCCAAAATAATGGAAGGGGAAAAAGGGAAAGTTCTGATAGGGAGCCATCCCCATCAGGTGACAATTTATATTCCCACGCCACACATTTTTTTCTCACCTCTTCTAGTCAACATATATGCATACATATACATACAGTGCATACACAGTATAATACACATATACACACCATACATAGTCTCTTACGTAAATGCACAAGAATATTATACCGCAGGGACTTTTGTTTTAGTGTAGTTTTTTTTTTACCTTTTTCATTTTATTTGGCTTCATGTCCTGTCCAAATAATTCACTTCCCTAGACAGATAATCCATGTTGACAACCTAACATTTCCTCTTGTGTTTCTCTACCCTAACTCAATCATGTTAAAATAATATACATACTTGCATAGATAGGCATTGTATACTTTTCTCTGTTTTTTTTTTTTTTTCCATTCAACAATGCCTCATGAACATCCTTCCAACTAATAATAGATTCTTTTTAATGACTGTGTAACATTCCATGGCATGGGTGTGGTATAACTTATTCAACCAGTCTCCTAATGATGTGTATTTACTTCAGTTCCCATTTTTTTGTCACCAGGAAATGATGCAATAAACATGTTTGTTCATATAAACACTGGCCTTTTAATTTCTATGGAACAAGTTCCCAAGAATGAAACTATTGGGTCAAAGGGCATTTGTTTTTGTTGTTAATAGGTCTTGCCAGATTGCTTCCCAAAAAAAGCTGTAACAACTTCCATCTACATTAGGAATGGATGCGAGCCTTTCCCTCCTCTCACTCCCCTTCTCCTGCCAGGAATTGCTTGCTTTTTTCTTTCTTTCTTTGCCAGTTTGATAGGTATGAAGTGAAATTTCATTGTTCTAGTCACATATTTCCATTTTGCAGCTTGAGTATGGCTTAGGTGGTTTCTGCCTCTCATCTCCTCTATCAGTGTTTTTCAAACTGTGGGTCATGAAATAAATGTAATGGGTAACACTTTTGTTTTTAATTACATGGAATAAGATATACAATAAAGGCATCACACATAGTAAAGGTAAGCAATATTCTCTGAAACTTGTTTCACTTTTCATAAATGCATATTTCTGGGTCACAGTGTAAAATACATTTATGATGGGACTAGGTCCAAAAGTGTGAAAATGTAACCCTCAAGTGTTTATGTAGTCTCCCAGATTTCCTGCAAAACAACTGCTTATTTCTTCACACTTAAGTTTTATATTCATCTGGAATTCACTTCTCTGTAAGTGGTGTAGGAAAGGTGCAATTTATTTTCTTGTAGATGTACAGTCAATTGTGCCATCATCGTCTATTAAAAATACATCCTTTCCCACCAAACTGAAACACCAATTTGTCATATACTAAATCCTCATTTATAAAGGAATCTACTTATGGATCTGTTCCATTCAACTATTTATCTATTCCCATACCAATGCCATAATGATTTAAATTCAGTGGCTTTATACAATGTTTTAAGATCTGAAAAGGAAGCCCCCTCCACCTCCCCTATTCTTTTTCAAAACTTCATTGGCTGTTCTCAGAGCAAATTATTATATATGTATTCTTCTATATAAAATTTAAGATGATTTTATACAATTAAAAAAATAAACAAAACCTTGCTAGGAATCTAATTGAGATTGATTATTCCACCTTCCCAGCCTCATCTTCTACTGACACTTTCCAACACGCGTACCCTTCCCTGCAGTTATGGCCAAAAGGACTACTGACAGATCACTCAAACCCAACAAGGTTTTTCTGCTCGAGCTACTCCCACTGATTGCACTGCCACACCCCACCTTGATCCACTTTATGAAGTACTACTCCTTCGAGGAACAGCACAAATGTCCCCCCTTTGGTAAGGCTTTTCTACCCTCCTCAAATCACCCCTCCTCCATGTGCGTATTTCAGGCTGGTCATATCAAGCTTCACATTAACTTATTTGTTAGCCGTGTAAAGATATCTTCGCCATAAGGGTATCAACCTTTTCTGAATGGAAACCTCACTTCCTAAATCTTTGAGTAATTCCTAGCATGCAGTAGATAGTAAATAAATGTTTCAGAATGTTAAGGTTTACCAGTGGGAAACAGGAAGACATCAGAAAGTTCCCTTTATTCCACTGAGATGTCCAAATTTTGCATGCCACACACAAATAAAATTGGAACATGTCCATTTGTTTTATGCTATTAATTTTTTTAAGATTTTATTTATTTGTTTGAGAGAAAGAGTGAGAGAGCGAGCCCGAGAAGGGGGAGGATCAGAAGGAGAAGCAGACTCCCCAATGAGCAGGGAGCCCAACGCGGGGCTTGATTCCAGGACTCCCAGATCATGACCTGAGCCAAAGGCAGATGCTCAACCAACTGAGCCACCCAGGTGCCCCTATACTATTAGTTTTTTAAAAAGTAGTTAGATGGTTTCCAAATATCTAAAGAACATTTCATTAATATTTAGCATGCATTCCAGACAACACACTATTGGAGGATAAAAATGGTTTCAAAGAAAAATAAAAAAAGAAAAGTTAGCTTTCAAACTCCATTGCACACGTAAGAATCATGGAGGGGGGACAGGGGTGGTGGTGGTGCTGCTGCGTATCTCCAGGCCCTATCAATAGAAACTGAAATTCTGTATAGGTCTACATTGGGACCTGGGAATAAGCATTTTTAAGAAACAGCTGCTATCCCTCCCAATTCTGAAAAAAGACAGTATTATTCTTTAAAAACAACAACAATACTGTGAAAGACCAATCAAAACAGGTTTAATAGCTCTTAAATTCTTAAAAACTTAAATGTAAGAAATTTTAATTCTTTAAATGTATTTTTAAATAATTAAATGTAAGAAAATGAAACGTGTAAAGGAGAAAGGTATAGAAAAGATACAGTGAAAAAGTTTAACTTAACTATTAAAATGTATGTAACAGAAAAAAACATGCTAAATTTTAACAAAATATACAGACAAAAAGTATTAAGACAAAGATGTGTTATAATTACAGGCAAATTAAATAAAACAATGAAGAGAAAATAACATTAGAAACAAACATGAATAAAAAAAAACAAAGCAAAGCAACAAAGATATTGTTTTGTACCTATTAAACTAGCAAAACAAGTGATAAAACTCAATTCTGATTAGGAGATAAGGCCAACAAGACACACTCAAGAATTTAAGTCAATGGTTTTCAATACAGAAGAACTGCCGCCTAGAGGGCATTTTAGAAATATTAAGTGCACTTCTGGTTAGCACAATGATTGGGGTGTGCTATTGGTATTTATGGGCAGAGGCAGGAAATCTAGACATCCTGCAATGCAGGAGACAGTCCTGCACCAGGAACAATTATGCTACTTTTCACATGACTATCAAATGTCTGCCAGAAAATCATTCTGTCCTTAACTGTCTAAACCTAGAAATGTAACTCCATTTTATACAAAAATAAAAAATATTTTGTGCTATTTTAATATACACTGAATTTTCCAGTAATGCAATTGTGTAAACTGCGAAAAGACTGGACCTTTTATGTTTAGAACCTTACCATATCAAGAATTGTTAAAAAAAAAAAAAAAATTGTTGACCATTTCACAAAAATCACATCACCGAAGGCCATGCCACTGGTGGCATCTGAGCTGCTGATAGCACACACTGCTATCGGGAACACAATCACAAGAACTACATACACACTTCCGTAGCCCTTATTTCAAAATGTCAAATATACAAGAAAAGAAAGTCTCTTCAATAAATGGTGCTAGGAAAATTGGATATTCACATGTAAAAAAAAATGAAACAACCCCTATCTTACACCATTCACAAAAATGAACTCAAAATGGATTAGACTTAACTGTAAGACATGAAACTCCTAGAAGAAAACATAGGAAAAAGGTTCCTTGACATGGGTCTTGATAATGGATTTTTTGGAAATCATACCTAAAGCACAAGCAACAAAATGAAAAATAAATGGAACCACATCAAACTGAGAAGGTTCTGCACAGCAAAAGAAACCATCAACAAAGTGAAAAGACAACCTACTGAATGGGAAAAAATACTTGCAAACCATGTATCTGATAAGGGGTTAATAACCAAAACACACAAAGAACTCATACAACTCAATAGCAAAAAACCCCCAAATAATCCAATTAAAAATGGGCAAAGAATCTGAATAGACATTTTTCCAAAGAACATATATGAATGGACAACAGGTACATGAAAAGGTGCTCAACATCATTAGTCATTAGGGAAATGCAAATTGAAACCAAAATGAGATTTTACCTCATGCCTGTTAAAATGGCCATCGTCAAAAAGATACAATAAATGCTGGCATGGATGTGGAGAAAAGGGTACCCTTGTACACTGTTGGTGGAATTGTAAACTGGTACAGCCACTACAGAAAAAGGTATGAAGTTTCCTCAAAAAATTAAAAAAGAACTAGCATATGATCCAGCAATTCCATTTCTGGGAATATATCCAAAGGAAATGAAAATGCTAATTCAAAAAGATATCTGCACCCCCACGTTCATAGCAACGTTAATACATGGAAACAACCTAAGTGTCCACTGATGGATGAATGGATAAAGAAGTTGTGGGGGGTGTGTGTGTGTATAATGGAATATTACTTAGCCATAAAGAAACAAGAAAATTCTACCATTTCAACAACATGGATGGACCGTGAAGGCATTATGCTATGTGAAACTAAACAGAGAAAGACAAATACTGTATGATCTCACTTATATGTGGCATCTTAAAAACAAACAAAAAAACCCCACCAAAATTAGAAAAAGAAATCAGATTTGTGGTTACCAGTGATGGGGGCTTTGGGGAGGGGAAATTGGAGGAAGGTGGTCAAAAGGTACAAACTTCCAGTTACAAGATAAATGAACACTAGGGATATGATGTACAACATGATGACTAAAGTTAACACTGCTATAGGACATACAGGAAAGCTGTTAGGAGAGCAGATCCTAAGAGTTCTCATCACTAGGAAAATATTTTTTTCTTTTTATGTATCTATAGGAGATGATGGATATTAACTAAACATATTATGGTAAGCTATCCGAAAGACATCGTGGAAGTTCAGAGGACAAAAGATTACTTTTGATTGAAAGAAGGGCTGAGCTGGAAAACAACAGGATAAGATCAGGGAAGAATGAATGGGGTATTGAAGGAAGGTTACGATTTTAACAGAGATAAGAAAATTAACTGAATAAGAGTGAGAGTAAAAAGAGGCGGGTAGAAAAGAAAAATATACGAGGAAGGACGCCTGCTTCAAGTAGCAACAAACAGCACCAGAAACTAAAAACCTAGAGTGGCAGAAAAAAAAGCTGTATGTAGAAGGGATAAGATTTCAAAGATAAACGGTGACCAATTTTGAAAGAGTATGAATGCTAGGATTGGAGATTTATAATTAATTCAGTAAAAACTGGGGCAGAGAATGAGAGAATATTAACTTTATCATAGAAATGATACAACAGAAACTAGAATTTCGTCTAAGTGTCCAAGACAGGCTGAAGGGACAATAGAAAAGTAAACTCCAGTGTAGCTAATATACTGAGGAGGGGGAGGGAGGGAAGGATGAGGACGAGGCAGGGAGGCCCGGGCACTGCAGTGAGAAAAGAAGACATAACTGAAGTTAGATAATTAAGGGCTCTGACTGCTAAGTTAAGGATCCTCCCCAGATAGGCTCAGTCAGCTAGCACCCTGAGCTACTAGCAGAGAAGTCTCCAGAAGTAAATATGACAGGAGGAAGGAGATGATGATGACAATGCTCCCCTGCAGATCACTTAATTTCTTCCCAACTCTATGTGTCCATTTTCTAGGTAATCTCCCTGGAGGTTTCTATCATCAGGTGACCGTGTGCTGGTAACAGCTTATGGTTTGTAGGTACTACCCGCAGAGTAACATGAAGGTTTGGTCTAATTGACAGATTACCAAAATGATCGATATGGTGGCAGTGGTAGATGCACTGAGACCACAGCTAGACATTAATTACATCAACTGACTCAATCAATATTTATAGGGAATAATAACAGTGAATAAATAAAATCCCTGTTCCCAAGAAGCTTCAAGTCTAATTACAGAGAAATTTTTTTTTAAAACTTTATAAAGTAAATCCAGACATCAGTTATTTCATGAAACAAATTTATTACACACCTGCTATGTATCAGGTATTGTCCTAGGTATAGGTATGCAGATATAAACAGGACACGATGGCTGCCCAAGGGAAGGTTTCATAGTGAGGAAGACAAATCTATGACAACACCAGAGTACTGCAGTATTCAACATGATTAACTGACATGGTGAGTTTTGAAGTCAGCATCAAACAAGAGAAAAACATTGCCTGATAACAATGTACCTTTGTAAAACTGATCATTTTGAAAGAGCTTTCACATGTTATTTCATTTTATTCCAATAACAAGCCTAAAAAGTTCAGTAAGACAGAGGTACTGGACACACTAGGTGAGGAAACAAAAAAGGCTATAACTTGCTCAGAGTCACATCAAGTGACAGTAGAGCTGGGACAAGAAACTCCACCTTTTGCTCCAAAGTCCAGTGCTCTTCCCTTTTGTTCTGACTCCATACCTCATCATTATGACCTTGGACAAGTCACTTGGCATTTCTTTGTCATAGTTCTCTCATCTGCAAAACAGGGAGAACACCTGCAGTACCTACCTAAAGTAACTCAGGGGAAGGATCAAATAAAGTGACATTAAGTCAACATACTTTAAGATGTACAAAGGCAAGGTAAACATTATCAGGCATGCCTTGTTTCTCTTAGGAAAAATAGGACACAGGGTGCCAAAACACTGAGTAAATAAATGAACCGTGCTGGATTTTAAAGCACACATTGCTCTCAAGGTCACCCATATAACTTTATGACGAATAAAGACAAAAGGATTATAGTTCACATTTCTGTTGTAGTCCCATTGACCCTACAAGGCAAATATCAATCAAGTTTCATCAGAAAGGAATGTATTCACCTATACACCAGATTCTGTTGGGGATCCTATCAAACACCTGAATCACAAGAAAGACAGACATTCCTCCCTAAAAGGGTAAATAGGTAGTTTCTGCTAGTCTGTTTAAAAAAAAAAAAAAAAAAAGCATGAATACTATGAATACCCTGCCCGCCCCCCACCAGCACCACCACACTTCTCATCTTTTATGCCTTTTATGCCTGCTCTGTCCAATACAGTAGCCATATCCACATATAACTACTTACATTTAAATTAGAAATTCAGTTCCTCATTTACACTAGTCACCTTTCCAGTGCTCAGTACTCACATGTGGCTAGGGGCTACCATATTGGACAGCACAGATACAGAATAGCTCCATCACTGCAGAAAATTCTACCCAGCAGAGCTGCCTTAGATACTATACTTCTATTTTTATTACAACTCTAACTAGACTATAGACTCCTTGAGGACAGAGTCTGTGTCTTATTTATCTTGGTATCCTCAATATATAAAATACATGTCACACACCAAGCATTCACTATACATCTAATTGAGTATCTCAAACATAGCAGACTACTCTGTCATTTCCGCAACCCCAAAACACACACACACATACACACACACACACAAACACAAAATAACAACAAACAAGACATCCTCTCACGTGGGGCATGGAGGTGGAAGGAAATACTGCGTGCAGAGGAAGGAACCTGCTTTCTAGCCCTTGATGTGCTAGAACCCAACCACGTAGTCTTGGGTAGTCTTTCTTCACCTCTAACCACTTAGAATTAAACTCCATGTACTTTAATTTTAAAACTTTAATCATCTTGTACCAAAAGAAATCATGTATTCTACCCAAAAGGTCTTTACACATGTCAGAAAACACATCTGCTAACAATGATGAATATCTCAAATTAAACAGAATCCATTTCTAAGTCTCAGGCTATCTTGATTGGACCCACTTTTGGTCTTTAATGAACATGTGAAATATTTCACCTTTACTTTGGATATCAACTACAGAGTAAAACATCAGGCTTAAAGATTGAGTTTCTTCCATGCGCCAAGGCCAGAACTGGATACTCTGTCCAATCTGATCAGAGAGAAACAAGGGCAAGTTTCTTGAGTATCTGAATTTAACAAGAATTGTCCCATCAGTTTCTCTATTAGCCTTAGCCTAAAAATTGACAAAACAGTCCAAAACAGAACCAAGAGAATCTTTCTGTAACAATCCTTATCCTGTAAAGAATGTCTTTTATAAAATGTATATATTTTTATTTAGTCCACATACTTCACCATATTTAACTGCTATAAAAAAGATCTTTATTGTCCAAAAACCTCTTCATAATGACCTTCACATACATATTCATTCACTCATTCCCTTTTATAAACTTTACATGGTTTGACGACCAGCCAAGAACAAATACAATCTGAATTACTGGCCTGCCTTTCTTTAAAATCTGTAAATATGTTGGGCAATAGCAGTTTGGGCATTTTACAATAAATATATACTAAGTTTGTCAAATCCTCTGACATCAAGGTTTTAATCTTCTGTCGGGTCTGTTCCGACATAAGTACTACTTATGTCATCTCTCCTAATGAACAGGATGAACTACTACTAATAGCCAATTCCATCTACTAGCATTTATCAAGTACCAACAAGGCAATAACATTTAGTAAATGACAACTAAACACTATTTTGGACAACGAGGTAGGGAACATACGCAAAGGCCTAAGAACAATTAAAGGTCTCCACTGCAGAACTGATCATATCTGATTATGATAAAATCCGATTTTAAGAAAAATCAACCAGTGTTGATTACATATCCTACATAGTGCCTTGCCAGTGTGAGAACTCAATGTGTTTGTCCAACTGCTGGATGGATAAATTAATGAACCTAACTAGAGTGTTTCTAAGCAAAAAGAACAAAACTCTATAGGCTAAGAACTACCAAACACCTCTTGCAAAAATGGAAATAGAGAAGAATTTGTTTACAGCATTAAGTCTATGACATAGAAGAGACTCAAACATGCCAATCAGTAAAAGCTGTGTAAGTCTATATCAAAACACTGGGCGGAACAGAGATCAAAAAAATAGTTCAAGGGGCGCCTGGGTGGCTCAGTCGTTAAGCGTCTGCCTTCGGCTCAGGTCATGGTCCCAGGGTCCTGGAGCCCCGCATCGGGCTCCCTGCTCGGCAGGAAGCCTGCTTCTCCCTCTCTCACTCCCCCTGCTTGTGTTCCCTCTTTCGCTGTGTCTCTCTGTCAAATAAATAAATATTATATGTCAAATAAATAAAATATTAAAAAAAAATAGTTCAAGTTGCTCATAATCCAGTAGAAGAGACAGAAATGTGTTGCATTTCTGTCTCTTCTACTGGACATAGATAAAGAATTGGTAAATTCCGTTATGATGGTGCTAAAGAGCATATAAGAACGACCCAAGGTGGTTGAGTGTCACAGACATAGGCATCCCGAAGGGCATGTTGGGAGTTAGGCAGGCAGAGACTGGAAGAAAAAGCTCTGTGCACATGTATAAGAGAGAGCAGAAGTGTATGCGTTTGGGTGGAGTGGGGACAAAGCATGGAGGATAGCCTAGGCAGAAGAACAGCATATGCAAAGATGACCCAGAAGTTAAAGACACTAGACCCGTGAGTACTGTATATCCAGGAAAACTGGAAACTAACAGTTTTACATGAGATGCATTCACTGTAAAGGTACAGCAACTCAGAAATCCTGCAGAGAAAGTTAGTTTCCATCTCCAAGTGGCTTTCAAAGTGGGGTAGTCACTGGGCCTAAAGATACGATCTTTGCAAGTGGAACTCGAATTTTTAACAAACTCGATGATTCTCCTACACACTTAAACTGCAGACTCACTGAAACGTCTTCTGAGATACAGGACTGCCCACCCCAGCAGTTCCCAAAGTTTGCTACACACTGGAATCACATGGGGCGCCTTAAAAAATACTGACGTCTGACTCCCCCGCTTCCCCCAAACATTCTGATTTAATCGGTCTGGGTCTGCGGCCTAAGCTTCAGGAATCTTTAAAAGGGGCTCCAGGGGACTTTAACATGCAGCAAAGTTGGACAGCCACTGACCTGGAGTCAGGCTGCCTGGGTCCAAATTACCAGCTATGTGACCTTGGGCAAGTAAGTCACCAAACCATTCAGAGCCTCAGTTGCATCGTCAGTAAAATGGGGATAACCATCCTACCTTACAGGCTTGTTGTGAAGTTAGATGTGGTGAACGTAATGGCCTGGCACAATGCCTGGCGTGTAGTGAGCGCTTAACAAGGGTCTGCTGTTTATTCTCGTTATTAACTCTTCCTCACCCGACTGTCACTGTGCAATGGGCAGCATCGTCCCCACTGGACGGCAGCAACTCAAGCAACCCTTCTGCCGGACCAAATTCCTCGCCGGAGTTGTCTAGCTCCGCTCCAGACCCGCCCCCTCCCCCAGGTTGCCAGGAGAGCGCATCGCCCGGCCCGGGCAGCTCCCAAGGGCTAGACCCGGTCGGAATAGACCCGATAGAAGCCGCCGACTCCCGCCACCACCGCCCCCCCCCAAGCCCCGAGTCAGGGCCAGGCTCCACCGGACCCCGGGGATCCCCCGAGAAAGGCAGAGACGTGCTTCCGAAGGCAGGGCCCTTGGGGCACCCGGGCCCGAGAGACAGAATTGGCCGTTCCGGGACCGCCCGGAGGGGAGGGAAGGGGAGGGTCCGGCCGCGACAGGGAGGGCCGTCCGGTTACCTGAGGCGACGGGCGGGGCCCGCATCGCTGGGGCGGGCGCCGCTGCCGCCGCCGCCGCCGCCGCCGCCGCCGGCCGCGCTCGGCCTTCCGCCTCACGCCACCCGCGCCATAGTGCCGGCTCTTTTGCTGCCCAGGCCGGCTGTCCTCAGGCGGTCGGTCCGTCCACCCGTCACCGACTCTCCGAGGGCGCCCGGGGGACGACGAAGGCCGGTCAGGCCGGCCGGCTGAGCTCTGCTCTGGCAACTTCCGACTGCCAGGGGCGGCAGCGTCAAATAACTCCCCGAACCGAGTGGACCACCGCGCGTGCGCGGCGTGCCCGCTCAGAGACTTCTGCGGGTCTGAAGCCGCGGCGTCAAATAATTCCCGAGACACGGCGCCGGAAGCTGCGCGTGCGCAGCAATCCCAGATCGCCGCGCGGGGCATATTCCCTCCTTCCTTTCCGGATCCAGTGGAGTGGGAGGAGTGAAGTGACGGCTGCAACTACCTCGTCTCAATACTGCCGAGGGGGTGCTCCACCTGCATCCCTGTGAATCAGTCCAGAGTTCCGTGTTTTCTGTGCGGACGGAGTTAAGGGCTTCTCTGCAAGATTCTGGCTCCTACCCAGGTTCTAGAAGTTTCTCACATCCCACCATTACATCACCCTTTCTTTGAAATGTTGCCCTTTTCCCGCTGCTCCCTTATTACCTGGGCATAGCATTAACTGTAAGAAATACTCAATTCCAGGCCAGGAGCAGACTACAAAGATGAATCAGACATCAGAGCCTCTGGTTAAGGAGCTGAGTCTGACATAGGCGAGAAGACATAAATAGTGATAATAATAGCAGGAGATAACGGTTTGAGCACCTATGATGCACCATAGATTATGTAAACATTACCACTTTCAATAATTTGGTTTCAGCCTCAACGAAGAAAATAATAAATACCCTTAAGTAGGTACAGCTCAAGTGCCTTGGGAGTGTAAACGGGGAAACTTGGGCTGAGAGAAGAAGAGGGAAGCCACGGCTTTGAGACCGTCCTTGATATTTAGAGAAGATGGGATCAGGGTGTTGAGTAGTGCTGAAGGCATGATTGTCTGAAAAGGGCTGAAGAGAGCAGAGAAAATGCTGACTCCTCCTTACCTTCGGTTAGAAGAGACCATGAACTGATACTCTCATAAAAAGGATAAAAGAGAAGAGTGTTTCCTCAAGACCTTGCCAGCCGCGCCCCCCCCCCCCAGCTCCACCCCAGGAAAGTTGTTAGAGGAAAGAGGAACAAGGAGTAAGAATGTTCTAGGACAGGAATGGGGCTATACCCAGGACACTTTGTGGATCAAAGCAATGCATTTCAATTAAACACAGTGTGACAGACACTGTAAGAGGATCACTCAGTATCTCTTCCAACCACTTATCCCTTGCCTTTCAGAATTACAGAGACTGGAAAGCAAAGCATACCATTCCCAACCTCCCTTACAGCTAGGAGTGGTAACAAAACGAAGTTTCTGGCCAATAGGATGCAGACGAAGTCCAAAGGGAGATCTTCCCTTCCAGAATAAAAAGGAAGTCTTTGGAGACATTGGTGACCTTCACCTTTCCCTTCACTTCACTCGTGGAATTCAGGCACAGCACCTGGAGGTGCTGCAGTCATCTTGAGACCATGAGGAGGACTGTGCTAAGGAAGGTGGAACAGAAAGACAAAAGAAGCCTGGTTCTCTTTTTTTTTTTTTTTTTAAGATTTTATTTATTTATTTGACAGAGAGGTAGTGAGAGCAGGAACACAAGCAGGGGGAGTAGGAGAGGGAGAAGCAGGCTTACCCGGGAGCAAGTAGGCTGATGCGGGGCTCTATCCCAGGACCCTGGGAGCATGACCTGAGCTGAAGGCAGACACTTGAGGACTGAGCCACCCAGGCGCCCCAGAAGCCCGGTTCTTTAGGACATATTGAAGCAGCTGCACAAACCCTGGACTGCCTTCCTGTTTTATGAGACGAGGAAAATCTTTAGACCAGAGTTTGTTGAGTTATATGTTACTTTCAACCAGACTCATTTCTAACATAATATTGAATATCTGTAATATATCAGACAGGTACGGGCTGATAATGAAGGTGACAGAATGAAAGAGCAACAGATGGTGGGAATTGGAAAAGTGACAGACACAGGACTAGGAAGCTGTCTGAAAGCTCTTAGGGAGAAAACGAAAATGCATCTAGTTCCCCCCTAGTGACTTCAATTCATTTCTGAAAATTCTGACTCTTAAGTGAAAGCTGTTAAATTAAGGAGTATATGTTTCCATTAATTTTAATGGGAAAACAAAAAAAAAAGTTCAATTCCAACCCAAGACACTGAAATATTTTAATAGAAAAATATATCAATTGAATAATGCAAATAAAAATTATATAAGCAATAAATAATTTTAAGTCAAGAGTATGGCTTTAAAAAAAAAGAGTATGGCTTTTACATAAAATGCAAAGTGTAAGAACTATTATACTGGTCGGAAGATAAGATTTAATATTTGGTGGGGGTTGGTGGAGAAAAGATACAAGAGAGTCATTCTTTCTTTGTTTTTTAAGTAGGCTCCACACCCAATGTGGGGCTTTGAACTCACGACCCTGATATCAAGAGTCAGATGCTCTACTGACTGAGCCAACCAGATGCCCCAAGAGTCATTCTTTAAAGGTCATACATTTCTGCACCTTTTTCTTTACCATTTTTTAAAAATTTTTGAGGGCTTCACTTAAACCAACATAAGAATAAAGTTATAACCTACATACACACACACACACACACACACACGCACACCTGTGGGGGGAAAAAAGACTAAACATAACACTTTGAAACATGTGAGGAAAGTGTTTCAGACTGTGCAACAAACTGAGGAAACATGAAATGCTGTACAGAGGGAAACCTTACGGTTTCTCCAAACACAGTGCCCAATTCAAACATGTTACACATCATAATTTCTAACTAGAAGAGTAGAATAAATTGGGGGAGTGTCTTCCTCTGAAACTGTTATGTCAGAATATCACTTTGTATTGTGTACTTAAATACTGTGTATTAAAAGGCATTGCTGGGGCGCCTTGGTGGCTCAGTCGTTAAGCATCTGCCTTTGGCTCAGGTCATGATCCCAGGGTCCTGGGATCAAGCCACGCATCGGGCTCCCTGCTCCACAGGAAGCCTGCTTCTCCTTCTCCCACTCCCCCTACTTGTGTTCCCTCTCTTGCTGTGTCTCTGTCAAATAAATAAGTAAAATCTTAAAAAAAAAAAAAAAGCATTGCATTCAAAATAGGAAAAATGGAGTTATATTAACCTTTTTTGGCAGACTTTTTTTCCCCAAAGTTGGCCAGATAGATAGATAGATAGATAGATAGATAGATAGATATACAAAACCCATCCCACAGTTCTTACAATGTAACCAACACGCTTCTCACTGAGAAATGGGATCCATGTTCCCTCCCCTTGAGTCCGGTTATGACTGTTCTGGTCAATGTGGCAGAAGGAATACTGTGTGGCTTCTGGGACTAGGTCATAAAGAGGTTACAGCTTCCACTTAGCTTACCCCCTTTTGCAATACTCATCCTTGGAACCCAGTCACCATGTTGGTAGGAAGCCCAGGCCACACAAAGAGACCATGTGGAGATATTCCCACTGACAGCCAGAGCTAATGTCTCAGCTGGCAACATTAAATGTCCAGATATGTGAGTGAGGAAGCCTTCAGATGATTCCAGTCCCCAGGTTTCACGCCACCGTACCTGACACCAAGCAGAACAGAGACAAGGTAATCCTGTTGAGCTCAGACCAAAGAGCAGATTCATGAGCAAAATAAATATTTTCAGTGTTTTAAACCACTAAGATTTGGGGTAAATTGTATGCGTTCATAGTAATTAAAACACTTTCAAGAGCCATAATTAAGAAAAGTTATTAACAGATGTATGAGAGGTATATCATCTGTAGCCAGTTTTTTTTCTTCTTTTTCAAAATATACAGAACTAGTTTGGGGTAGATAATGGTTGGGAAGACCCACTTCTATTTCTCTTGAACTTAAGACAATACTGGCACAGTGTAGGTACTCAAACATTTGTGGGATGGATGGGTAGATGTGGGGGTGGTGGATGGATAGTGGATTAAAAATTCATTGGCTTAGCATCTAACCCACTTTCCTGCTCTACTGTTAAGTCTCAGTGAATAGTATCCAGTGGCTGGTGGTACTGCCATCATTAGATCTAAGTAAGATGTTCCCTGCTCCAGATCCTGTGCCTCAAGGAGTGCTGCATTTTGGATTGGTATTCCTCAAACTTTTCCAAGCGCCCCTCCAAGGCCAACAATGCCACCTTGGTAGGGTGCCCCAATCCAGACCAGGCCCCACGTGGGTCCTGTTAGCTAGAAATTTCTATCTTGAAGTTTTCTAAGCCTTACTCCAGTGGTTGAGACTGGCCAGAGCCAGAAGTGCCATCCAGGCAGGGTGATGCACTCCCAGACCAAGTCCATCCCCTGTGAGTCTCATTCTTTATTTCTTCTCTTTGAAGAGCTCTTCAACCTTCTGTCTCACCACCCGCCCCCACTCCAATCACTTATGTGTAAGGCTGACCAGATGCCTTGAAGAGCTCCAGGACTTACATATATGGAATCATTCTGGAGTCTCATGGCCAGTTCTGGTTCCAGGAGGACAGCCCAGTGAGGAACTCACCTTTTTTTTTTTTTTAAGATCTTATTTATTTATTTGATAGGGAGAGACAGCAAGAGAGGGAGCACAAGCATGGGGAATGGGAGAGGGAGAAGCAGGCTTCCCACCAAGCAGGAAGCCCGATGCAGGGCTCAATCCCAGGACCCTGGGACCATGACCCGAGCTGAAGGCAGACGCTTAACCATCTGAGCCACCCAGGCGCCCCAGGAACTCACTCTTGTTAGCAGAGTTTCTTTCACCAGCTTGTGTGAGATTGGGCTGCCAAAATGGTGTTGGCATGCTGATTTTGGTGACTCTCACTCACATTGAAACCAGGGTGAGTTTAGGACTCTGAGCTACCAACAGTCCACTGCAGATGCTTGAGCTTGAGTTGCATGATGTGGGCCCAAATGTTGGTCTGCACCTCTGTGTTCAGCCCATGATACTGCTCTGACCTACTGCAGCCAGAGGGATGGGGGAGGGGAGCAGCAGGGATCCTTTACTCCATGTACTCTGCAGTCCCTTCTTCAGCTGGCCCTCAGGGTGATCACCTCACCCCTTTTGTGAGGAGTTGCTATGCCTATCTTCTCCAATGACTTGAAGTGTTGCTCTGCAATACCAATGTGCTCTTCCCATTGATGTACTTTCTTGCCTATCATGGACTGATGGCATGGTGTTCTCATTGTCTTAAGCCATACAAAACAAAGGTGGATGTATCTTGTATGACTGGGACTGCTCTTCTCGCAGATCCCTTTCCTGTGCTCCCTGCTGGTGGTGGTGTGTGGAAAGCGAGTGTGGTCAGCATTGAAAGCAATCACATTTTAGGAACACAGTGATTATTGCCTGAAGAGTTCAAGACATGATTTGAAGATGTGTTGTCCATGTTTATGAAACAATACTCCAAAAGGTAAATTTAACATGACCAGAAAATAAATTATCATTCACATTTCCCTGCGTATTCTGGGTAAGATTTGTATTTGTAGCTCTCATCAGTGAGTCACAGTAAAAATCTCTGGGTCCTTGGAAGCCAGTATATCGAGACCACCACTCATGGATGATGCAGCATCATGAGTAATAATATACCAAGCATTAAATAAATGTATTAGAAGACTACAAAGTTAGGTTATATTGCTTCAGTACTAACAGGTTCCAAATAGCGTATCTTTTTTGGCAGTGGGAAATATGAAATTAAGCAATAATGGCACATTTTATAGTAAAAAACATGAAGGGATGGTTCTTGCACTTGAACTGGAACAGATGGTGCCTGGATACTACCAAGAATTTTCATGTGCCCTGATAGGACAATAAATACAGTCCCAGCACCTCCCCCTTATCCATTATTCTAAATTCCCATCAATGAATCACTATATTCCACATGGGCCCATGAATTTTGTGATATATATTTTTAAGCAAATTGCTTATATAGAAAGGAGCCATGCAAAAAACATTTGCTCAAGGTCTTGCACATACTAGGGCTGCCTTGGCTAGTATCCTCTTCCCCTGGTAGGCCCCTCGAGTTTCCATGAGCTCACTTCCTCCACTCTTGAGAGCACCATTTGCCAGGCAGTCTTGCTTGCCAACCTGGGCCCCACTGAGTGGCTGCTTGTCCGCAGAACATCCCTCCCATCAAAAGGTCCAATTCTACATATACTCCTTTCCTGCTTGGAGGGAGTGTGCCTACTCTTTTATTTTTAAGACCAGAAAATAAATGTTGTGACCAAATAAGGGCAAGCCACTGAGAATGGACTGTTGTCTGAAGGCCGTGAGCAAGGGCCATCACAACATGTTTATTTTGAGAACTCAACATGATGCCTGTTCGCTGGAAATCTAGTTCGGCAGTCCAGTGTCATACAGGGGAAAGTCAGCCTGGGTAAGCAAAATGCCCACAGTGCCTCATGCAAAGCCTCCATGGAATACCTTAATAACTTACAAAATCAAATGAGGGGGAGGGCAGGGGTCAAACTGGGCCAACACAACAAACACCAGGGACTGGAATTCCACCAGACTTCCTGTCCTGCATCTCTGCCTCTCTCTCTATGTGGGTTTCTGACTTCACACTCAATCTGGTTTTTTGCATACAGTGAGAGACATATGCTGGGTTTATCCCAGGGCACATCCGCATCCCTCTTCCACTGAGGCTAGGCACAGCATCTACATATAGTTGTGCACTGAACAATTCATGGGGACAATTCACATCATAGTTTACTGTTGAGAAGCAGAGATGCTGTGGGATGCTGGGGATGCTTGGCTGAGCCAATGCCACAGGAAATGGAAAGAAAAGGATAGATTTTCCTAGCACATCCTTCTCTGGTGAGGAGTGGCCCTTGATGAGCCCATTCCAACGGAGTTCAAGGAATCCCATCTTGACCCTTAATGACCTCCCTAATAAAGCTGCCAGGGAATAAACCTGGTGTTCTGATTCCCTCATGGTTAGGAAGGAGTGCCAAAGACTGAACACTGGGGATTTCTGAACCCTCTGAATTCCTGTCTACAGGGGTCAATACAGGTAAGTCTCCTGTGTGATGGGTCACATGCTCCCTTACTGGTGGGAAATCCCAACAAAAGCATTCGAGGGCATAAACTCCTTGTGTACTGTTCTAGCTGCATTCCACAAGTTTTGATATACAGTATTTTCATTTAATTTAAGTCTGAATATTCTCTGAAGTTTGTTTTGGTTTTATGTCTTTATGTTGTAGTCACATATTGTGGTCTATATGATACTGACGCATTGGTGTGTGAGATTTGCTTTGCAACATACAATGTGGTCAATATTTAGAAATGCTCCAAATGTGCTTGAGAAAAATATATACTCTCACCGTCGGGCAATGTTTTCTAAACATGTTTTCTAAAATATGTATTAAAATCAAGCCTATATTCCAAGACCATAATCTTTGGAAAAGGAGAAACTGTAACTTTACAGTGAAGTTTGGCAGCCACCCCTTAGCCAAGTGATCAAGGTTAATATCACTAGGAAAAAGTCATGTTGATATCATGTGCCCCTGATGTGTGATGAAAGGGAACTTCACCTCTGTGATAATCCTTTCCCCAAGCCCATAACCCCATTCTAGTCATGAGAAACCAGCAAAGAAACGCACATCAAGCACATTCTACAAAATACTAACATTCTCCAAAACTGTCAAGGTCTGGAAAAACAAGGAAAGACTTGAGATGTTGCAGATTGGAAGGGATGAGGAGGATACACCCTGATGAAATGTAATGTGGTATTCTGGACTGGATCCTGGCACAGAAAATGGACATTACAGGGAAAGCTGGTGAAATCCAAACTGAGTCTGGAGTTCAGGTAATGGTAATGGGCCAGTATTAATTTCTTAGTTGACAAATATACTGTGGCTACATGATAGCCGTGTGCTTGTTAGGGGAAGCCGGGTGAAGGGCATATGGGAACTCTCTGTACTAGGTTTTTAACTTTTCTGTAAATCTAAAATTATTCCGATAGAAAAAATTTATTTATTTATTTTTAAAGATTTATTTATTTATTTGAGAGAGCGAGAATGAGAGAGAGTGAGAGTGCATGAGAGGGGGGAGGGTCAGAGGGAGAAGCAGGCTCCCTGCTGAGCAGGGAGCTCAATGCGGGACTCGATCCCGGGACTCCAGGATCATGACCTGAGCCGAAGGCAGTCGCTTAACCAATTGAGCCACCCAGGCGCCCCTAGAAAAGATTTATTTTTAAAATTCAAGTTTGTTGCTTGTGTTGTTCAAATCTTGTAGTAAAAATAAAGTAAGGGAAACAATAAGGGGAAGGGTCTGTCTCCATTCTCTAAAAACTACTTTGGAGGCTTCAACCCCAATGTCCCCAAGACAAGGAAACAAACACAAAACTTGGCCATCTTCTTGATATGGTGCAGAAGAACCTATAATAAATAATAACGGAGGTCAATATTTTAACAACGAATCGGGGCATCTGCTTTAGCAGGTGTTTTCATATGTCTTCACCGCATCCCTTTAAGGGAGGTAACCAAGGCCCAGAGAGGGTGAAACGTGTCACCCAAGTCGCGCAGCTGGGTTGAACTGGGTGTGTGAGGCACGAAGCCAGGGCTGCCACACTCACTCCAGGCTGCTGCCCCAGCCTTCCGCGCTGCATGCCCTCCACACTGGCCCTCCCCTCCAGTTCCCTCTACGTCCCCCACAATGCTCACGAACGTGCACCAGTCCTCCATTGCCCAGGTAATTCTACTTGCTCAGGGAGACCTTCTCTGACCCCCCCGCCCAAGATCTCCGGTGTCCCCATTTAGTCCCACGGCACCTTTCATTTGTCCTCCAGAGCATTTATTACATTTCTTCATTTGTGGGTTACTCATTTATCATGACAAGACTGTGAGCTTACAATGGCCTGTGTTCACCGGTGTGTGTTCCCATTGCTTACCGCAGAGGCTGACACTTAGTAGGCGCTCAATAAACAAGTAGTGACTGACCGAATGTACTAACTTGGGGCACACCAAGGTCAACTCCAGGAGGTGGGGCTTGCGCTAGAGAAGCACTACAGAACTTGGTGTCCGGCTTCCAGAAGATCCTGGAACGTGATGCGGGGACTCCATCAGGCATAGCTACTGTATATCTGGCCCTACTCTGCCAGGATGTAGGATCCCCAGGAGGGATACCGGAGAATGGGGGACCTACGCAAGAGAAGCTTCTTTAAGACTCTACAGAATGCAGCAGCCTTCTGGTAGAGGGGGCAGCCTCAGGATACTCTTCTTACATGGAATTAGCCTGGAACCCCTCACCACCTAGATCTTTGCTGTCCAGCAAGGTAACTGCCAGCCATATGTGGCTATTGAACACTCAAAAGGTGCTTAATATAAACCCAGATGTGCTATGAGCATAAAATACACACCAGATTTCAAAGACTTAGCTTGGGAAAAAGTGCCAGATATCTCATTAGTAATTTTTTATGTCGGTTATATACTGAAATGACAATATTTTCTGATGTATTGGCTTAAATAAAATATATTATTAAAATGTAGTTCATCCTCTTTTTATTTAAGTGGCTACTAGGAAAACTTTAAATTACCTTTGTGCGTTGCATTGTGTTTCTATTGGATAGTGCTATTCTAGACTATAAGCTCCATGAGACCCCTCCTCTGCTTTGGTCAGAGCTGTATGCCCAGCTTACAGCAAGACTCAGCACACAGTGACTGTTCAAAGACATGTGGATTAATAAAACTTACTATCTTAGGGCGCCTGGGTGGCTCAGTTGGTTAAGCGACTGCCTTCGGCTCAGGTCATGATCCCGGAGTCTCAGAATCGAGTCCCGCATCGGGCTCCCTGCTCAGCAGGGAGTCTGCTTCTCCCTCTGACCCTCCCCCCTTTCATGTCCTCTCTCTCTCTCTCTCATTCTCTCTCTCAAATAAATAAATAAAATCTTAAAAAAAAAAAACCAAACTTACTCTCTTAGTACTTGTGTGTGATCCTCTTGAGGGCAGAAACTTTCTTTTTCATCACTGTATCTCTATTCTTAGCATAGTGCCTGATAAGTATTTTTTGAATGGACAAGTGAACCTTCATTCTTCTGGCTCTCTGTTCTCCTACAGTAACAGCAGAGTGGTGGTAAATGTAAGGTCTCTAACAAAAAAAGCAACAACGGTAAAGATCAACAACAGTTGATATTTTGGTGTTGGCTGAAACATGCCTATTGTCTGTACATGTCAGGTTCACAGGTTCAGTCTTAAAGGCTGTTGATTTAGATGGGGAATATTTTAGAAGACTGGAAAATAGGCAACGTGAAGCAGATGGGACAGAATAGTAACATACCCTAATTTCTAGTTTTCCAGCACAAACAAGCATCTGACAACCTGATATGCTCATGCTATTTATGAAATCAGCCTGCAACATTTTTCACTACTTAATACACCAGACAGTGGAAAGCCAGCTGAGCCACTCATTAGAAGTAAGACAGGTCCCTTCGTTTCTCTGAGCCTTGGTTTTCCTCATTTATAAAATGGAAGATAATGAAATCTACCTCACTGGGTTGTTGTGAAGATTGAACGAGGTAATTATATCTACGGGCTTACTTAGTACAGTGCGTGGCATTTAATCAAAGTTTGATCAGCGGTGGCGATGATTAACACCAGTCCTACTGGGATATCTGCAAATTAGCAAAGAAAGTATTTGTGGTGTCACGTTAACAGATGAGTCTGTCATCATGACATATTTGTTCTTCATGTTAACCGTCAACAAGCTAGACGTGCTCATCCAATAAAAATGGTTGACGTTTATTGAGTGCACAGTATGATGCAGGTACTGTTACGCAATGAACATGCATCACCTTATTTCATCCTTACTGTGGGGGGTACGTGCTGATGGTCGAATTACAGTCAGAAACTGAGGTTCAAGGAGGCAAAAGAACGTGCTCTAGGCCCCACAGCGATTGAGGGACACTGTGAGGATTCAACAGGCTCTAAATGATTTCACTAGGCTGCCTCCCAGGGCAGGTGTAGTTAGGTATCCTGGTGACATGGCAGTTGTAGTCCTGGGGACGGAGAGGCCTCCGTGAGCTATTCCTGGTGCACACTGGCAAGACCACCATTGGCCTCCTTCCTCATCCTTGAATGCTGACTGAGCTCCTGGCATGTGTCAGTCACTGTACCCTTAGGCTGTTAGGGGCAGAGGCTCATTTGGCTCCCTCTAGTAGCGACACAGTGGTGGTAAATGTAAGGTCTCTAGTAAAAAAGGAAGACAGGAGCTTTGGTCACTTGGCCATGCCTCACAAAAATTTGGGGAAAACTGAACCCCGGGCCATGTGGAACACAGATGTGGTTTAGAAATTGAAATATCATCCTCCCCCTAGAAGAGTTCTAGAAGTGGTCCCTCACCTGCAACAGGAGCTCAGGTACCTTGAGATCCTGTGGTTAAAGGGACTCAATCCCTCTGTCTCTTCTCTTCCTGTTTCTGTTCCTGCGACCAATCACAACTCCCCAAGAGGAAAACCTGCTCTTAGTCCTAGACCAAGGTCACCGGGTAGGGCTGCCCTCGGGTGGCTGTGCTTCCCTCATGCACTGAGCTGTGGTTGAGGTGAGCAAGGGGTCTGCGGAGTTGGCAGAGACGGAGCCCGCCCTCAAGACATGCACAGCCTAGTCTGACTGGCCAGTCCCAACTTGAATGGGCCGCCACCCTCACCACATAGCAGCCATTCATAATCAGGCACAGCGTATAGCAGTGGCTTCTTCGGCCTCCTGTCCCCCCAGTTCCCTGGGCCTGGTACCCCAGAGGAAAGCTTCCTACCACCCCGTCTACACTGTAATGGAGGCAGCAAGGCTGCCATGAACGCCCAGAGATGAGAGGCCCTCCCTTGACTCCAATCACACCTGCCAGGTGAGGCCTTCCCTATCTGCTCAGTTTCAGATGCCACTCCCCTTCTTGCCCCACACTTCCTGTCTCGTTTCCCTGCTTCATTATTTTTTCCCTTAGCCCTTCTCTAGCATGCTACACATTTTAGTACTTTATTTATGGTCTGTCTCTGTCCTCTAAAATGTTAAGTACCGTGAAGACGGGTTTGCTCTTTTGCTGACTGATTCCTAGAATGGTGCTGCACACGATTGACACTGGGTATGAAGGAAAGGAAGGGCCGGGAATCCAGTCTGGCTGGGGGTTTAGCCAAGGAAGGCTTCCTGAAAGAAGTGACACAAGCTGAGTCAGGGCAACCTCGGACATGAAGGATGCATTCCAATCATGTGGGCCAGGAAAGGGAGAGCACGTTCAGGGGCCTTCAGTAGTAGCACGGCTGGGGCCTCTGGTGCCCCCGGGGGGGGGGGGGGGGGGGGGTGAGGATGGAGAGGCAGACCGTGGGCAGTGAGGAGGGCCCCGCAGGTACCCTGGAGAATGGAATGGCAATGCTAGGGCTGAGGCTCAGATGGGGCCGGGGGGGCAGAGGGCAGGGGAGGGCAGACCAAGAGGCTGGGCCGGGGGCAAGGATCGTTTACAATTTGAAAGTGAACGAGTTGTTGACTGAGGAGAGCTGAGCTCTGAGTGCGGACTCTGCGCCGGCTGCTGCGGCGAGGACCTCCCTGATCTCCCCGGATCAACCTTTGTACTAGGGTGCCGCAGAAACAGGGCAACGGATGGCTGACACCTTCGCAACCTGACCAGTTGGGCTTACTGGGAAGGACATTTTGGTGATGCTGGGCCAAGCCACGGTCAGTGATCCGCCTCCATAGCCCCAAGATGCCCCTCCCTTGGCTGTTTCAGCAACCATGGCAATGTCACCTCCTCCTTTCTTCCCCAGCGCTCCGTCGCTGCCCCCTCCTACACATCATGGACCAAGTGGCAGCAGAGATGCCACAGGACTGAGGTGTGGGGCGGGGAGGCAGTTTAAGAAAATGATGAGAACATAAAGAGAATAAAGGGGATGGGAATGTAGCGCACAGGGCTCCCCAAAGCTGACACAGTGCTATGGAAGCTGGCGGGAAGCTGCCTGAGATGAGGGGCTGGTCAGTGTGAGAGAGAAGACATCTACAAATAGCAAGGCAACAGCCAACAGTTAAACTCCACCGGAAAGGAACTTGTGCCAAGCTGGGGAAAAACGCGTTCATTTCTCACGAGAGGACCAGGGCCATGATTGGATGACACTGGCCCAGAGAGTGGAGTAGGTGGGGGACCTTCATGAGAGAGCGGGTGATGTTGGGTGGGAGTTCAGGAGGGGGGTGAGGGGGAAAGAAGGGCCTTTGCCAGAGCTGGTGGGCAGAGTAGACACTTCAGCCCCAAGAATCCCTCCTGGGGACTGAGGCCATCAAGGTGCCGAACTCACAAAGGTAGGCCTCACTACGTGGTTTTGACTTCAGCCCTGATCAAGCTGATTTCAATTTCCATGCAAGGAATGGACAATCAACGCCTCCCTTTCTCCCTCTGCGGGGCACACCACTGCCATTCTGTCATTGAATAGAACTCCCAGAGACCAAATCTACCGTGTGGCAACAGCAACAGAAATTCCGACACCTAGCCTTTGCCTACCCTAGCCCCAGAGCTCTCCAAAGGACGGGTGTTCCTCGCCCACGCCACGCCCGCCCCTGCTCAGAACCATCTCCCAAAATCCCCCGAGGGAAACCTGGCCCCAGCACTCAGGGCACTCCTGCCTCCTCCAGGACTTCAGCCCCTGACTCTGCCTCTGCGTCCACCCCACCATCGTACTCTTTTCCAAAGCCTGGGCCCAGATGTCCTTCAGCCAACAATTCTTTTTTTTTTTTTTTTTTTAAAGATTTTATTCATTTATTCATGAGAGACAGAGAGAGAGAGAGAGAAGCAGAGGGAGAAGCAGGCTCCCAAGGAGCAGGGAGCCCGACGTGGGACTCGATCCCAGGACCCTGGGACCATGACCTGAGCTGAAGGCAGACACTTAACCATCTGAGCCACCCAGGCGCCCTCAGCCAACAATTCTAAAGTTTTCCTTTTCTCCCAGACCTGAGCCCCCCCCAGAAGCACTTGGGATTGTTCAACCCCTAGTCCAAATTCTACATCCCATCTCCTATCCCTAGGTCAGCCTTGGGAGTGTGCTAAGCGGAACATCTCAGTGAGTAAAATATGGAAGATCTGCTCATGACCCACCCCATGACGGCTCATAGAGGTATGGACTTAAAAAGAGAAGAAAAACAACAAAAACAAGCAGCAGGGCAGTTTCAAGATTTATTGGGTGGGTGAGAGGACAACGACGCACAGTACTGAAAACTCTTGGTTCTAAAAAGTTACGGGAGGAGTAGGCGGGGAGACGTGGAGGCTGCTGGACAACGTGACCCAGGTGGAAGGGAACCAGTCTTCCTGGTTCATGGTGCTCGGTGACACCGCTGGGGGAGCGGCAGAACCAGCTGAAGTCTCCAGCTCTGGACCACAAGCCTCTAGGGTCCCAGGGCTTTCCTTGCTTACTGGGCCTGCTTACACAGAGAGAAAAGTCGTTCCATGCTGTGCTGAGGCAACAGGGTAAGAAGGTCTGGTGATGCTCCACATGGCAACATTATTCTTCATCATACTACTCTAGTGTCCACGATCAATCCCAGCATAATCTAAAGGAGAAAGTCCAATTAGGCCAGCAGCCTGGAATTTCCATATCAGAAACACAGGCTGACTTGGCCCCTTGGCATTAACTCACCATGAGGAGTTCTCTCCAGGGCAGCTGAGACCCAGGTCATCCTGAGAGGGCCAGTGCCTCCATCCCCTCAGGCTTCCTCCAGCAATCTCCAGATCCAAGGCAGCTCTCCTAGAGTGAGGAGGATGCCAGAGAGCAGGTGGTCACAAGTGTCTCGGTTCCAACGTGATCTCATCTTTCTCCAAGCTGTTATCAATGAGAAAGCCCCAATTAATCAGGCATGAGCTGCCAGGTTTTTTTCACCCCAAACACAGCTCAAAAATGAATCCCAATGCTCACAGAGAAGAGTCAAAATAAACACAGCCTTAAAAAATGGGTGTTTTCAGGGCAAGAACAGATATAGTAATTGGTAGACAGATGGCTGGAGAGCTAAAGCTCAGAGGCTCCTCCCACTGAGCCCCATACGCACACCTCCCCAATTGGGAGTGAAGGCCACCATTTCAGCCTCTCTCCATTGTCGTTACATCCCTGCACTCTGTCTCCCAGGTACTTGTGCTCACCCCAGCGTCAAACTCTTCTTCGTGCTGCTCCGCCCACCACCACCCAATGCACATTTCCCATCACATCACATTTGGACCACCAAATCCAAAAAGCTGCTTTCCTTTGAAAACCTTATGGCAATCAGTATAAACCACCCATATCACACAGAATCCTTATGCAGAATTCATCCTGGCTCTTTAAACCCTATAAAGTACCTAAACCTGGACACAAACATAGCCCGGTTTCCCACAACAGGGGGCCAAGCTGAGAAAGGCCAAACTACAGAGTCCCGTCATTGACTCTCACACAGCAGCACTCAATGCCTGAGACCAGAGAGCACTAGCTGGAGAGGAGCAGGAGTGTGTGAAAGCGTCAGCATTTGGAAGGGACAGGTGTGGACCCTCCAAATACGGGAAGCCGCTTTCAACAATTTCTCTCCCTGCATGATCAATGACCAGAGCACAGGCAGCCCATGATCGCTTTTGAATGCAGGGGCATGAAGGGCAGAGAGAGACCTAGGAAGAGACGCAGGCACCACTAGCCTTTGGAATAGACTGAATCTGGGGAAACCACCCAGCCAAGCACAGGACCTCAGGAGTGGCCATTCTTGCAAAAGCCCCATAGAACCTCCCTGCCAAGGGGAATCAAAGAGAAGACACTTTGGGCAAAAACGCTGTGAAAATCGTAGGGCTGGAAATGACAGGAATCCTGCGGTCTTAAGCAGCACAGAAATCACCTCTATCATAAGTTTGTTTCTTAAATGAAGAAAATAAGGTTCTGAATAGGTCACTGAGAGAGCAGCACAAGGGGATTCAAAGCCAGGGACAGGAGTCTCTGATGTGTGGGTCTCATTTCCAGTTACAACATGCTTCTGCCGTCACTCCAAGGACGGAAGGCAGGCACCCCAGAGAGCTCTCATTACTCAGTGGGACTCTAGAGACTCTTCCTCTGCAGCAGGCACTGAGGACATATCAAGGGCCAGATATGATCTAGGTTGCCTGGGATTGAGGGGACAGAGCTGGGGACTCACGGACATTACCTTCTCACCTCTCAGCTCCCCTATGCCTTCATATGAAGCCGCTAGGAACCCACACTTGACTATACCAGATGCAAGGAACCAACACTCCAGAGAAAAGACAAGAAATCTTACCTCAAGGACACTGGGGTCTAGAATATTCCTGATACAACTCCCATGATGGCTCTGCACATGGTGGGCTCATCTGCAACAGACCAAAACCCAAGAATGGGCACCAACTTGTCCCTGCTCACAGCAAGGCATGGTAGGCATCAGGAAAGAGCCTAGCACAGTAGTTGCCAGAGAGTAAAGTAAGCATTCGACAAATGCTGGCTGTTACTATTTCCTCCACAGACCCACTATTTCCTCGTAAAAAGGACAGTAGTTAACTCTAAAGAGGGAGACAGTGCGTGGTCTATGACAGGGTGGCCAATGCTGATGAATGCATCATTAACCAGGGATAGGCTGAAAAGGATGCCAAGGCCAGATTCACGGGAGTGTGCCATGGCTGCCCGGCAGCAACTCCGCTGGACATCGAGGAAAACTCAAGTAACACACACAGCCTGGCTCCCAACAGCACGGATAGGAAGTCAGAGCCCAACAGGGACACTAATGCACAGACCACTGCCTCCGAGGCCCAACGTGTCTGCGGAGAAGATGGAATGTGGGAAAACTCCTGGAAGGTGTGGATGTGGACTCTCCAATTACAGGACAACTCTTCTCTGAATCCTTTGCCTGTACTACCCATGAGCACGACATTGGCACCAGGTGACAGGAGACATCAAAAAGGTGGTAAAAAGGAGGAAGTGCGGGAATGCTCCAGGTTTGGAAGGGACAGGAAGGGATCCTCCAAACATGGGGAAACACTTTCAGCAAATCCTTTCCCTGCGCCATCAATGACCTGGACACGGGCACCCCATGTTAGCAGCCTGCTACCTTCCCAGGCAGGGGAAAGCTGCCCCGCCAAGCCCAGGACCCAGAGCATCATCACCACTTCACGTAAAGATTCCATCTCCCATCATCAAAGGGAAGACTAACTCCGGGCAAAAACACCGACATTGTTTATTCACCCCACACATACAGCCTGAGCACCTACTACGTGTCAGGCACCCTGGGCTCAAAAACAAAGGACACACACAAGACCTCTGTCCTCCCAGAGCTCTGGCAGTTTCCCCACTTAAAAGTGAAGCTCCGGACAAGGAAGGAACGGAGCCAAGGTTATGCGGCTGCCCAGGGGTGGGCTGAACCGGGATCTGAACCCAGACCTCTCTGACCCCAAGCCCACCCCACCTACCACGCCAGACGCCCTTCTGCGCAAGGGCTTTGCAAGAAGGGTCTCAGAACCTGAGCTCCAGGATCTCCCCCCCCCGCCCCCCGCCCCCACCGCGCTGTGGCAGGAAGGCAACGAGCCCCCTGGTCGAGCTGCTCACGCGCAGCACCACTTACCCAGCAGGCCTCACCCCTGCACACAGGGGCGGCATCAGGCGCTGCGGATCAGGGCCCTGCAGGGCAGACAGGGGTGCTGCCTGCGGCACGGCCCGCAAAGCCGTCCAAGGGACAGTCCCCATCTGCTCCCAAGAGAGCCGCGGAGCCCGCACGGCCTGGGCACGGGAGAGAACCGGGAGGGGCTTTGGTGCCAAGCTGCCCCTCTGCGACCCCGCGAGCGCCCCCCCCCGCCCCCGAAAGCTCAGACAACCGCTCTGCACCCCCGGGGCTTTCACACTCTCCGGTAAGGACAGGTGACGCCAGAACGGGTTCACGCTCCTCAGGTCACTCCGCAGGCAACCGATGAACGGCTCTGGGGGACTCAAGGCCCGGAGCCGGGGGCGGGTGAGTGCGTGAAAATCGCGGGGTCCGGGGCGCCCCTCGGGCCCGGGAACACACGCGGCTGCGCGGCCCGCGCGTCGCCGGACCCGCTGCTGGTCGTTAGCGCGACCCGAGTGTTCCCCGCGGGCGGGCTGAGGGCGGGGAATCGGACCCGGGGCCCCTTTCTCGAGCACCCGCCTCCCGAGAGAGCCGCACCCGGCGGAGGGGCCGGACACGGAGCCAGGAGCCGGGCCCGGAATCCGGGCTGACCTCCGCCGGCTCTCCCCGCCCCCTCGGGCCTCAGTTTCTCCTCCTGTCGGGGAGGGGGGATGCAGCACCGGCCTTGGAGGCCGCCGGGGGTCCCTGTGCAGCGCGGCCCCGCAGTGACTCACCCGGGGCGCGGGTACTGTCGTTGGCGGGGTCAGACGGAACGACGCGAGAAGGTTGCGGCACGGTTCGGGACGGTTCGGAACGGCTCGGGACCGCTCGGGAAAGCGGCTGTAGCCGCAGGAAACCCCCTCCCCCCTCCGCCCAGCGCCGGCGGAAATGCACCTGGGGCGCGGGCTGCGGCCTAGAGCGGCGTCTCCCGGGCTGAGCCCGCGCGCGCGGTCTCTTTGCGCCCCCTCGTGGATAGGAGGTGAAAATCTGAGCGGCCAAGTATCCAGGCATCCCTTTATCTTCCCATCATTCCATCCATCCATCTATTTATCCGGAAAATATTTAGGGAGCACCAGCTTTCTCATCCATTCATCCACCCACTCACCCACACACCCATCCATTCATACATTTATATGTTCATCTAGACTCCCATCCCCCCAGAAAAATCTACAGAGCAGCAACCTCGTATCAGGGACTGGGCTAAGCATTGGAAATATATTGAAGACAGACAGGTTTCCTGATTTTTTTGTTGTTATAATATTCTCGTAGGAATAATGAGTCAGCGAATGCAATAATTAAAAATCATAACAAGTCAGGACGTCTGGGTGGCTTAGCTGGTTAAGCGTCTGCCTTTAAAACTGTTTAAAAAAGAGTTTTAAAAAATCATTAAAAGTGCTACAAAGGAAATGGGCAGGGTGGTATAATAGTGGAAATGTACTTAGCCAGGGTGGACAGCAAGGGCCTGCCTGGGGGATTAACAGTATTTTTCTAAAAAAAAAAAAAATTATTTATTTATTTGTCAGAGAGAGAGAGAGCACGAGCAGGGGTTGCAGCCAGCAGAGGGAGAAGCAGGGTCCCCACTGAGCAAGGAGCTGGAAGTGGGACTCGATCCCAGGACCTTGGGATCATGACCCCAACCGAAGGCAGACGCCCAACCGGCTGACCCACCCAGGCGTCCCCAACAGTGTTTTTCATAGCATGGTATCTGTCACTCCAATGCCCTATCCCATCAACGCTACAGAGGACCCTACTACTATAATGTTAAATCATCACTAAGTTTTGAGCACACGTTATATTCCAGGATTTTGATTTATTTAATCATCATATCCATCCTATAAGGTAAACACTATTATTATCCATTTTGCTGATGAGGAAACAAAAGCTCAGAAAGTTTATTTAATGTGTCCAAGATCATGCAGTTCATATGTGTTAAGAACTGTGCATGATCTGAGAGTGAATCCTACTTGTGAGCTAAACAGTTAGCCTCTTGTTTCGTGGATGCTGGCAGACGACACAAAATTCCTGAGTCAGTCTTAGGACCTCATTACTGTGGCAAAGCAGAGAGAGCTTTGTGTTCATTCATGTTGGTTCCCATTCTTCACAGGTCCCATGGGGTGGTGCTGGGCCCATGACGGCTGTCTGCACACATAATGTGTTACAACGTTACAGGGTAGGGCCACTGAGCTCGGGGGGATTCACCACTTACAGCCAACAGAAGTAAGCCTGATTTTAGTCTGGGAGGAGGCTTTTCTCATCCTTCAAGATTTCTCACTGCAAAACACAGCTCTAAGAAAGGGCCCAGGTAAAGAGGAGTCAAGACCTTGCATTCTTAGCATATCCTGCAAGAATGTGCGTAGATGCTCAGGGTCCATGGCAGATTGCTTCTTCTAACAGTAGGTATCAGAGTCAAAATTCAAACCCAGAAGTCAATCTCGGAGCAATTTAGTAGGTGCTTGAAAATGTGTTTGGTAATATTTAATTTCTTTTTTTTTTAAAGATTTTATTTATTTATTCATGAGAGAGAGAGAGAGAGAGGCAGAGGGAGAAGCAGACTTCCCGCAGAGTGGGGAGCCCGATGCGGGACTCGATCCCAGGACTCCAGGACCATGACCTGAGCCTAAGGCAGACGCTTAACCATCTGAGCCACCCAGGCGCCCGGTAATATTTAATTTCTTTTGGAGTAATATTTAATTTCTATTCTTGGTCAGGAAAGTGTATTTTGGCATTCTTGGATTAAACAGATGTTTTGCTCATGTGATACAGACCATCACCAACCAACAATTCCCACATTTAGAAGCATTCTCAGAAAAACTAGGACCAACAAACTGCCTATTTTCATGTGAATCTGGGTATATAAATGGCTAGGACATCCAGAGTTTGGACCTATTCATTCTTTCTCCCTGATTTCCTTGTGGCACTCTTCCTGTTGAATTCAGTCTTGTTGGGAATGTCAGTTACAGTGTCCTGCCCTTCTCTGACAAAAAGTTGGATGTGGAACCCATACTGGGAAAATGATACTGTCCTCCTTGATTTTTCATGGTGAGTGTGAGGAAGCATGGATCTTAAAGCAGCTTGGAGGCTAGCTGTGGAAACATGAATGAAGTCAGCCTTCTATCAATTTCCAAGAGGTGGCTTCTTGGAGGTGGTGTGCCTTGGCAGGGTTTTGAAGGGCTCACGTAGAAAGGGGGGAACAGGAAGACATTCAGGGAAAGGGAGGAAGAGGAAGACTCAGAAACTGCAGTGGGGGGAGAGGTGGGGAAATGAGTATGGGAAGCACTTAGGAGCTGGATGGGGTCATATCTCAACATCTCACTGCATGGCAATAGATGAGCTTCAAATGTTGATACAGGAGAAGAGAAATCCTCATTATTGCTATGAAAGAGAACTCACCTAATTCTAAAATGTAAGAAAAATTCCATGTGTCCCAGTCAGCTCTTGGCACTGGAGGACTTAAAAAAATGAGAGAAAATGACAATTGAACTGATCCCAGTAGAGTAAATCAATGAAATTACAAAAGCAAAAAGTAAGATGGCAGAAAATGAGCATAACCACATTTACGGCAGCAGAGGCACTTTCAGGAATGAGAGAGGGGTCAGAGGACAGTCAGAGCAGAGAGTAAAAAATTAGAGAAATATATGGCAAAATCGCTTAAGGAAAAATAGAAAACCTGAATCATCTTAGAACACTTTAAAGTGTTGAGTCAGTAGTTAACAATATTTCCACAAAGAAAACATCGTACCCAGGTTTTCAGCCCTACGCAGTCTCCCAGATAATAGAAGAAGAGGGAGATGTTCTCAGTTCACAGAGTAACCCATGATCCCCAAATTAGGCAAGGTCAATGGAAGGAAAGTAAATTACAGTCCATCTGATGAATGTAGATGTAAACATCTTTTAAAATATATCGGCAACTTCAGGTGGAAGCAGCCTTGGCCCCCAGTGCCCTTAAAGGGCAGTAACTGCACTCCTGTCTTGTAAATGTCTTCTGACCTTTGATTTCAGACTTCCAGACTCCAGAATAGTGACAGAATAAATTTCCGCCATTGTAAACCACCCAGTTTGTGGTACTTTGTTATGGCAGCCTTAGGAAACTAATACAACAGACATTCTTAAAACTTTTCTCTACCATATTCTAGCTGTATTAGCAAGTGACTTCATCTTTCTGAACCTCAGTTTTTAAACTTTAAAATAGATAAAATATGCAAATTGGTGCAGCTGCTATGGAAAATAGTATAGTATAGCAATTGCCCCAAAAAATGAAAAATAAAATTACCATATGATCCAGCAATTCCACTTAAGGGTATATTCTTTTTTTTTTTTTTTTAAGATTTTATTTATTTATTTGAGAGAGAGAGAATGAGAGAGAGCAAGCACATGAGAGGGGGGAGGGTCAGAGGGAGAAGCAGACTCCCTGCCGAGCAGGGAGCCCGATGTGGGACTCGATCCCGGGACTCCAGGATCACGACCTGAGCCGAAGGCAGTCGCTTAACCAACTGAGCCACCCAGGCGCCCCAAGGGTATATTCTTGAAACAATTAGGAATGTGATCTTAAAGGGATATTTGTCTACCTGTGTTCATAGCAGCACTATTCATGATAGCCAAAGGTGGGAGCAACTCAAGTATCTAACAACAGATGAATGGATAAAAAAAAATGTGATACACACACACACACACCCCAGTGGAATATTATTTAGCCTTAAGAAGGAAGGAAATTCTGACATGTGCCACAGCATGGAGGAACCTTGAGGACATGCTGTTAAGTGAAATAAGCCAGACACAAAAGGACAAATACTGTATGATTCCACCAATATGAGGCACCTAGAGTAGTCAAATTCAGAGACAGAAGGGAGAATGGTGGCTGTCAGGGGCTGGGGAAGCCAAGAACGGGGAATTATTGTTTCAAGGGTACAGTTTCAGTTTTGCAAGATAAAAATTCCGAGATTGGTTGCACAACAGTGTGAATGTACTGAACACTACTGAGCTGAATATATATAAAAATGGTTAAGATGATAACTTTCATGTTATGCGTATTTTACCACAATTAAAAAATTTAAAAGTAGGTAAAATAATACAAGATATGAAACTCAGTACCATAAGTGCTTTTTAAAAAATAGGTGTTGGGTTATAGTAAGGCAGTTCAATAAATTTTAGAATCATTGTCATAATCATCATCATCACTTGATAAAAATTAATATCCATTCATAACTTTTAAAAATTCTTAGAATTCTAGAAGTAGAATATATAATGTAAACCATCTGCCAATATTATCCATAATGGTGGAATCATAGAAGCATTCTTCTGTTTTCATCCTGAAAGTCCCAGAGAAATAGCGGGGGGGGGGGGGGGGGGGGGGGGAGGGATGTCCAATGCCATTGGCCAGGAAGGTCCAAGGTCTTAAGAGTGAAGAATTGGGGCGCCTGGGTGGCTCAGTTGGTTGAGCGACTGCCTTCGGCTCGGGTCATGATCCCGGAGTCCTGGGATCGAGTCCCGCATTGGGCTCCCGGCTCAGCGGGGAGCTTGCTTCTCCCTCTGACCCTATCCCCTCTCATGCTGTTTCTCTCTCTCTCTCTCTCAAATAAATAAATTAATTAATTTAAAAAAAAAGAGTGAAGAATTGATGTGGTCAGTTACCATGGCAAAAGATAATGGGGCAAAGCTAAATATTATCCTGGAATGCCCAAGTATTCAAGCAAAAAAGTTAAGCCAAGAAAGTTTAAGTAATGAGCCACATATATCTCAGTGATTTAGTTAGCAAGGAGGGTCCAGGGTTGTTTTTCAGGGAGATCCAAGTTAATTAGCTGCAACCATCCAGATTGAGTAGTCAAGACAGTTGTTTTCAAAGATTGTCCACCATGGATGGAAGGAAAGTCCAGTGTCCCTACTAAGGCTATCAATCTTTAGCTAGGACTCTAGTTCGTGAAGGCCCAGCCTTGCTAGTTTCTGGAGGGAGAGGGCCACTGCTTCTCATGCCTGCCCCCATGGCAGAGGCCTGAGTCATTCATACCTTCTCTGAGCCCACACTGAGTCCCTCTCCAGAACCAGTGGTCCACAACCCAGCACAAAAATGAACCAGAAGCAAAACTAGTACGAGAGAGGGTGTGAGGGTCAGAGGACCCAGCTAGGGGACCTAGGGAGAAGGAGGTACAGAGACCTAGGTGGAAGCTGACCCTGGTGGGAAGCATCCAGTGGGGACCCTGGGCTGTTGGAGACCCCAAAACAGGCCAAGACCCAGGCCATGGGCAGCTTAGGAAGAGTCTGTCGTGCTTGAGAGGCCCTGAGGGGCTAGACCGGCCCTGGCTTCCATCAGGCCTCAGTCCCACCATGCAGGAGCTGGAGCCTATTCCTTCCGGAAGAAGTAGTAACAGATGAGCAGCAAGAAGCAGATGAGGATGATGAACAGATATAGCAAGGTTTCCAGCATGGTGACCATTCTTAATGCAGGGACAGGGCCTGGAGCTCTTGCAGGTCGCACAAGGTTGGTTCTGGACTTCCAGCTTGGACCCTGGGCACCACCTCCTTGGAAGAATCTGTCCAGCAAGCCACAGCTCCATCTCCCCAGGGGAAGGTGCTCTACACCACAGGGATCTCTCAGCCACTGTGAGGTCACAAACTCCAGGATGGTGGAATGTTGGCCTCCCAGCTATAGCCCAAATCTTTATTAATGTGACCAGTATGTTGAAAGCAGGACTCCTGGTAGGTAATCATACAATTTTTTTGCCTGCCACTTTAGACTTTCTAAATGGAAGTATCTTTTCCCTATCCTTAGAAAAATATCAGGCAGGCCTCAAAGCTCTCTGATCATTCTTAGGTAATAAGTCTTTAATCACTAAAATTGCAAACACTGTTTCCATTTGATAATGGTCAGTCTAATATATAAATTTCAATAATTATAGGTGAGACTTCTCTCAGCATCCAGGGCCAAGCATAGGGTGGGCTGCTATCTGCTGAGAGGGGACAGGAGACTTCTCCCTTATCCAAACGTATTTCTCTTTGCCAGGAAGACTCTGCCCACTCTCTTACCCCCAGTATCTCAAGGATCAGAACAGATGAAATTAAGATTAAGGTGGAGGGGAGACGTCTCTCCACGTTGGGCACATATTTAATGTAGGTCTTTCTCTCTTGGCCTCTATTGTAGGGGTTCTTTGGAGAATCCACCCGTTGTCCTCCTAGGGATATGAATAGGCCAGGCCCTTCCTGGGGATTCCCTCACCTTAGCAGGCTCCCTCTTGGGCAGGAACTCTTAGGTAGCACATGGACGTTCCTACTGATACTGGAGGTGTTCTTGGGTCCTGAGCCCTCAACCACCAGCTGGTGCCAGGTTCTTGACTTCACCACGACAAAGAATTCAAGGATAATCAGAGTAAAATATAGCAGAGAAGCTTTATTGCAAAGCAAAAGTACACACTCTTAGAATCTGAGTGGTGCTGGATAGATGCGGGATTCTGATTCTCTTTAAATTAATTAATTTTTAAATTAACATATAATGTATTATTTGTTCCAGGGGTACAGGTCTGAGATTCATCAGTCTTACACAATACACAGCGCTCACCACGACACATACAGTCCCCGATGTCCATCACCCAGCCACCCCATCACTCCCACCCCCCTCCACTCCCAGCAACACTGTTTCCTGAGATTAAGAGTCTCTTATGATTTGTCTCCCTCTCTAGTTTTGTCTTATTTCATTTTTTCCTCTCTTCCCCTATGACCCTCCGCCATGTTTCTCAAATTGGGATTCTGATTCTCACAGGCAGTTATAATCAAGGGGTGGAATATTTCTGTAGGGTTCTAGAAATAGTTCCAAGCACCCCATGTATCATTACGCATGCTCGAGACCAGTCACTATGCGCAGGCGCAGTCTGATTTTTCTCTTGCGGACAAGCGGTAGACAAGATCTACGAGGAGGAGTCCTCTAGCGCCCCCAGTGGAGGGGTCATTCTCCGTCAACTGCAGGCTAACTGAGGCCTTTGCGCATGCGTACCGCAGTTGCGCACCGTGGTGGTATCTCAGGCTTCTAACCGCCCCGAGCGTCCTGTTATTGAACAGGTGTGAGGTCAGTTTCGTCCCTGTTGCTTGTTTCCGGAAGAAACCTCCGGCCGCTGCCCAACATTTCCCTATTCTACCTGCCTCACTGCCACAGATGCTACACCTGCTGAAGAAAACGATGAACCCTGGGTAAGGCCTGGCTCCCCTGTGCTCTCTAACTCCTGGTAACATGGATCAAGCTTCCACGTGGTTCTGCCGGAACCCCTGATACTCAGGTACTCCTCTAGTTCTCCCTCTTTGGAGCAGGGGGCGGGACTATCTTAAGAAATAGAATTCATAATTCTCTTTCTTTTTAATGTCTAACTGTACTGCTAATACCCTCAACTTAGAGAATTCAGAGTCACGAGCATTGTTCAGTTATTTCCTTCCTAAATTCTGCGTCCGGTCCAACACCTTCTTTGGAAGGCAGCTTCCATTTTATCAGGTGGAACCTTCACAGATTGCCAGTATTGGGCCACAGTTTGCTTACCACAACAGCAGTTTGTTGTTGCTCAGCAGTTCATTCCTATATCGTGGGGCCTCCTTGGTGCCTTGATGAAATGTCCATTTTAACATCCGGTTACACTAACGATTAACAAGCATCAGCCACACCCAGCCTCCTCTAGGCACTGGGGATGTACAAATAAACAGCCCCAGATCCCCTCCCTGGCATCATAGGAGCAAGGGATGCAGGAGAATAATCTAGGATTGAATCGTGGCACTGCCCTTTTTTTTAATCTTCTTAGGGCACCCTTGCCTTAATCTCCAGCTTCGGACAATAAGGCCCCCAGCCTGAGCTGCGCAGGAGGCCCTGCTCCTCCTAGGATGTCCCAGGCTCATGGGATGCTGGGCGCTGTGGAAGGGCCATGCTCTCAGCCTCCTGCTTGCTGCTTCTCTCCTCTGGCTTGCAAGAGCTGATCAAAGCCAGATGGCTTTAGACCTGCGCTGATGAACACAGCAGCCAGCGGCCATGGTGGCTAATGGAGCACTGGAAATGTCGCTGGTCCAAATGTCAGTGTTGAACATGCGCCAGATTCTAAAGACTTTGTCAGAGAAAACAGATAGCAAATATCTCGTTAATAATTTAAAGATATTAAAAAATGCTGAAATGACAATATTTTGGTTATATTGGGTTAAATAAAATATAGTATTAAAATTTCACCCTTTTTTGTGCCTTTTTAATGTGACTCTTAGAACATTCTATTTTTATTTATTTTTAAAGATTTAATTTATTTATTTCAGAGCGAGAGAGCAGGGCTGGAGGGGCAGAGGGAGAAGCAGACTCCCTGCTGAGCAGGGAACCCGAAGCGGGGTGATCCCAGGACCCTAGGATGATGACTTGAGCTGAAGGCAGACATTCAACTGACTGAGCCACCCAGGGACCCCAGAACATTTCAAATTCCATATGTGGCTAGCATTATATTTCTACTGACAGTGCTGCCTTAGACTTTCCCAACATAGCACATTCTCTCAGCCTTATAAATAATCCCACAGTGTCCTTTCAGTGACAGAAGCCCTTGGCTTTCTCAGAAATACTAGAGTATAGCAACTACCACGCTTGGCCATTTGCTCTGTGCTTTGCTTTTGATATGTATCATTTCACATAATTCTCGAAGCAATGCTCTGAGGAGAAAGCTATGATTTTGTCCATTTTTCAGAAAAGGAAAACTCAAGCTGGGCTGAGGAGTTAGGTCATTTAGTCAAGGTCACACAGAGCATAAGAGCAAGAACAGGAGGCAGGCAAGAACAGGTGCGCTCAAGTGTGCACACCTGACCCTTTGGTCCAGTGTCCTCATAGCTACAGCATCCATGGTCCCTACCTATCACAGAGTTCCCCAACGTTCCCACAGTCTTGGAATCCCACAGACTTCTCCCAGGTACACAATATGGAGTGTGTTTACCTTGGTTGCATAGGTCAGGCCTGGATTTCCACTCTGTGCTGACCTAGTCAGTTCCAGGAATCTGTCTGGGGGGACCCTCCTCCTCGGGCACAAGGGTGGGCTGTTTATACTTCAGAATGTGGGCTGAGTTAGTGGCAGGGTTGCCTTAGGTTCAAGGGATACACATGACCCAGGGTACAGGCAGTGTTAGTGCCTGTGAGGTTTGGGAACCACGAGCCCCTTCTGAAGCCTGTCTGCAGTGTCCTGTCGGGAGCACGAGGCTTCTATCTGTCGTCTTTACTGCTCTGCAAATCTGGTCAAGTCCTTCCTGCTTCAAGGACTCATTTTTGGGACAAAGTTGAGCAAAGCACCTGCCCCCCCTCTAGGTTTATCTCCTTGTCACTCTCACGTTCCACTTTCAGGTCATCAGAACAATATTTTAACCGGCGATGTCCAAATATATGGTCAGAATTCATTCATTTGTTCAATTGTGCCAGCCACTAAACTAGGTACTATGAATGCAGTGGTCAATCAGGCAAGAACCCTATTGTCCACAACCTGCAATCAGCATGAGCTCTTGCTAATAACAGCTCCTCACGTGGAAGAGTAACCATTCCTATAAATTAATGACAAACCATGGCAAAAACAGAATAAAGAGAAAAGCAAAATAAGTGAGGGAATGTTATTTCCAAAATTCCAGGCCGCTCTTGGAAAGGATCGCAAGCCCTACGGAGTCGGAATTTGAGCTCCGCGCCACCAGGGGGCGCGGCAGGATCGCTTGCACGGGATCCGCCCCGCGAGTTGCCGCTCTAGGCCGCAGAGCGCGCTCAGCTGCATTTCCGCGGGCGCTGGGCGGGTCAGGCGTTTCCTGCTGCCGTCGCTGCTGCCGCCGCCCCGTTTTCCGGCAGCGTCGCACGCCGCCCGGGTCCGTCTCCCGCGATCCCCAGACATCCGCATCTTCCCGCGCTGTCGGCTCTGTCAGCGCCGCTGTCCTGCGTCGTAGTCGCGGTGCCCGGGGTGAGTCCACTGCGGGGATCGCTGGGCGCGTGGTCTGCGGCCCCACCACCTTCAGGAGAAACTGAGGCCCGGGGGAGGACGGGGAGGACGGGGAGAGCCGGCGGAGGTCAGCGCGGATTCCGGGCCCGGCTCCTGGCTCCGTGTCCGGCCCCTCCGCCGGGTGCGGCTCTCTCGGGAGGCGGGTGCTCGAGAAAGGGGCCCCGGGTCCGATTCCCCGCCCTCAGCCCGCCCGCGGGGAACACTCGGGTCGCGCTAACGACCAGCAGCGGGTCCGGCGACGCGCGGGCCGCGCAGCCGCGTGTGTTCCCGGGCCCGAGGGGCGCCCCGGACCCCGCGATTTTCACGCACTCACCCGCCCCCGGCTCCGGGCCTTGAGTCCCCCAGAGCCGTTCATCGGTTGCCTGCGGAGTGACCTGAGGAGCGTGAACCCGTCCTGGCGTCACCTGTCCTTACCGGAGAGTGTGAAAGCCCCGGGGGTGCAGAGCGGTTGTCTGAGCTTTCGGGGGCGGGGGGGGGGCGCTCGCGGGGCCGCAGAGGGGCAGCTTGGCACCAAAGCCCCTCCCGGTTCTCTCCCGTGCCCAGGCCGTGCGGGCTCCGCGGCTCTCTTGGGAGCAGATGGGGACTGTCCCTTGGACGGCTTTGCGGGCCGTGCCGCAGGCAGCACCCCTGTCTGCCCTGCAGGGCCCTGATCCGCAGCGCCTGATGCCGCCCCTGTGTGCAGGGGTGAGGCCTGCTGGGTAAGTGGTGCTGCGCGTGAGCAGCTCGACCAGGGGGCTCGTTGCCTTCCTGCCACAGCGCGGTGGGGGCGGGGGGGGGGGGGGGGAGATCCTGGAGCTCAGGTTCTGAGACCCTTCTTGCAAAGCCCTTGCGCAGAAGGGCGTCTGGCGTGGTAGGTGGGTGGGTTTGGGGTCAGAGAGGTCTGGGTTCAGATCCCGGTTCAGCCCACCCCTGGGCAGCCGCATAACCTTGGCTCCGTTCCTTCCTTGTCCGGAGCTTCACTTTTAAGTGGGGAAACTGCCAGAGCTCTGGGAGGACAGAGGTCTTGTGTGTGTCCTTTGTTTTTGAGCCCAGGGTGCCTGACACGTAGTAGGTGCTCAGGCTGTATGTGTGGGGTGAATAAACAATGTCGGTGTTTTTGCCCGGAGTTAGTCTTCCCTTTGATGATGGGAGATGGAATCTTTACGTGAAGTGGTGATGATGCTCTGGGTCCTGGGCTTGGCGGGGCAGCTGGGGGCTAATAGGGGCTTTTCTTCCAGGCTCACCTGCCTTTTCTGCACCTGCATTCGAAAGTGATCATGGTCTGTCTGTGTCCTGGTCATTGATAGTGCAGGGAGAGGAGTTGCTGAAAGCGATTCCCCGTGTTTGGAGGGTCCCTTCCTGTCCCTTCCAGACTCTGGAGCTTTCCCACACTTCCTCCTCCTCACCATCTTGTAGATGCCTCTGGGCACCTGTCTGTCTTGCGTGCTCTCTGTGCCTGGCTCAGGATGGTTTCTGTTTTTGTGAGGCTTTAAAAAGCCTCACAGGGAGCATGAGGGTGGGTCCTGCCTCATTGCATGTCTGAGTTGTGCAGCCACAGCTGTGATCTTCTGACACTGGTCTCTAATTTCAGCAGCGCTGTGTCCCTTTCTGCCCCTGTGTTTGAGGGGAGTACAGGCTGCTCACGTCCTGGTCATTGGTAATGCAAGCAAAGGAAAAGTTATAAGGCTTTCTTTATGTTCAGGGGTTCCAGAATGGGACAGCCTTAGGTGACGGAACATGAGGTAGATGGAGGGAGGCAGGCTGTCAGTGCATTCACCTCCCAAGACCCAGATGCCATCAGTGTTTTCCTGTTGGTGAGCACAGCGGTTTCCTGGACACGTAAAGCAGTGCCAAGTGCTTCTTGTCCCCTGCAGGAGTGTCTCGTGACTGCTGTTCCATGGATGTGAGACGCGACCTCAGGGAGAACCTGATCAGGAGGTCCCAGGTAAGTGGTGTCCTGCCTGGTTCTCGAGAGCTTAAGTCTGTGTGGGCTGTGAGGCTGGACGCGTTCAGGTGATGAGGTGTGGGAATGAGTGCAGGTGAAGGCTGCTTCCCGGTGTTCCCGGCTGTCTGTGTCCCCTTGAGCTGGCGGGCAGAGGCCTGGGCCCTCTTCTGCTCCTGAGAGCCCCTGAGGAAGGCTCCTGTGACGTGGAAAGTGGCAGTATCGGATGGTCAGACAGCTGCATTTTAGAGGCAAACAGATTCATATCCAGTGCCCAGCTGAGTGCTCATTGTATGACCACTCACACCCCATCTGCCAGAACCACGAATCCTCAGTATTTCTGCACCATCAGTCTTCACTTCATCTCCTGGGTGGGAGTGGTAAATCGTCCGTGCAAGTGAGGGGCAGCTTCTGTGATCTCGGGCTGTCAGTCTGGTCATGGGCCTGTGTGCCAAGGCTCCGGGGTCAGGCCGGTTCCCAGGCTGCTGCCCAACAAGGCTTCCCTTCTCGGCCCACTCGCCGCCCTTTTTTGCACCTGCATTCGAAAGTGATCGTGGGCTGCCCGTGCCCTGGTCATTGATAGTGCAGGGAGAAGAGTTGTTGAAAGCGCTTCCCCGTGTTAGAAGGGCCCATCCTGTCCCTTCCAAACTCTGGAGCTTTCGAACACATCTTTCTTCCCACTAATTTGTGTTACTTCCTCGGATCTGGCACTTTGTGGCTCACTCAATGCCTTTTTTGCTGAGCAGGGCGCTACCTCAGGGTGTTTCTGTTCATAGGCCAGTGGTAGAGCCATGATAGGGGTCCCTCTTCTCCCAGGGCTCCCCCAGGAAGCTTTCTCTGCCTCCCTATCGCACCTCTTCCCACACCCTCAGCCCCACCTCTCAGCCCTGGTCACACTGGACATTGGTGATTTGCTTGTCACGCCCCCTTTGCTGTGATCTTGAGGCAGTGCCTCTGTCCTGCTGCCTGACATGTAGCTCTTGGACAAAACAAGATGTAGGAGACAGGTGCCATGTGGTGAGGCAGTGGGCTCATCCCATTGTGGCGTGTCCGTGGGAAGACAGTGCCCTTGAGCCAGCCAGCCTGCTCAAGGCTGAGGCATCCTCCTCTCCCCGGAAGCGTTGGTTCTCTCTCGTCCTGGTCATGGGCTGGGCCCATGGTCCACAGGGGGTGATGTTCCTCAGCCCTTAGATTGAGGGGCAGGGAATGGAGTAGTGATCCAGCTGGGCAGCACACGTCATAGTTGATACATACGTAAGCTGCCCTTACACACTAGATGGAGGACATGGGGCCCTCCCACTACCTGTTACCCCTCCTGCTCCATGCTCATCGCTGCCAGTCAGCATGGCACGCTCCCCAAAACCTGGCCTTGACAACCTTTTGACACAGACTGCTTAGCAGCAGATTGATCTCTGGCCCATAGGTTAGCACTGATGCTACTCCTGTCACAGGTGATCCGCAGACCCCTTTCTAGAGTTAAGTTGTTCTTGTCCCTGAGACAGTCGTGTGGTATTAGTGGATACGAGTAGCAACAGGCCACATTTGTGGGCGCTGTAATCTGCCGGCCACTGTGCGCACCAGGGCCTGCTGTGAGTGCTCACTTGTGCGCTGTGTCTTGCAGGTGGGTCTGCATGTGCAGAGGCTCCATGGGAGGTGTCATCTTACCAGCCTGCGGTAGGCCGTGGGGCCCGAGGTAAGGTGTTCGGACCTTTCTCTGGAAGTTTGTTTTGTGCATCTGTAAAGTCACGTACGTGTGCCCTGGGGTTTGGATGAGGAAGTAAGACAGTGGGCATCCTGTGAGCTTGCAGTTGGGTCCTTGCTGTGGGCAATGCCTCACGTACCGTGAGGGGATGGGCCTCTAGAAAGCTGCTCAGGTAGGTGGAGGGCTCCCCAGGGCAGCTCCCTTCCTAGTGTCAGCAGCGTGCTCTGAGGGGGAGCATGTAGGTTTAGGCACCAGAGATCCTGGTCTGGCCTCCGAATTACCTAGCTTTGGGACCTCTTCTCAATCTCCACTTCATCTGAAAAACATAGCTGGGTAGCTGTGAAGGGTTTTAGAAAATTTCTCATGGTCGTGTTGTAACCATAGGATACTGATCTTTTCTAACCCAAAAGCATTTCTGATTTTTTTTTTAAAGATTTATTTATTTCAGAGAGAGCGAGCCAGGGGGAGGAGCAGAGGGAGAGGGAGAGAGAAACTCCAACAGACTCTGCACTCAGCGTAGAACCCAACGCAGGGCACAATCCTGTGACCCACGAGGTCACGACCTGAGCTGAAACCCAAGAATCGGTCGCCTAACCGTCTGTGCCACCCAGGCACACCAGCATTTCCCATTTTTTATGCTGGAAGCATCTTGACTCTTCTGTGGCAGGGAGGTGTTACAGGGTCTCCGCAGGGTACAGCAGAAGCTGCTGGGGCTCTGTGTTTGGCTGGGCCGCTCTCATTCACTCAGGCCATTCCCCAGGCCCCTGACACCAGCCTCCCATCCTTCCTGGCTCTCTTTCTGCACTTTTCTTTTTTTTAAAGATTTTATTTATTAACCCGACGGAGAGAGACACAGCGGGAGAGGGAACACAAGCAGGGGGAGTGGGAGAGGGAGAAGCAGGCTTCCCGCCAAGCAGGGAGCCCGATGCGGGGCTCGATCCCAGGACCCTGGGATCAGGACCTGAGCCGAAGGCAGATGCTTAACGACTGAGCCACCCAGGCGCCCCTCTTTCTGCACTTTTCTGCTCCTGCACCCAAAAGTGACTGCCTGCTGTCTTTGCCCTGGTCATTGATAGTGTAGGGAGAGGAATCACTGAAAAAAGTTCCTGTGTTTGAAGGGTCCAGCCAGCCATCCCCTTCCAAGCCCTGGAACTTTCCCACACTAGCTTTCTGCCGTTCCCCTCAGAGCTTGGGCCTCCTGGGATGCAGTGACTGGGCTAGCCCCCTGACCGCTGGGGGCTCATTCTGTCTTCTCATGTTACAGATCCTCTTGTCAGAAATCAGTCTATACATTTCTATGTGGCCCTCACCCTGGACTAAGTTCATAATAGTGCTTGAGGGCACACGTGAGAATCGCAAATCCTGGGTTCTACTTTATGAATTTATGGGAGTGGAGGCTAGCCCGGAAGAGCACATCAGTCAGGACGGCATGCTAATTCATTGCTCGTGCGTGTGTTGTCTTTGCTCCTTTACTCTTTCTTGAGCACAGTGTGGATTGCTTCTCCAGGAGCTGTCAGTGACGTTAAATAAATGGAGAAAGAAAAGTACAGGTGGGGCCTGCTATAGGGGCGTGGGGGAGTTCTGTCAATTCTGAGTCAATAAAAAAGTTCTCATTTGTCATGGTCTGCCAGAAGCCGGGGGAGTTTTCTCGTCAGTCACTGATGGGAGGAGAGTGTGTTGTTGGCTGATCACCCTGTCTGTAGCTCCCCTTTTGTTGACTTCATCTGTTTTTTGTGGGTTCTTTTGAAAAGGGTGACCCCAGGGGTTGACTGAAGAAGAATTTCTCAGGCCTGTGGATCTTTGAGGTCTGTATTTATAGACTATAGACTGCAGACTTCCTAGCCTCCTTTCTGGTTCACGTCTGTGAGGATATTGTTGCTGACTGGGCACTCGGGGTTGTCATCCTGCATTGCTGTATGCAGGATGGCAGGTGCTGGGGCACCACAGCCTGGTGCTCCTGAGAGGGACAGGCTGGTGCCCCTGAGAGAGACAGCGTGGTGCCCCCGAGAGGAATGTCTTGGCTCCCAGGTAACAAGGGCAGTGAGGTTGGAGGTGAGGTCAAGGTGTCCATCCCTTTGACCCCCCTACTTTTGATTGGGGGCTCCTTTCTAGTTCCCAAGACCCCTTCCCTTTACATTTGGGTCTCGTGTTTGCAGATGGGATCCTGTTGTGCCAGGTGGTTTTGTTCCCATCTCAGAGATGAGGTGGTGGTAGTGAGAATAACATACGTGAACCACCTGGTGCCCAGGAGCCGTCGAAGAACCCAGAGAGTGCCCTTGTCTTTCATACCTGCTCTCCGCCCCCTTTGCATCAGGGGCCTGTCCTGTTCCACAGCCTAGTTCCTGGTCAGGCTCCTCAGCCAGCCTGGAGGATTTAAGGGACAATGGTGAACATTCTGAAAAAAAATCACCCCATGCCCCACTCCAGACCTGGTAATTCGAACCTCTGGGTGTAGAGTCCTAGGGATTGAGTTGGGGTTCTCTTGCACAATGTCCTCAAGCATTCATGATGTTTTCTCATTTCTCCTTCGAAGGGGTCTGGCAGTGCCGATTTTCACAGGTCTGGGCACCTAACCAGAACAGGTCTCGTTGGAAGTTCATCTTGCATTTGCCTTTCTTGGCTGGGTCATATTAAGTGGGTCTTTGCAGAACAGGATGGCAGGTGCTGGGGCCTTGTGACAGGCTGGGCAGACACGGCATGACAATGTCGGGGAGAGCTGCTGAGGATGGTGGTCCGTCCCTTTGCTCATGATGCAGTGGGACCTCAGGGTCGAGCCCCCGACTGAGCCGTAAGCTGTCTTTCCGTGGATTGCTGTATGTAGTCAGTTGTCCTGATTGTGAACTGCTCGAAAGAAAGCGATTTATTATAAAAATGACTTTTAAGGTGTTTTTCCTTTATTCTTTTTTATTCTGGTGATAACATAGTATGGCATGCATAAACTGGGCACTTAGGCCTAGTTGATGGGGACCCTCTCAGTGATGTCATGGGGGAAGGAGGCAACGGAGACTGAATGCTTGTATGCTGCTTCTCCCTCGTAGGTCAGCCTTAGATCTGGAGCTGTTGAAGTAATTCCCAAGGCCATGAGTTCAGGGACCCTCGGGATGACTTGGCATCTGGGTTTGCTGATACGTCTCCCCAAGGTGAGTTACTGCCAAGCGCTGGGGACCCACAGGCAGGGGGTAAGCTGGTTTGCATCTCTGTGGGTGGGAACTCCAAACCATTGGTCTCACCTGTCCTTTCTTTTTTAGATTCTCTTGGTGTTAGGGGACAGCAGAAGAACAGAGGATGGCGAGGGAGTCCCTGCAGAACGCATCCCCAGAGCACTCCTGCTGTGACTCAGAGCATCATGGATCAACTCTTCACTCCACATAGGAGATCAGAGGGAAAGTGCTGGGGCCGGGGCTGGGTGGGGTCCACGTCAGCTGGCTGAGGCTTGACAACAGTGCCCTGAGAAGCCATGGACAGAGAAGGCCAGCCCCATGTTCCTCTGCTATGCCTGAAATGACCTTAATGACCAAGACTTTTTCTCTTGTATTGCAGCTGCTCATCACTTTACTCTCTGCCCACCATTCAATAAACCTTACAGACTCGCTGTGCCTGCCTTTTAAGTCCATAACAAGCCTTGTGCCACCGAGGCTGGGTGTGGAGAAGTGGATCACAGGCCAGTCTTGTTTTCACCCCCTGAGCCTCTCCTGTCATGTTCCTGGGGCTTGGCACACAGGCTGCAGTCTGAGGTGTTGCATTAGGACTGGGACAGTAGCTGGCTCAGATTCAGGGCCCATGAAAGAATCGAAGGTTCGAGGAACAGTCAGGCCAGGGCTTTGGAAGGGTGGCTGGTGACAGCGGGCTGGGGTGAGGCAGGCACCGATGTCACTGAGGAAGCTGGGTTGGCCCGAGTTCTGGGGCCTGGCTCCTGAGTAAATGCCTGCTTTTGTGGCCAGCCGACCTAGTTTGCCTGGGATTGAGGGGTTTCCCAGGACATGGGACTTTCATTGTTAAATCCAGAAAGGTCCTGGGCAAACTGGAACTAGTTGGTCAACTTACCTCGGGAGTCAAATACATGATGTCAGCCTGAGGACAGGCTACTGAGTAAAGGTGGGAGGCAGCAGGGTGAAGGTGGAGCAGCTGCTGTTGATGGACCTTGTGGCTATCCTCGAGGTCAGGCTTTTGGAGATAATTGTGGTAAGTCAATAATTGCAGTAATGTGATGATGGTCTAAGGGTGTGCATGTGTGAACTTTTTAATTCCCATGTTATAGATGGATGGGTCTTCATGAGGAAATAGGTCCCAAAGGCTGTGATGAAAGGCTGGAGTTAATTGTCCAATTTCTGCACTTGAACTTGCCTTGATGAGTTTGACACCTTGATGGGCTCCTTTTCGGGGGCAGGCAGGTGTTCTTCATGGCTGAAGTGTTCACTCTGCCAGCCAGTTCCTGACACAGGCATCCAGAAGTCTTTTTTTTTTATTTTTTGGCCTTCCCTGCGGACTGTCTTGACTTTTTTTTAGCAGCCTTTAGTCAGCTGGTTGTGGCTGCATGAAAAAACGCCAAGGGAAGGATCTGGCTCCACTTGATAAAGCTGTGCCTGGTTGGGAATGTGTGCTGCCATGGAGGAACAGCAGAATGTGGGCCAGTACTTAAAAAGTGTGCATGGAGACACTTGGTGTGTCCCACGGGGCACCAGGTCATGCCCGCCTCGCATGAGACATGGGAAGCATGAGCCATGTCAAGTGTTGAGGGCCTGAGGAAATCTGAGAAGAGCATTCCAGCCAACGTGACCTGGGAACCAGGCTTAAGGTCATGGAGCTATGATCCTTGCTGGGAGATGTGCAAGCTTCCTGGAGGGCCTGGTGGAGCAGGGAGTGGGAGATTTCCATAGCAGAATTGAGAGCTAGAAGTAATGGAGAGCTGGTCAGAGTGAAGGTCCGTCCATTAAAAGAAAAGCGTTTATTCATGAGCCAGGCACCATGCTTAAGAAGTAGGGGTACGATGGGAAATAGCATGGTTTGTGCACTTCAGGTATTCCTGAAATGTCTGTAGATAATAATGTGTTTATATGCTGAATGTCTGTGGAACATGCATTTGTATTGGGCACTGCTGTAGGTGTTGGGGGTACCACTCCAAACAAAACACAGGAGGCCTCAGCTTCTTTAGAACGGCAGTCCATTATGGTAACGTAAAGTGTAAAGGTCCCATCTTCACTTGCACAAGCCGTAGTTCAAGTGCTTGGTAGCCCCAAGTGGCTGCCGTGTTGGGTAGTGCAGGTATCAAAGACTGTTTCTGTCACCACAAGAAGTGTGGTGTTAAAAAGAAAACCCATGGGCCCCAAAGTGGCATCACTGAGGCCAAGTCCCCAAACCCGGGCGTAATACCTAATCTAATTGCAGTTTCAACCTCCCCCGGAAATGTAGTCTTACCTGGTCAGTCACAAGTTCTCTGATGGGTGCCAAGGAGTCTACCACAGGGGCCCTCTCCATCCCCAAAGGAGGATGGGAGTAATCTACCTGATTAGAAGCCCCTCCTGTTCCCCCTAAGGGAAAGCCTTGCCTGGAACAATTTTTTTGCAAATAACTTTCTTGCCCCACCTTCCTTCCCTAGAAACCTTTCTGTTCAATCTCTTGGTGCTCCCCTCTGCTTGTTAGATGGGATGCTGCCTGATGCATGAATTGTTTAATAAAGCCAACTAGATCCTCAGATGCACCTGGCTGAATTTTGTTTGACGTCAGACAGCACTGGTCTAGAAGGTTAGGAGTTCAAGTTTAAAAACATGATTGAAGAGTGTTGCTGGACACCTTTACGGAAAAGCCGTTACTTGAGTCCAAAGAGGATTGGTGCCATGTCCCTGCTGATCAGGGTGGTTCTGAGTGTTGGTGGATAAACCTGGGGCAGCAGCCTGCAGGGGTGTGGATCACTGGCTTTGGAGTCCCACAGACCTGGGGTTTGACCCTCTTGGGTGACATAAGGCAAGTTTGTACTACCTGACCTTGGTTTCCTCTTACAAAACGAGAACCACAGCTTTACAGGAATATGGTAAGGTAGGGATTAAACAGACTGTTGTATGAAAAAGTCTGTGTAGGGCGCCTGGGTGGCTCAGATGGTTAAGCGTCTGCCTTCGGCTCAGGTCATTGTCCCAGGGTCCTGGGATTGAGTCCCGCATCGGGCTCCCTGCTCCTTGGGAGCCTGCTTCTCCCTCTGCCTCTCTTTTTCTCTGTCTCTCATGAATAAGTAAATAAAATCTTTAAAAAAAAAAAAAAAAGTCTGTGTAATGTGTCCCTTCAGAATGTTCAGTAATTGATAGTTATTACTATTTATTGAAGGTTCCTCTGCACCATACCAAGATTGCTCATAGTTCTCTTTGGTTTTGGGGGCTTTCAGGGCGTAGCCCCTAATGCTGAAGTTTGTGAGGAAGCAAAAATAGTTCCCTTTTACAGCAAAAGATTTACATATAATATAATTAGGAGATACTTAGAAACATCTCCAAACTAGAGGATATAGGATATATGCTTTTCTCAAGCATATAAAGAGTATATATGAATGCTATTCATGTTCTGGGTTATAAAACAAGTAGCAAATACTGAAGAATCAGAGTCATACAGACTACCTTTGTACTACAATATATAGACAATAACAGACAAAAACTAGGTTTGAAAAAATCCCTATGTTTGGAAAATTTAAAACATTTTAAAATACCTCATCAAAGATGATCCCATAAGGGGAATTAGAAATATTAACAACTGAATGATAATAAAAATTTCTACATACCAAAGTTTGTGGGATGTAGCTCAAATCCTAAGAAATTTATGCCTCGTGCTTAAAATAGGAAGAAGACAAATTTAATAAGTAACAAAGAGAAAATAGAAATAATGAGAATAAAAGAGCAGAAGCAAGCCAAAGTTAGCGAATAAGATAGATTACTTTTTGTCTAAAAGTTTATACTTTGATAAAATGCATATATTTCTAGAAAACAAAATTGCCTTAAGGAGTGATGGAAAACTTGAGTAGTCTGATAAAGCCCGCAGGAGACAGTTCAACAGAGTCCAATTTATTCGCCTGTTGCAACATGAACTTTTGGTGACTATCAAAGCTGTGATTTTCTGACAAGAAATCTTGGATCTGTCCTTGAATGAATGAATATGTAACAATCCAAACACATATCTCATTGGGGACAATTGAGTACAGTCCATTTGGAGGGGTGTGCGGGCTCCATGAGGCTTTGGTTTCAGACTGTCTACAATTTTGTCAGAATTCAGCTGTAGACAGGTCATGGCATGAGAAACATTGGTGAGGCTTTAAAAATTTTCCCACCAACGTTGAAGATCATAGACACATACTTACCTCTACTAAGGTGGTAAGACTGAATAGCTCCAACGAATGTAGCAATCAGAGTGGAAGAGAGTGAAAGCCTCTTTTGAGGAATAACAATTTCCGAGGATGTAGTGAAGGATTACCTTGGACTAAGAACATATGAACTGTGAAGATGTTGGTCAACTAGTATCTGTAGGCTTAAATCCTAAAGTACTGTGATTGTCACTGATAGACAAGGATGTTGAAAGCTTAAAATCACTCCATAGACAGTTCTTGTACCAGTCTTTGCTTGGACAGTAGTATGTTTCTTTTAATCTGAAAAGTATAAAATTCAAATTTTTTATATTAATATAGTCAATACATAATTAACTCAGGAAGATGGAACTTCTTTTGTCAGTTTTGTGGTTTTTTATCCTAAATTTGATAAACAAAGGGCTCTCACAAGTTTTGAGTTGATTAGAACATAGAGAAAAAATCTAATAGCTTTTATCCTTTCTAAGGTGAAGGAACAAATCTTTGTGTAACCTGGTGGCCATTCAAGGAAACTCAAAGGTAGTTTAGGACTAAAAGACATTTTAACCATTTTATTCTGAATTTGGGCAAGAATTGTCAGAGGACAAAATATGGACACATCACACTTTTCAAATGTAAGAAAAAGTTACTGCAAGACAGTATTTTGAAAACCACAGCAAAAAGTAGATAGCTATTAGAAACTTAACTTTTTTTTTTTTTTTTTTTTTTAGAAATAAGGAACTTTTGTTAGGATGAATTAAGAGTATACCAGACATAACATACAGATGACCAACAGAGACATGAAAAATGCTCAACATCACTCATCATCAGGGAACTGCAAATCAAAGCCACAGTGAGATATCACCTCATATAAGTCAGAACGACTAGTATCAAAAAGTAAGTTTCGTAGACATGAAGAAAAAGAAACCCCTGTGCACTGTTCCTGGGAATGTAAATTGGTACAACCACTGTGGAAAGCAGTATGGATGTTTCAAAAAAAGTTAGAAGAACTACCACATGATCCAGTAATTCCACTACAGGATATTTACCCAAATAAAAAGAAAACAGTAATTTGAAAAGATACAGGCACCCCTATGTTTACTGTAGCATTACTTACAATAGCCAAGATATGGAAGCAACCCAAGTGTCCATTGACAGATGAATGGATAAAGAAGATGTGGTGTATATATGTACACCCACACACAATGGAATTGTACTCAGCCATAAAAAACTGAAATCTTGGGACGCCTGGATGGCTCAGTCGGTTAAGAGTCTGCCTTCGGCTCAGGTCATGATTCCAGGGTCCTGGGATCGAGCCCCACATCGGGCTCCCTGCTCAGCGGGGAGCCTGCTTCTCCCTCTCCCTCTGCCTGCCGCTCCCCCCTGCTTGTGTTCTCTCTCTGTGTGTAAATAATAAATAAAATCTTCAAAACAAAACAAAACAAAACCAAAAAACTTAAATCTTGCCATTTGCAACAACATGGATGGATCTAGAGGGTATAGTGCTAAGTGAACTAAGTCCATTAGAGAAAGAAAAATACCATATGAATAATTTCATGTGGAATTTAAGAAACAAAGCCAGCAAAAGAGACAAAAAAAGACTTTTAAATAAAGAGAACAAACTGGTGTTTGCCAGAGGACAGGTGGGGGGAGGGATGGGTGAAATAGGTGAAGGGGATTAAGAGTACACTCCCATGATGAGCACTGAGTTATATATAGAATTGCTGAGTCCATATATTGTACACGTGAAACTAATATAACACTACATCAGTTATACTGGAATTAAAAAAGTATCTGGCACAAAATAACATCATTTTACCATAAAACCCCTAAATTCTAATTTTATTTTTTTGTGTGTCAACCATGTGACAGTGCTCAGTAAAGCATTTATAAACCTTTCTTATGGATGAATTCACTGAGCCAACTTTGTCAAAAATTTTTAATACAGGTTTTTGGTTTTTTTTAGGAACACTGCAGGTAGTATAACCCAAGTCAAAAAATTGTTACTAAAATTTGTACATTTACAGTATAACCTTTTTATTATTTTTATTAGTTAGAGACTTCAGAAAATGAATCTTATTTTCAAAATATAATTAATCTTACGAACATACTACATCCAACAGTGCACCTATCCTAATGAATTCATCATCATAATAAACTGTAATAATTCCCTTAAACAAACTACATGTGTTATCTTGTATACATACTTGCATCTCCCTGTAATTATGCCTGGTAGTGTCCTAAGTTATTTTTGTTAATTACCATTATTAGCAAAGTAAACACTTTTTGTTTTCTCTAGACTCCAGAAAACTAGAAGACAGGAAACAAGAACTATCTAGCTCTTTTTTGCCATTAGTTTACATTTAATGTTATCTTTTTATATTTAAACACATCACCCATCTGGTTAATTTATAGCTATTTTAAATGAATAAGGAATAAATTACAAGTAGGTTTAGTGACCAAAGTTTAAAACTTTTTAAACTTAGAAAAGTGTCCTGTACCCAGAAATATTTGTCCATGAACTCAAATTAACATTTGAGGCTTTACAAAAGTTAAGGATCTAAAAATTACAATTTTAGTTAAAACATGGTCTTTATGATTGGTACTGCTATAAAGATTATAAGATCGAAGCCCCTACAGGGTCTCAGCTTGAGCTGTGGCATAAAGGCATTCCCCACCTGACTGGAAAGTCTGTTCCCCATTGTCCTTTAAGGGTGATAATATTGTCACTCCCTTTAATTACTCTGAGTCACACACCCGGTAAGAAGCGGGAGCTAGGCAGACAGAGATGAAAATGTCAGCATTATTGTTCATAAGAACTAGATGAGGGAGGCAGCTCGGCACCCACCATTGGGAGGCCTCCCTAATACTAACACCCCCTGAATACAGGCTGTGCCCACCATTGCCAGGGGCAGAGCTTTCATGAGACCCAACAGGGTTCTTTAGGAAGAAATGCCAGGGGCGCCTGGGTGGCTCAGTCAGTAAGCGTCTGCCTTCGGCTCAGGTCATGATCCCAGGGTCCTAGGATCGAGCCCCACATCGAGCCCCACATCGAGCCCCACATCAAGCCCCTTCCTGCTTGGCAGGAAGCCTGCTTCTTCCTCTCCCACTCCCCCTGCTTGTGTTCCCTCTCTCGCTGTCAAATAAATAAATAAAATGTTAAAAAAAAAAAAAAAAAAGGAAGAAATGCCAGCAAACTGAGGCATCCAGTGATCAGGGTGACATGCTGAGCTCTTAAAATACAAATGAATGTCAATTTTTGGTCACAGATTTCAGCTGAAAATTACCCAAGCATTCCAATGGCCAGGTAGGGAAATCCTGAATGGGCTTTCCCGGGCTAACACATGCTCAGACAAGGGAGCCCCAGAGATAGGCCAAGCTGTTCTTCCAGCTTCAGAAATGTCCCACAGGAATGAAGGTGGAGAAAGAAGATGGGGACCTACAGGCATCCAGGAGGACTCTTGCTGAATTGTCCCAGAAGGATTGGGGTTGAAAGTCAGAGTCAAGGGAGGCAGAAATGGTCAGATCGGAAAAGTCATCCACCATCTTGGAAGGGGGTATGTTGCAGCTTCTTCACAAGACAATGACCAGACCCCTCACAAAGCTGCCTTCTCTGTGAGAGAGGAAAGATGGTGACAGACTTCTGATGGAGGAGCCAGAGGAAATGATCTTGGGCACAAAACTTTATCCCCAAGCCTGGCTTAGAAAGACAGGATTTCCTGTCTTCAGGGGACAGTGCAGGCTCACTGGACAGGGAATTTATCAGCACAGAAGACTAGGCTGGACACCAGTGGGGCTCCCCAATGTTTGGGACTAGGGAATACCCCAGGACCTTTATGTGTCTCTGAGGGAATAAGGACATCCAGCAACAATGGGGAAAGAATTTCCTAATAGTTCAATAAATGAGGGCACAGAGGAGATTATACTTAATTTAGCCAACATAAAGAAATGAGACCTTTTCCCACCCTAGTTTTGTGGCGTAAGATGCATACCTGATATTCGTAGGGGGTATTGAAGCAACGAGGCTTTACATCTAGATGCTGTCTTTGGCCAATATCCCAACAACTGTTGGGGCATCTCTGTAACAGAAAGGGTTCTCCCCAGTCAAGGCAGACAGCTTTTTTTTTTTTTTAATGAAAAAGGTCAAGTTTATGAATAAAGCTTTGACAATTAGAAAATCTCCAGGTGTCTTTGGAGCTTTCATGCTTCGGTGGCACAAACATTGTGGTCCAGGGCCGTGCTTCTTGGAGAGTCCCCACACTTCTTGTAAAACCTAGATTTCTGTTTAGCCTGGCACACGTTTGGCTCTCAGCAAGTTCAGCTATCTTCTACTTAGAGTACATCTTGGGGCTAGAAAAAATCCACAAGGGCTTTGCCCTTAAGATACTCTCCGGTGGCTTTATTAGTGAGACCAGCCCCTTTGGGGCAAGGTTGGAACTTTCTGTCTTCCCCCAGGATGGGCTAACATAGGGCCCTCACCAGAGTAGGATATGCTGGGAGAACATCTTTCCTTTGTCAGCGGTCCTTAACACGGCGCTCTTTTACCCACCGCAGGGGGCTTTTGGCAATGTCTGGACACGTTTTTGGTGGGCACCATTGTGGGGGAGGGTGTGCCACTATCTAGTGGGTAGAGGCCTGAGAGCTGCTAAATATCCTACAATGTAAAAGGATGGCCCCTCACAGCAAAGAATTATCTGGCCTAAATGTCCATCATGCTGAGGTTGAGGAACCTTGGCTTAAATCAAGCCTCTCCTATGGCATGTCTCACCATCTCTGCATCTCGGCTGCAGACCACGATGTGAATGGTGCTCCCAAGAGCTGTACAGTGCACAGCCTGCGTGACCGTCTGTGGCAACCCTGCACACCCGCAGGGGAAGATGGGAGCAGGCATGCCTCAGGGGTGAGCCTGGCACCGTGCTCTCCCGGAGGAAGGAGAATGGGTGTGAGGTTGCAGAAACAGAGAAGGAAGGGGCAGAGGAGGAGGATGGACAATTGCTAGTTGCTCTCCAACAGCCGATGATTAGGGCAACAGAGGACATAGAATAATCTACAGGGAAAATCATAACTCTCATAATTAACTGAGCATTCCAGGATAATGTTTCACTTCGGTTCATTCTCTTCCACTGTCCCGGCTGACCGTCTCGCGTCTTCACTTTTAGACACCTTGGGTTTTCCTGGCCAAGTCTGGCCAAGGTCATCAGACATTCCTGGCTCATTTCCTGGGCCTTCCAAGATAAAAAAACGCAACACCTCTGTGATCTCATCATAGGTATGATTTTGGTGGATGGTGCAAGACAGATTTTTTTAAATTTGATAATCTGTCATCCGACTCCTAGTATATGAAGGGGTCTTTAATAATGAGGAGTGGATGAGGATGACAGCGCTAGTTTATTGATCTGGAGCAGCATGGGCCAAGACTCGCCCTGAGCACTTTCCAAATAATTTCTTTCAACCTCCCGTCTTCCCCATGTCATGACGTCAAATTACAAGTACAACGAAGTCATTCGACACGTTTAAGGTTGAGCAGGGGGCTCCGGGTGGCATGGTCCTTGGCCACTGCTTGTGCTATATTAAAACTGAAGATTCCAGGGGTTCAGAGAGATTTCATAAATCGCAGAGAGCCAAGGAGAGGGAGCCATGATTTGAAAGCAGGCCAGACTTGCCTCCAGCTTGTGCTCTTTATTACTCTTGTGACCAGGTAGGATAGGTTAGCACATCTCCTAATTGAAAACCAGGCTTGTATTCACGGCATAAATCCTGTTTGTTCTTCTATTTATTTATTTATTTATTTTTAAAGATTTTATTTATTTTTTTGACAGAGAGAGACATAGCGAGAGCAGGAACACAAGGGGGGGAGTGGGAGAGGGAGAAGCAGGCTTCCTGCAGAGCAGGGAGCCCAATGTGGGACTCGATCCCAGGACCCTGGGATCATGACCTGAGCCGAAGGCAGACGCTTAACGACTGAGCCACCCAGGCGCCCCCTGTTTGTTCTTCTAGACCACCGGTGGGCACAGCGTGGCCCGTGGCTTGGATCTGGCCTGCTGCCTGTTTTTGCAAACCAAGTTTTATTGGGACACAGCCATGCCCACTTGCTCACTGGCTGGCTGTTCTCTGCTACAGCGGCCATGAGGGGTATTCCCGACGGAGACTAGATGTGTGGTAAAAACCTAAAAGATCTGCTCTCTGGCCCTTTATAGAAAAAGTCTTCCGGCCCCCGTTTTTGGCCGTAAGCTCGGTGAAGGCAGAGACCATGTGTTTTCTTCTCTTTGACCCCCTCCTCCTGCAGCACCAAGCCCAGAGACAGAAGCCAGTGCCGAACAATCAACTAGCAAATTGAGATCGAGGTTTGTTGAATAAATGTGGAACTCATATAGCGGCTGGGTGGTCTCTGCTCCCATCTCGATAAATATTATGCACCAAGGACATGGCAACACAAGGCTTTAAGCGCACGTTGTCTCACTTCTGCTCCTGTAACCACAACAAAGGACACGTACGACTAAGCTCATGTTTAATGCTGAGCAGGGTGCTTTGAGCTCTGTGGTGACTGGACACGGCTCACTGAAGTTTATTCTAGAGGCTGCCCAGAGTAAGGCTAAGGACAGCTGTGAAGGGGACAGGAAAGGGCACAGGAAGGAGGAGGAGAAAGGTGGGGAAGGCGTCCCACGGTCAGGCGTGTGTTCGGGTATCCCAGGATCCCCGGTGATGAGTGTCCACGTGGAGGAGGTCCTCATGGGAGTGGAGGCAGAGTGACCGCAACCTCCGGACCCCCCCAGGGGCAGGGGCAGGCCCAGCTGTGGTGTCATCCCCTCCTCTAGCCACGCTGCTCCTTCCTCAGTGTTCAGCCTAATCAAGGTTGGCCCCCAAGAGCAAGAAGTTCTGGAGAGGAGGCAAAAAGGACAGACAAGAAAGATCATTTTCTGAGCTGCAGAGGACAGGAGTTTCCTGAAAGAGAAAGCTTCAGTGGGAGAGGCAAGTTCTCACTTGACCCGAAAAGCAGGTCAGTGCAAAAACCCTGCCTTCAGGCCTGGGAGGCCTTTAGAAAACTCTGTCCCTCTTAGCTGCCTGACCCCGGGAATTTATTTGCATTTCCCAATAGTCTGATGTCTGGAAGACACACATGAATGTCACTGTCCTCTTCCAAAAGTTGTTTCTCCCAGGAGAACAATGCACGTCTGGGTGCTGCCTGAATTTACTCCCCTCACATCATTAATTTATGAGGATGTAGCCCAGGATTACCCTAGAATATGCTATGGACAGTGAAGACGTTGGTACCTCTGGAGTTATAGAGTGAACTGTCATTGTCCCCGTCCCTGCTCCTGATGTGTTGCTTGCCCTAAAAGGCCTGGTCAGTTTTGCTCCAGGACCAGGCCTTGCTGCCGCAGGTGGTAAGGCTGACTGGTGGCCCCTTGGACCCTCTCACACCACCCAGGAGCTTCTGGCTCATTAACCCAGAAGTGGTGCATCTAATCTGACCCCTTCCTGCCACACTTGGCTAACGGGCCCTGCACACTGTTGATATTCAGTTGACGTGATTGAACTGAATTACTGGAAACCGAGCTTACGTGGAAGTCAAGATTCAAAACAAAAATATTTTTTCCGATGAACATTAGGTCCAGGATGTGAGTGGGAGTCAGGGGCTCCCCCTAATGCTACCAGCTCCGAAGCAGCCCTCCCAGAAGGTCTTAGAGCTCCCCACCCAGACCCCATGTCTCACTGACCTCGTGGACTCGGAGCTCCAAACTGTTGAGGTGGGTGTCCCTGGGCAGAGGGAGAGGGAAGCCCTCCTCAAGCTTTGCTGGAAGATAAAGAGCAGAGAGACACGGGCTGGACGGGGAAGGCTGGGGACACATGCTCATGGCCAGTGAGAGGGCAGGCTACTTCGAAATGTGATCCGCTATTGGATTCAGGGCTGGTTTTCTGTTGGGGGGGGGGCATGGAGTTGAGAATGCCTGGTAAATGCAGCTTCTTCAGGAGGGGACAGATGTGGACAGCTAGTCTCCCCCAGCCAAAGGGGCCTGGGATGGGGCATGCAGTGCTTCTGACCAGACACTCATCCCGAGGACCACTATCTCCCCCCCTTTGTCTTTTCCAGGACAACTGCCCTGCTCTTATCTCATGTGGTAAAAGGCAGATGATGAGGCCGGGCGGAGAAGGTCCTGGCATGGGAGGAGGCCAGCCGGGTTCTTGGGCAGCCACCGTGCCAAGCACTATTTCCATCAAGGTCACCTGGCAAATCAGTGACCTAACCTGTACCAGAACCCAGGGGTACTAACTCCAGGTGTTCTCCAGGTGCAGCTTGGAATGCCCCTCCCTTGGCCTAACTCCCTGTGCTTGGACTCAACTTGACCCTCGCCTCCTGGAAGTCTGGACCGACCTCGGAGTCATGTTCAGTGCCCCCTCCTAGCTCCTGCAGCCCTCTGTGCTTCCTGTCACAGCATTTATCACACTGGTTGTCACTGCCTGTTACATGTCTCCCGTCCCAACAGAGCGTAAGCTCTATGAGGGCAGGATTGCCAGGACCCTAGCCAGGGCAGAAGAGGGGCTCAGCTTGACTGACTGACTGATCCATGAATCCTATAGAAAGGGTAGAATTGAACGTTTGCACGGGGTGGTCAGTAGCAGCTATTCTTTTTTTTTTTTTAAGATTTTATTTTATTTATTTTAGAGAGCGCACGCAAGCAGGGGGAGGGGCAGAGGGAGAGGGAGAGAGAGAGAATCCCAAGCAGACCCTGCACTAAGCGCGGAGCTGGACGCGGGGCTAGATCCCAGGACCCCGAGACCATGACCTGAGCCAAAACAGAGTCAGACACTGAACCGACGGAGCCGCCCAGGCGCCCCAGTAGCAGCTATTCTTACCGTTGAGAGAGGGGTATAATGTGTGGAGTGCGTAGTAATTGAGGATGGCTTCCATCAGCTCCACCTGGAGTGGGGGGCGGGCAGAGTAAAGGGAGCAAACGAGACATGCATGAAAACAGGAGTCTGAGGGAACAACGTCTCGCTGGCCCCCCGCCTCCAGAAACACCGACATGCCAACCCACTTACAAAACAGGTTGACTGCGACTGTCACCACCACAGGTAGACAGCTCCTTATCCACAATCTCCTCAACTCCAATCTCTGGACTTCATTTTCCATCAGTAGGTACAAGCTCCTTTTATGGCAAAATATGACCTGAATCGCCATGGGGATATTTAGTGTTTCTTTATTCCACTTTGTGTGGATAGTTTTAAATTCTGTTGCAGAAGTATTAATGTGTCTGATTATAGAGTGCTGCCCCAGATCCTGCTGGAGAGTTACATCACATATGGTGCATGTTCCAAATTACCTTTCATAAATTCTTAATTCTGAAGCCCACCAGCCCTGAGGGCTTTGGGTGAGGTATTGTGCACCCGGGCCACTATTATTACAATAGTACCTAAACTGAGAGCTTACTACGTGTGAAGAATTTTGTCAAAGTGTCTTCCTAAATCCATTGCCCCGTTTCATGTTACAGTTCCCACTGGAAGTGGTTGAAGTAGATATCATGTATTCCCATTTTACAGTCAAGGAAACTGAGGCTCAGAAAAGTTATTTTCCCAAGGTCACACAGTAACAAGTGGCATGGCTGGTATCAGATCCCAGATCTATCTTCCTTCAAAGCTCATGCTCTTCATGTCCATGTCCTGTCTCCCCGTTAGCCCTCAGGCAGTGCCCTTCTTAGATGATCAACTTTCAGACATGGCGTCCACTTCTGCAAGACTCCAGCACAGTCTTCTCGGGGGGCCTTGGAGCTTCTCCTGGAGCCCCCTGAAGCCCTGTTTGGAGAAGATACCCAAGAGGTGCTGGGAGAAAAGCACTCACGTTGATGAAACGGATGTTGGAGTGTTTCAGTTCCAATTTCAGCTTACTGCGTGGAGAAAGAGAAGCATGGGTCACCCCAAGCCTGCTGCATCCTCACAGTTACCCCAGTGGGGGGTACAGAGCTTATGGGCAAGGCCATTTCTGGGGGCTGGGCGCCCAAGGGTTCCTCTGCAATGGGGTGCTTGTGCAGCTAAGGCTTTCAGCATGCACAGTGATTTAAGAAGAAGTGACATTGTTGCAACTTATGGTTGCTGAGCATCTTCAATAACTGAAATACATTAGGATGGTATAAATATTAACCGGAAAAAGTGGGATGCAAAAAGTCGTGCTCTGTACGTCCAGTGATGTAAAAGTGTATAAAAAAAAAAAGGCTGGAAGGAAACGTGAAACTATTAGTGGTGATAGTCTCTATGTGGCAGGGTTATGAGGGATTTTTTAAAAATACTTTTGCAATTTCTGTGCCATGAGCACGCATTATTTGCATAATGTGGGAATAGACAATAACAATGGGAGGGAGAGCCCCTGAGTGATGCTGGCAAACAGCTGGTACCCGCTGGAGGGAAGGAAGGCGGAGTGACTCAGGGGACCTCTGGTGTTGTCACTATGGAAGCCAAACCTGAATCCCCCCCACTGATCCTCTTGGCTGCTGGCCTGGCTCCCTTGTTCAGGAATTCTAACTGCCCTGGACCGATCTTTTCCTCTCTGCTCATGGGGCAGAGTAGTTTTGCTAATTCCTTGATAAGACCACCTTGTGAGGTCCTCCTACGTCCTCCTCATTTTGCTGTCTCTCCACAGTCCAAGCTCTCTACTGTCCTCTCAGATACTGCCGACCCCCCAAGCCAGGCTGAGGCATAAACTCAAATTCTGGGACCTCCAGAAAATGCCCACAAGCTCACCATTAGCTTCTCTTTTTAAAGATCTCTTAAGGAGATGTTCATTTTAATGGAGTCAGTGCACTCTCTCAGCCAACAGGTATCTAACCCTGAGGCCAGGAATTAGCTCCTCTAATTCCTCTGCACCCACTGCACCTGTTCCTCAGCCGGGGGCAGCACCCAGAGTGGGTGAGACATGGGGCACAGATGAGGGCCCCGGAGAAGGACAGCCCCTGCTGGCGGTATAATCCCTCCTGCCCACTGGCTCCCTGGTTGAGTGAGTATGTGCCTGCTGACTGGGTGTCCGGGCAGCAAGGAGTGGCTCGTGGGGCACCTTTAATCCTCCATCTAAAATCTCCTCCCTTTCTGATATGCAGTACTGACAGGTTTTTCTCAATCTTATATGTCCTCGCAAAGCCCCACGTCTTCCAACCAAATTATGGCTCCTCAGTAATCCCTTTGCAGAAGTTCATCTCCTCCACTGAGGCATTGTCAATATGCCTCTCCAAAGGGGCACCCAGATTAGAGGATAAGCCAGCCCCAGTGGAGATCTCTGTCAATGCCAACCTTATCAGAGAACAGGCTAGCTGCTCTGGTCGCTGCTGGGTTATCCCCAACCTACCCCATTTCCTCCCCTTGCCCGTGGCCTCTTACCTTCCTGTGGTCACTGAACCAACAATCCTGTCGGAGTTCACATTGATGGTGGCGGAGACGTTCGTTGTCTAGAAAAGCAAAAGGGGATAACCCAGACTCTCAGGGGATGTAGAAATCTTGTTGGCTCCCAGGCCAGGAGACAGATCTTCAGAAATAGAAACCACGGCCAGATGTGGGACATGTGGTTGAAAAGCAGCTACCCAAGGATTGTGGGCTGAGGATGTGGGATGTTGGTCACTCCACAGCTAACTTTAGGAAAGGTGAGCTAAGGTTTTAGAGGTTATAATGGAAGCATCAAGAAGGGCAAATAAGCTCAAGCTGAAGACACAGAGCATTCGAATAGGGAGGCTGTCCACCAGTAAACATGACTGAGCTTTGAAGCATGCTACGAAGAGAAGTACAGAGAGTCCCTGAGCCTTAGGGAACTTTAAAGACACCACCAATTGACAACTGGGTGTGAGGATGAAGCCTGGCCTGTCGAGGGGTGGGGTTGAACCAGATGATTGAGTTTGGGGAATTTCCAGACATTATGTCTTTGAGTACTTTTTCTCCAGCCACTCCCAGTTTCTCCCCTCCTGAGACTCTGAGGACAGGAAGATGAGATCTTTTGCTGTGGTCCCATCGAGTCCCTGAGGCTCTGTTCATTTTTTCAGGCTATGCATTCAGATTGGATAATTTCTTTTGTTCTGTATCTTAATTCATTTGTTCTTTTCTCTGTTCCACTGACACTCCCAGCGGGGACGTTGGGGCATATTGTTACAGCCTCATGCCAGTGTAAGTCTCGGATCCCCAGTCAGGCTTTACTGGCCTGGGTGGGGTTAGGGCCATAGCTTTTTCTCTGGTGTTTCGCTTTAGTAGCACAGTTATTGATTGTCTACAAGTTTTCTATCTTACGAGGTTGCCCCTTTTTTGGTCCTTTGGCTAGAGAGAGGAGGATGTTATTGGGGCTCTTTTTTGTTCATGCCTGTTGGTGTTTCTGGGTTGCCCCAAATTGGAATATGCAAGGCAAAAAGTAACCCCAGGGAGCTCATCATCATGTTATTCCTTAGATCTGGAGGCCCCTGGCTGATCTACCTTTTTCTCTCTGCCTTTCAGAGTTTTCTTGTTTATTTTATACATAATGTTTAAGGTTTTGGGTTGCTCTCAGCAGGAGTAGGGAGGGAAATGGACATCTACTCAATCTTCCCATAGGAGGAAGTGTTTTGCCCATTTTGAAATTAGATTGTCTTTTCTATGACTGAGTTGTAAGAGTTCTTTATATATTCTGGATGCACGTCCCTCCTCATATATACGATTTGCAAATATTTTCTCTCCTTCTGTGGGTTGTCTTTTCACTTTCTTAAATTATGTCCTTTGAAGCATGAAGTTTTTAACTTTGGTGACATCCAATTTATCCATTTTTAATTTTTTTGTTCATGCTTTTGAGTTGTATCTAAGAAGGCTTTGCCTAACCCAAGGTCATGAAGATTTAGTACTGTGTTTTTTTCTGAGAGTTTTGTGGTTTTAGCTCTCACATCTGGGTCTCGGGTCCACTTGGAGTCAATTTTTGTGTTATGTGTAAGGAAGGGGTCTGGTTTCATTCTTTTGCATGTGGATATCCAGTTGCCCCAGCACCATTTCTTAAAAGCTTGTTCTTCCCCACTGAATTGTCTTGGTCCCCTTGTTGAAAATCAGTTGACTATAAATATGGCGATTTATTCCTGGGTTCTCAATTCTAGTCCGTTGATCTGTATGCCTATCCTTGCACCAGTACCACACTATCTTGATTATTATAGCCTTATAGTAAGATTTGAAACAGGGAACTATGAGTTCTACAATTCATTTTTTTTTTTTCAAGATTGTTTTGGCTATTCTGGGTCCCTTGAATTTACATATAAATTTTAGGATCGGCTTGTCAAAAAAACCAGCTGGAATTTCGAGAGGGATTGTGTTGAATGTGTAAGTCAGTTTGGAGTGTATTGCTGTCATAAGAGTTCTTTACATGTTATACCTTCTTTAAAAAGGTAATTTAATGATTTTATTTATAACAATTTCAGAAGTTATGCTTTAGATTAAACACATTTTTATAGCAAATGTAACAGTGAATAAGCTAAAATCATCCAACTTAGCTGGAGTGAATGACTTTTAAGGTTTCTTGCAACTCTGACAGTGTATGATTTGATTAAGTATGCTCTTGGGAAGCCTGGCTGTTCTTGCCAGGAATGCAAGTTTCCCTCACTCTGCGGGCAGGCAGAAGTAGTCTCCAGCATCATCAGTCTCCCTCTCCTTCAGTGGAGAGAGGGGCTTACCCAATGGCAGATGTAACCCAGAGATCAGACTTACCACCCTGAGCTGAAAGAGTGGCTTGCGGTCAGAGGAGGTGGGCAGGAGAGCAAAGACCTGGATGTCTATCACCGGCGTGAAGGTCACACTCCCAGGGGTGAACGTCAGGAATGGAGCTGATGCAGGTGACGTCTCAAGCTCTAGCTCCATATTGGGGTACAACCTGGCCAGCTGGAGAAAGAGGGCAGAGGCTCGGGGGAGGGCAGGAGAAAAGTCTCTGCACAGCTCACTGATGTGCAACTACGATCTCCACATTTGGTCTAGGTCAAGTTCTCTGTGATGAGTGTTCAGAGAGGTCTTACCTGAGGAATAATGGCCCGGAATGAACTGGTGTGCAGGTGGATTGGAGAGTCCCCCGGAATCTGCAGTAGAAGCAAGAGGCTACTTGAGATGCAGGACATGGTAGCTAGAGATGTGGACTTTGAGGTCAGACAGCTTGGGTTCAAATCCTACTCTAGCCATTTTTTAGCTGACTCCTTGTTGGCAAACTTTGTTAGGTTCTGCATCTGTAAAATGGGGATGATAATCACAGCACTCACCATGCAGCATGGGCAAGGATTGAATGAGACAGTGCATGGGTAAAGCGCTAAGCGCAGTGCCTGGAATCTCAGTAAATACTTAGTTACTGTCAGTTTTTGCTATTTATTATTTCTTAGGATACTCCCCTCAAGAGCCAGTGAGAGCTCATAACCACCACAACCTGTTTTGAATCTACTTCCAGATATGGCTGCCCCCCAAACCTTTTCTCACCCTCTTTCCTGGTGCTGCTCTCTACCCGCCCCTCTGACTTGCTGACCTCCCAGCTTGGCGAGCCCTGCCTGCACCTGCACACAGCCCACCTTCCTTGATCTCTCCTCCCTCAAGATCCCCTCTTTACCTGGGCTGCTCCTATAGTGCTTGGCTGTGGGGGTGCGTGGCTCAGACCTCCCTTCAGGGGGTCCCCTGCGAGAAGGGCAGTTGGCTGACAGCCATTCATGCTGGGGCCTCGCTCTTGGAGTCAATTTTTGTGTATGTGTAAGGAAGGGGTCTGACCGAGCACAGCCGGGGTGTAGCACTGGAGAATTTTGTCAGATCACGGGCAGGATCAAGACTATGAGCCAAACTGCAAGTCACAAGCCTTCATTCACTTATTGTGATAGTGTAAGCAAGAGGCTAAACAGGAAAGAGTACCGGCCCCCGCTACTCCGTTTCCCCTGTGGCCTGGGACCCGTGACGTCAGATGCATCAGCAGAGGGGAGGAGGGGTGGTCACCATATTGCCAGAGGAGCCCCAAAGAAAAGGCTCCTGCTGTTTTATGGACTCAGGGGGAGGAGGGGGAGGAGGGCTAGTAGAATAGGATTGAGTACCGAGTCAGACTGGAGAAAGCTGTCCTCCAGGCCCCAGCAAGCCCCATCCATAAGGAGGCCTCTGAGCGAGGTGTCTAGGCTTGGCATGCAGATAAGCCTAAGAGCACCGCCAGCCCCAGCCTGAGGAGGGGATGGGGCGGAGGCTTGAGTCCTTGACCACAGATCCCTCCAGACACAGCTGAGCACTGGCCTGGCAGCAAGTCTAGTCCGGGAGGACCCGCCAGGTCAGGGCTTCGCAATTGCCTGTGGTCAGGCTGGAAAGATCACGCACGGGATTTTAGCCTGGGCCGGGCTCGTCCAATTTCTGCCTGCTCCGGAGCTCCTCTGAGCAGCAGGCTCTGCTCTGTGCCCTCCCTCAGCTGAGCGGAGCCTTCTCAGACCTGCGGGGCGGCTCTTCTACCCAGTGTGCTTGCCTTCCCTCTCCTCCACGGTTTCAGGACTCCCGTCCCACTCCTCCTTCCTCTCCCCTTTATCCTTCGTGGGTGCTCCCCTACTCCATCTCTTCCAAGTCTAGTGCCGCCGTGGCATCTGCTGCTTGGAGGACCTGATATGATACCGCAGAACCTGTTGTAGTTTTTTAATGTATTGCCAATAATAGCTAATATGCATCATGCATCAGACACCAAGCTCTCATCAGACAATCTCTCACACGATCCCTGGGGACTAGGCACTGTTGGGATCCACACGCACAGCCTGGATTTGAACCCATATTTGTCAGGCTTCAGATTATACGTTCTTTCTCTGACTCCTGAAAAACCCCCAAGCTTGGTCTACAGTCCGGCCTGACGCTCTCTCCTGGGATTCCACCAACCCCCCCCCGCAGCCTTCTCCCTCCCCTACTCACGTGGTGGTTTTGGATGGTGAAGTTCATGCGCCCAGCCTGGTGGTAAATCTGGCTGGCTGTGTTGAAGACATATTCAGAGACAGCAAAGTAGACCATGTGGTCGTGTTTCTTGGGCAGCCTGATTGGTGGAGCATCGAAGGGGGCTGGGGAGTGCCAGTTTTGGCCAAAGAATTCACCCTGGAGACAGAAGGACACATCGCCCACCCAAGGTTCCTACCAGATAGGGTACCAAGAAGAGGCGTCCAGGGGAAGCCTGGGGAAGCCTCCTGTGCCCTGCATGGTGGTCCGGGTGGTGGTTCCTCTCTAGAATGTGGGCCTGGGGCCCACTTCTGGTCCCACAACATTTAGACCCTGACAGCTGCCTGAAAACCCCCATTACAGCATCAGCTGGGGAGGTACGTGTTGTGCTCTCCAGGGCTCAGGGTGTGGCCTGGTGGTGGAAAGCATGGACTCTAGAGATTAACTGTCACTTCCTAGCTCTGGGACTTTGAGCAGGTCCCTAGCTCCCTCGTGCCTCAACCTCTTCATCTGCAGAATGAGGATGATGCTAATGGCTTCTATTTCATAGAGGTGGCGTAAAATTTATATAAGTGAACGTTTGTACAGATACTCAGCATCTGGCACATAGTAAGAAGCATATAAGTGTTCGCTAAGTAAATAAAATTGGAGGAAGATGGCATTCCCGGACCTGCTCAGTCCCCAGGGAACTGTGGAAGAGACTGGAATAAAGAGGGGGCATATTAGTTTCCTATTGCTGCTGTGGACACTGGCCTGGGATGGGAACTTAGGGGCAGATGGATTAGAGAAGGAGGGTAGGAGCCAACTCTGGGAGGTAGTACTGATTTTCTGCCAGTCTTTTAGGTCCTTTCTCCACAGAAACTTACCTTGAAGGGTGTGTCTAGGACTTGAGAAGTCACTTGGGGAGCACCGACTAAACTGTAGTCAATGCCGGCAACCTGATCAATCATTGAGATAACTGTGGAACAGGGAAGAGAAGTGTTATGAATAGAGGGCTGATAAAACAGCTGAGTGAGATAGTCAGAATCCCTGTCCTTTGACAGTCCAGGGTGTGGGGGATGGGGAGGAAAGGGAAAGACAATCAAATACTTGAGCAAATTAATGTAAAATAGCAACTCTATTAGGTAGCATAAATCCATAGGATGATGTCAACCATATAACAGGGGGTGGGGAATGCAACCTGATTCGGACAGGGAGTCAGAGGAAGTGTTGTTTGGGCTGTGATCTGAAGGATGATCTGAAGGAGGAGTGGGTGTTGACTGGGTGAAGGGTGGTGGATGTGGGGGAAGGACATTCTTGGCAGAGAGAATGACATGTGTAAAGATCTTGTAGCTTAGGACCATAGTAGAAGCATAGAGGGTGTATTAGAGGAATTAGCAATATTGGAGGCCTATAGGGACTGTGTGGCTGGCCACATTGCCAGACCATGCAAGGCCTTGTCCCTCGAAGCGGGGCTCAGTGTCCTGAGAGTCAGAGGAGTCTTCGATGGGTTCCAAGAACAGGGGGAGACCTGACCTGATGTGTGATTGTAAAAGGTCCCTGTGGCAGCCAGAGGGACAGGGCTGGGAGGATCCCCGGCCTTACGCAGGGATTTCAGAGCATCCCTGTTTTGTTAAAGCAGCCAGGAAAGAGCCAACACGTGCTTCTCCCATGTGCTTGTCATCCTCTGACCACCTCGAGCTCCCAGCATGTTTCTGAGTCACGATGCTCAGTCGCTTTACTCCCGTACCTCCAGAACAGACCCCCAAGAGAGGTGGTCACCCCAAATCCAGCTCCGTAGGATGGAGAGGTACTCTATGGGGGAAGTTCTCCTGGGGCTCTTGAGAGGATGGTGGTGATGGGTCTGGGCTAGCAGGTGTCATGGCATCTGATGGCACCCAGAGAAAGGAGGGGGCCTCCAAACCTGGCAGAGTCCGGAGATAGGGCTCCAGGTGAGAGGTGGTTGACTTCCTGACCATTTCGCAGATCTGCCGAAAGTGGGGGACAAAGTCAGGTGAGTTCCCCTCTCCCTCTCTCCTGGGCCCTGCCCCTCCCCCACCGCCCTCCAGGAAACCTGGCCTTGCTCCTCACCCTGTAGGCGGGTGTGTGAGGGGTGGAAGAGCACATCGAAAGGGAGAAGAGGCCACTCCCTCCGTCAACACACAGCGCTTGGTCACTGTCCCATTTGGGCTGGGCCACATACGTGGGCCCAGCTTAAGTGCCTAGACTTTTCTGGAACCCACATTAAAGGTGAATGGTGGCCAAGTTGGCACTGCTCTGGGGTCTGCTATTGTCGTGGTCCTCAGTTCAATATCTTGGCAGCTAAGTGGCAAGAAGTATAGCACATAAACACATTTATTAGAGAGCCTAGGGGCAAAGCAGGAGAGTTTCCAGTTGTAGGAGGCAGGTCTTGAACCAGAGGCCCCATCACCTCATTCCTCAGCCCCTTCTCCTTTTCCTGTTCAGGCTCCTGGCTATCTGGGAATAAGGAAGGGATCCTAAGGAGCGTGGTGCCTGGTCTGCAGGCAGTACTGACTAGGGCCACCAGAGGGCCCCAAAACAAAGCCAGAAGAACAGTTCTCGGGAGAATCCCATTCCTCAGCCAGCCACCAACCTGCTTTTCTGTACATCAAGAGTTCTGGCTTGGGAGATCCCAGAAGTCCCCTGTCTTGTGATTTCCTAACTTCAGCTATTCCTATACCATCTCTATGACTTTACCTTTCTCACCTATTCACTTACCAACTATTTAACATCCAGTGGCCTTTTAAAAATCACATTCTTTTAATAAAAAATACAGGAACTTGGGGCGCCTGGGTGGCTCAGTTGTTAAGCGTCTGCCTTTGGCTCAGGTCATGATCCCAGGGTCCTGGGATCGAGCCCCGCATCAGGCTCCCTGCTCTACGGGAAGCCTGCTTCTCCCCCTCCCACTCCCCCTGCTTGTGTTCCCTCTCTGGCTGTCTCTCTCTGTGTCAAATAAATAAAATCTTTAAAAAAAAAAATTTAAAAAAAATACAGGAACTTTATATCACTTGTCAACGGAAAACTGGCATCCCTTGGCATAAACACGATATAACTGGGGGTAAAAAGAATACAAGAGACTGAAAAAGCGTCCCGGAAGCCAGACTAGATAGGGTTGCCTAGTTGGATAATGCCCCTTTTTTTGTTAAAAGTGTTTAGGCTACATCGGCCCCAAACTGAAACTTCCCAAACTGAAAAAGAAAGAGAAAAAGGACTGCAAAGGCGATGGCTTGTTCATTCTGTCATTCTGCATGATGCAGTACCAAAGCTCCACATCACTTAAAATCAACACTTCTTTTGGGCGCCTGGGTGGCTCAGTCGGTTGAGTGACTGCCTTCGGCTCAGGTCATGATCCTGGAGTCCCGGGATCGAGTCCCGCATCGGGCTCCCTGCTCAGCGAGGAGCCTGCTTCTCCCTCTGACCCTCCCCCCTCTCATGCTCTCTCTATCTCATTCTGTCTCTCAAATAAATAAATAAAATCTTAAAAAAATAATATAAAAAAAAATCAACACTTCTTTTGGGGGAAGCTTCCCCACTTTGGGAACCGATGTTTTGTGCAAACACCAAGCCAGCCTGTGTCAGGTGGGCCTGACCTGGCCTCTCCTGGGGCACAAGGTAAGGGCAGCGCCACCCAGGCCGCCAGCCCTTCGGGGGCCTGACTTCATCAGCCCAAGTCCCCTGGTCAGAGGTCCTCTCTCTCTTCATAGCTCTCTTCGCACTCTCAGCCCCGTGAAGGCCACAGTCAGAGCCCCCATCCCCTGAAACTGACAACTCCTCGGGCTCAGCGTCTCTGACACCCACCCCATCCCCCATGGACACAAGGTATCCAGAGTTTTCTGGACCATGTTTCCTATATTTGTAGGGCAGAGACCACCGTTTGCCTCTGGCCTCAGCCCGTTGCCCAGGGCTACTGGGGCATAAATGACAACGCAAATAACCTCGCGCCATTGACTCTGTCCTTCCTCTGTATGAGGCACTCGTCAGTGCCTGAGTGTATGATGTCATACAGTCCTCCCAACAGCCCTGCAGGGTAGATGCCGTCATTCTTCCTGTTCTACAGACAAGAATCCCAAGGCTCAGAGATGGTAAGCCAGTTAATCACGGCATCACAGCCAGCAAAGGGGCAGAGCTGAGATTTAAACCCATGACAGCAGAACCCATGTGGGCAAGAGCGAAGATTCTAGGAGGGGAAACGTGGTGAAGAAATGACTGCAGTACTGCTGAGTGCTCTGAGCACAGTTTGTGTGCCAGGTGCTGCTAAGTGGTTATCGCATCAAATCCTTGCCAGCCCCCTTCAAGGTAGGGGTCCTTGTCCCCATTTTACAAATGAGTAGAGTGAGGCTCCAGGGGGTCCATCAGTGTGCCCAAAGACACACACCAGGTAAATGGAAGAGGCACTCTTTGCCTCTAAGCCTTTTTCCAGAGGTAAGAGGCCAGCCCCACTATTGTTCTCAGTACGGTGCATTTGGCGGGGGGGCAGTCTTATTTAAGAAATATTTTCCTCTCCTCAAAGTGAGAAAGATATCCTAGATTTTCTCCTAAGAAGTTTTGGATTTGTTTTGGCATTTAAATCCTTAGACCACCTGGACTTGATTTTGTGTATGGTGTGAGGGAGGGATCCAAAGTCACTTCTCTGCAACTCTGTAACATTATCTACAACTAGATATCAAACACTCTGCCAGTTCCAAATGCCAGTTTAGCATATGTGGTCATACAAACTTGGGAAAGCCTTGAAGTGGGCCTTTGCACCATGAATGAAGCAAGTTTTACTAAGCAAATTCAATTGACAGTGTACTGAAGAGACAAGGCTGTTTCCAAATATCAAATATGTACATGCCAATGATCCTTGTATTAATCACAAATCTACTTATCCTTTTGTTTACCTTTTGTTCCAAGATATTTTTGAAATTGTTTTCAATTCTTTCACGGAAGAGGTTCAGGATCCAGCTGGAAGAAAGAGGAAAGAGGATCAGGATCCACTTTATGATTAACTAGGACTCCCAAAGGGAGGGCTACCTACGGATCTGACCTTCCCCCATGTTATCCCATGAAGGGACCCAACCAGATGGGGAACTCTTGTATGCTGTTAGTGGGAATGTCAATTGGTGCAGCCAGTATGGAAAACAGTGTGGAGGATCCTCAATAAATTAAAAATAAAACTACCATATGATCCAGCAATTCTACTTCTGGGTAGCTATTAGAAGAAAATGAAAACGCTAATTTGAAAAGATCTCTGCAACTCCATGTTCACTGCAACATTATTTATTATAGCCAAGATATGGAAACAACCTAAGTGTTCATCAATGGATGAAAGGATAAAGAAAATGTGCTACACACACACACACACACACACACACACACACACACAGAGGAATATTAGACAGCCATAAAAAAGGATATCTTACCATTTGCAACAACATGGATGGGCCTTGAGGCCATTATGCTAAATGAAATAAGTCAGACAGAGGAAGACAAATATCACATGATCTCACTTATATGTGGAGTCTAAAAAAAACCAACAACAACCAAGCTCATAGATACAGAGAACACATTGGTGGTTGCAGGGGCAGGGACCGGAGTGGGTGAAGGAGGTCAAAAGGTACAAACTTCTAGTTATACATAAATAAGTCCTGGGGATGGGATATACAACCTGGTGACTACAGTTAATAATACTGTATTGCATATTTGGAAGTTGCTAAGAGTAGATCTTAAAATGTTCTCATCACAATAAACAAATTTTGTAACTATGCATGGTGACAGATGTTATTTTTATTTTTTTAAAAGATTTTATTTTTTTGACAGAGAGAGACACAGCAAGAGAGGGAACACAAACAGGGGGAGTGAGAGAGGGAGAAGCAGGCTTCCCGCCTAGCTGCGAGCCTGATGCGGGGTTCGATCTCAGGACCCTGCGATCATGACCTGAGCCAAAGGCAAAAGCTTAACGACTGAGCCACCCAGGTGCCCCTGGTGACAGATGTTAATGAGACTTATTGTGGTTGATCATTTCACAGTATCTACAAGTGTCCCATCATTGTGTCGTATACCTGAAACTACTGTGGTGCTATATGTCATTTATACCTCATTAAAGAGAAAGAAGCGAAGTCAGGCCTATTCTTTATAACCTACAAAATCCACAGAACAACCTACCTGGCAGCTTAGCAAGTAGTCACTCATTCATTCAACAAACATTTACTGAGCTCCTCCAACCAGCTGAGCACTGAGTTAGGTGTTGAGGGGACGCTGGTGAATAAGCTCATGGAGCGCATGATGTGAGTCTAACCCACTTCAGGTAAAGCTGCCCTCAGAAGCTCTTCCCCACCACAGATAGCACTCGGTGAGAATCGTGGCCCAGAAAAGACATTGCACACTGTTCTCAACTGGGGTGACGGTAAGAGGTTGTGGGAAATAAGTGAACTAAGTTAGTGGAATTACGTCTGGTAAAATTTTCTTCTCCCACAAATTTTTCTTTACCATTCCATACTTGCTGATTGAGGGATGTGCATTATAAATGTATGTATATTATAAATACATGCAGTAAAATTGGACGCAAGTATTTTCTGGCGTTCTGCAGAAAACATCTTGAACTTTCCAGGGTTCTGTGCCCTGAATCAGCCCAAGACTCATAGACTGGCTGAATGTTGGACCCTGGGTGGATCTGAATGACCCCGACTTTAGAGACCATGGCTGGAGTCCCTGACAGCTGTTGGTGGGGGTGTTGCTTCTAGAAAAGTCTGTCCCCTCCAACATCTCTGGGTACCCTTCCAACATTGAGCTGAAGTAGAACAGATTGAAGCAGTAGGAAACTTTCCATGGATCACAGGCTACATGAAGTCACCCTGGCCCCATTCCTCCTCTTGTTGCCCAAATTCAGTCCAATCTCCTAAATGTGCCTCAGGCACTTCCCCCCACCTCTGCTGCCATCACCTGCCCCTGGAGCATCATCACGTCTCGCCTGGACAACTGCCTTTCCCCTCTTGGGTCTCCCTCCACTCACTCTGCCCTGCTCTAATCTCCTCTAAAGGAAGTGATCTTTTACTGGAGCCAATCTGATTATATCCCTGCCTTTCTTAAAATCCTCCAGTGGCTTCCCCCTGCCTCACTTCAGGATAAAGACTAGAGTTTGGCTCCTGACTATTCTCTTCACTTTTTCTAATTAACCACCACCCCGTCAGGTACACTGACCTCTGCTTGCTTCCTGGGAAGCCCAGGCTTTTCATGCCTCAGGATCTTTGCACATGCTTCTTCCTCCACCAGAGAAGCTCTCCCCTCCTCCTCTTGTGCTAAAATTCAAGGCTCATTTCAGATATCCTTTCCTTGAAGAAGCTGTCTCTGCTCCAAATGTTAGGTAAACCCTCTACATTCATAACATCTGGACTCTCTCCTTATAAGCATGTTATCACAACTATGTTGAAGATAATCAAATATATCTTCCCATACTTTATGTCTCCTTCCCCCACTAGAATATACATTGCACCAAGGTAGGGACCCTGTCTCTTTTGCATCACCTTATATTCCTAGCATTTAGCTCAGGATCTGACAAATAATAGGCATCAATAAATATGTGTTAACTGAATGGCTAAGGCTAGCAATTCCCTATTTTGGTCCGGACCCTGGGTGTTCATGCTTCTGTGTCCATAGCAATAGCTCCCAACTATGCGGCTATCACCACCCTAACAAACTAGTGAAAATGTTTTTCTGGCCCCCGCTGTGTCCATTTCCACTGTCTGTCTGTGTGTGTGTGTATGGGTGTTACCCACACAGAATTTCATGGCTTTGCCTCTGAGAAACGGGGCATTACGCTCACCCAGTTAAAACAGCACAGTGGTGTCAAGCTATCCAGTCTCCACTAAAAGTTTCCTTTTCCAAATGGCAGCCTTGAGTTCAAAGGCTCTCGCGTTGTGCAGAAAACATTTGTCAGTTGAGTAAATGCGCAGCTAAGTCTCTGGGTTCCCCAGAATACAAATTCCCCTGAAACGGACAGGATTAGAGGACCCCACCTTTCTGCTGACATTTCTCCCCACAACACGGTCACCCAGCAAATACATGTCCAGCAAAGAGGCAATTGGCTATTTGTTCTGTTTGCCCCCCGCCCCCCCGCTGAGAGTAGGGAGCTATTACCACCCCAGGAAGGGCAAAGGGAGAGGGAGAGAGCGAATCTCCAGCAGACTCTGTGCTGAGCGCTGAGCCTGACATGGGGCTCGATGCGGGACTCAATCTCACAACCCTCAGATCATGACCTGAGCTGAAAACAAAAAACAAGAGCCGGATGCTCAACCGACAGAGCCACACAGGTGCCCCAGCGGACTTCTTCTTAAAGGGCCAGACAGTCAATATTTTGGGCTCTGCAGACCACATGGTCTCTGTTGTAGCTACCCCACTCTGCTGTTGTAGACTAAAGCAGTCGCAGACGGCATGTGAGAAGATGAGCGTGGCCATGCTCCAATGACTTTATTTATGAAAACAGGACACAGACTGGTTTGGCCTGTAGGCCTTTAGTTGGCTGACCTCTGATCTTGATGCACCTTAAATCTTGCTCTTATGCCCCATCAGGAGCATCCCTGGGTGAGCCGGATGCCGAGGCGTCTCTGACGATCTCCAGCAAGTGCATGGAGTCGCTTACCTTAGCTGTCCGGAAATGTCAACGCTGATGTGGCCAATGGAGTTGTGGCAGTGGGACACGGAGGCAGTGGGCCGTCCAGACTGGTCCTTGCCCAAGTTCAGAGAGACTGAGATGGAAATGCCGTCCACATTCACATCGAAAGTACCATCTAGGGTGCTGGTTGGGAGTTACGGGAAGCAAATGGTGTATAATCAGTCACCTCCCGAAAGAGAAGCCAAAAGACCAGTCCCCAGTTCCCTACTAACTAGCTGTGTATCCTAACTTAACCTCTACTTTGCAGCCAACATTTATTAAGCATCTTCTGTGTGCTGGAAAAGCAAACTGCTAAATGCCTCACATCTGTTATTTTACTTAATCCACATGCATCAATGAGGTGGGTTGTTATTAATCCTATTTTACAGATAAATAAATGGAGGCATGGAGATGGTCAGATTTGGTTCCTTTGTAGATTGATCGAGAGACATCCTAACCCAAGTACTACTCACATGAAAGCCTTTTTCACCTTCCAGTTCCCACTGACAAACACGTAGTTATTGGACAGGGAGGCTCTGACCCCCTGCCTTGGGCGCAGCCTCAAATCCGAGTTCCTGAGCTCAAAGCAATGGATCTTCAGTCTGGGGAAGGAAGGCAGAATATCAAACCCAGAAAAGCCAGGCACGTGTTAGTCTTCCGAGCGAACTCTCTGGCTCTAGAGTTGTTAGTGACTTTCTGTTGTTGCTAATTTCTGGGCTTCAGTGTTTGCTATTTGGCTTTTTGGTTGTTCTAACACCTTTCAGGAAGATTCCCTGTATTAGATTCCCCCCATTGAAATTCCTTGTGTGGATTCCGCTTTTTTGGCTGGTCCGTGATGGGTATAGTCACCCTGCCTGGTACACTCATCTACATCAGCCCCTACTTGTGGCCATTTGAGTTCGTGGCTCTTGTTGCATCAACCCTCATTAGTTCACTCAACAAACATCCATTGAGATCCTGCCCTTGAAGAGCTCACAGCTGGTGGTAGACCTGGACGTGTTAACAAACCACCATGGCCTAATGTGAAAACCAGAAGCAAGGGATGCTCTAGGGCTGTGGGAAGGGCCCTTGACCTCTAAGTGGCATGGCCTGGGTATTGTGTGTGTGTGTGCAAATTTAAAGTAGCTCTTTTTTGCTCACTGCCTTCAGGAAATTATCCTGAGAGACTTGGGAGGATTCCAAGAGGGAGTCTTTTCTATCAGGGATGAATAAATGATCCCCCAAAACCTATTATGGACCCTTAGGGGCCTGGGGAAGAAAAATCCATGCAATCAAGGAATGGCTAAAGAAAGAGTAAGGTGTGAAGACTCTAAGATTGACTGTGTAAAAGCTACAGGGAGATCAAGGTCAGTTAAGCCTTATGGGGAGGGAGATGAGGAGCTGGGACTGGTTCACCAGGACCAGGAGGCCAGCTGCTTTATTCCTCACTAGGGTTATGTGTGGATGCTATCCTCAAGAAGCAGTATGCAAATAAAGTATGTACAGGTTCCAGAAAAACTTAAAAGTCCTTCATTACAGACCCTTAAAAGGCTTTGGAGGGATGGATAGTGTATCTCAAGCAGGTCCCTCATCTGGGCAATCAGGAGAGTAGCCAGGGGTCTCTGGCAGAGCAAAAATCTACGGCTAGTTTCTGCAGGACTGACCTCAGGGCCTGTGAATGGTTTCTAAGGCTCTCCCTCCCATCCTGATGATTCAAGAAACATATAGCACCTTCCAGAAGCCCCACAAGAGCTGGTCATGATCCTTTTGCCTTTAATCCAAGTGATGATTCCATGCTTATCCCCCTCCCCCAGGAACCCAGGCCCCCATTCTGCCTCCTCCACTGCCCCTACGGTGGAGAATAGAGATCGTACCTGTAAAAGTCATAGCTCACACTTTTAATCCAGCCGACTTTGAAGCTTCCTGAGAAATCAGGCAACTTGATTGTGGACAGCTCCTTCTTCAGGATGGCTACTCCGAACCGGCGGGCTGAGGGGAAACAGTGGGAGGCAGCTCATGCCGTGGGAGGCAGCCAAGCCCAACAGCCGAGGGGCCGGGCTTTGAAATCACATGGCCTGGGATTGAATGTAGGGCTTGCCATTTCCTCTTGGCGTGCTCCCAAGCAAGACTCTTAAACTCCTTGGGCCTCACTTCCCCCAACTGTACAATGGTCATAGTGATGATACCAACCGGAGCGTGAGAATTAAATTAGATCATGCACTCAAAGTGCCAGGCAAATGGCAGGCGTTGTTTATCTACTCGACAAGATCATGGAAGCAATGATACAATACGGTGAGGCTCTTGAGGACGCATTCCCTGCAGCGTGGTCAAACCTTCGGGTTTTCACTGTTGCCAGGGCCATAGGTTCACAATGCAGATTCCCAAGCCTAGCTTCAGTTGACAGGAGACGGATATTTGGAATCTGTATTTTAACTTATGTCCCGGCAATTCCAGGGTGGTCCGTGGACCCCCTGGGGAAAACGCTGGTCTGGTCCCGTCCTTCACCTCTGATACTCAAGACGAGGAAACTGCAGCCCAGAGGGGGACATATCCAAGGCTTCTGAGCCAGGCAGGGGCAGAATCCCAGCCTGTGGTCCCTTGTCCTGGTTACCACACCACTCTGGTGGGCAACGGTGGACACCAGAGGAATGGCTGACACCCGCCCCCCCCTTACCATATTCCAGGCCTTTTCTGGTGATTCTGGCCACGAACCCAGGATTGGATGCCCCTTCTTTGAACCCAGAGACCTCTGCCAGCAGCAATAGGGCGACTACCACACAGTATGGTCTGGCCATCATCCTGTCCTCAGCAACGTCCTGGGCAGAGGTTGCTTTCTGTAGGAGCCTCCCTTGCTGAAGGTGGCAGCAGGGCCGGGGAGCTTATAAAGCCAGTGGCCAGATGAGGAACTGAGCCCGTTGGGAGAGAGGGCGGGGAGGTTCTAGGCTTTGAGGAAGCCCCAATTTTCAGCAACTTGAGATGGGGAGAAGGTTGCTTGTGAAATTGTTGGAGGTTTTATTTCTGGCCTGAGGGTAGCGGAAGTGGGGCTGCCACGTCCAAGCTCTTCCTCTTCCAAGCTCTGCTGTCCTGGGAGCCTCCCTGCAACACCTTTTTCTAGCGGAACACCTCCATTCACTCCCCACTGTCTACAGCCACAACCTGGCTCTGACGCACCTCTCCAGCTGGACCTGCCACCAGCCCAGGTCCGGCTGAGCTCGCCCTCTGGCTCCCCTGGAACCCGCCGGTCCCCGCTTACACCGTGCAAGACCATCAAGATCATGTGCAAGTCAGCCCACATGGCCTGACAAATGGATTCTGCAACTCTCGGCTCTGGAAGGCTCTGCATTTTTTTCTCTTGCCTATGTTGTTTTAAATCAACTTTATTAAGGTATAATGTGTATGCAATAAAATGCAGACATTTTAAAGTGTACGGTTCAAGGAGTTTTGACACATGTATATATCCGTGTAGCCACATTGTCATCAGGATAAAAACATTTGCATCACCCCAAGAATCTGCCTCGTGCCTCTTCCCAGCCGATGTCTGATCCCACCTCCTACCCCGAAAACCACTGACCTGCTTTCTGGGACCATCCATTCATTTCGCCTGTTCTAGAACTTCGTGCGAATGGAACCATACAGTGCCCGTCCTGACCGTGCTGGCTGCCTTCTTTCATGCAGCATTATGTTTTTGAGATGAATCCATGGTATTTTATGTGTCAATAATTCACTCCTGTCTGTTGTAGAGCAGTGTTCCACACAGCTGCTGGATTGATCCTTTTATTGTATTGTATCATATCTTAATTTTCTTCAGATAGGAAATACATTCACGATGCTCAACAGTCAATCCATATAATGAGACGTACAGCGAGCAGTCTGGCTCTCAACCCTCTTTTGCATCCTGCCAGCTTCAATCTCCTCCGACTCAAATCAACATGAAATTCCACTGGGGTAAGACATCCAAGGTGCTTTGACAGCTTACATCCTAGGGCCCATGGGAGCCCGGAGAGGGAACAATCAAGACAGGAGAGGCGCTTGGTCTGGGTTTCGAAGTACTTGCAGGAGTTTGGCAAACAGTCACAGAGAGGAAAGGTATCCTGGACAGAGGGAACAGCATGAGGCAGGGCACGGAAGCCTGAGGCAGCCTTGCACATTCCAGAAGGCTCGGGGAACTGTAGGGTGAGGGGCAGGAATGGACTAGAGCGTGGTCCAAGAGTAGGCACAAACATGGGCAGAATCTCCTCTTGAAGGGCCTGGATAGCCAGTCCTGGATAGCACCCCTGAACATGAACATGGAAGAATTTTCATTTTCCCATCATTGATAATCTCTATGTTGTGTTAAATCCTCCTTTTCCCCTGGATGGGGCTCCTTTCATGACATCTCAGTCATGATTCAAACATTTCCATCATGTTCAGTTTAATTTAAGACTTGGTCCTGTCCGTGTCAACCTGAATCTCATATTCTACCACATAGTGTTTTCTCTCTGCCCCATGCAGGCGTCTGGAGGCTCTCACAGCTTGGAGCAGGCAAGCACGTATGTGCCCGTGCATGCACATACATGTCCACATGTATGTTGGTACATGAGCATGTGTGCATGTGAGTGTATCCGTGCGTGTGTGTGCGTGTGCTTGCATGGGTATGCTTGTGTGCACGTGTGTATGTAGGACTGGTTTTCTCTTCACCCACGCCTCCCTCTTCCCTGATCTGACCTGTAAGGGAGAAGGGAGGGGCTACCGTTGGGCATTGGAAGTCCTCTTGGTGTATCTCAGGGGTGGTGAGGAGGCCCATGCTGAGGCTCATCAGCACTGACCAAGTTTGATACCTGTCAGCTCAGGGTGGGTAAACTGAGGCCCCCAGGGCCCTGTTAGGGAGGGGCTCAATTCCAAGCAGCTGTTCCAGGCAAGAATCAAGCCTTGGGAGAATTGTCCTCTACTTGTGCCTCCCAATATGTCCTTGACCCTAGGCCTGTGGCCAGAGTTGAGTCTAGTTTCACTTCCCTTTGGAAGATGAGACATCATAGGGATGGTCCTTGCCTCTTCTTTGCTTGTTAAGAGCCTACATTTCTAGGAGTGGTTCTCCTGGGGGCCCCTTTGTCTCAGTTTTGTTCAGCAGAAGAGTCAAGAATCTTTTCCTCTCTCCCATCAGATGGTCCAGAGAAGGGATGGTAGAAGGTCTTTGTTGACAACCTCCTGGAAATAGTTTAATCAGGAGTCTGGCCAGCTCAGGTTTGGGTTCTGCCCAGAGCTCCACCAGCAGCCGGAGAATGGAGAAGACCTACATTAAGGACGCCCATGGGGTTGTACTCCAGGATGGTTTGGGGGACAGAACATACTGCCCATGTCAGTTTGCCGGGCTGCACGAGCTGGCAGGATTAATAACAAAGATTTATTTTCTCACAGTTCCAGGGGCTTGATGTCTGAGATCGAGGTAGCAGGGGCACTGGGTCCTTCTCAGGGTTGTGAGGGAGATCTGCTCCAGTCCTCTCCCCTCACTTTCGGGGCTCTCTGCCAATCTTTGGGATTCTGTGGCTGGTAAACCTGTCACTCTGAATTCTGCCTTCATTGTCCATGGCGTTCTCCCTGTGCACGTGGCTGTCTCCAAATTCCTCTCTTTCATAAGGACACCAGTCCTGTTGGATCAGAGGCCCACCTTAACGACCCATCTTAACTAATTACCTCTGCAATGACCCTATTTCCAAACAACATCACATTCTGAGGTACTGGGGCTAGGATTTCAACATATGAATTGGGGGGGGCACAATCCAACTCACAACAGTGTCCCATCAACTGTAAGGAGTGAGGATAGCAGTTCAAGCCTTGGGGATGCTGAAATTTGCATCAAGGTCCTACGTGACCGTCCCTCCATAAGCTTGTATGCTCCAAATGGGCATAATGCTACCGACCTTGCAGGATTTTTGTGGGAATTAAATAAGATAACATTTGGGAAGGCGCTGAGTGTCTGGTACCTGCTGAGCCTAGGCAGTGAAGTCATCTGCATTGGGGACCATCCCCTGAGCTGGCCTTCCGAGACATCTCATCTTGCCAGAGATGCAAAACCAGCAGCAGAGAAAACCTAACTGTGGCTTTCACTTCTCCTTTGGGCAAAACTTGAGGTCATGGCTAGGAGGTTGGGAGTTCATGCGTCAGAACTCCAGGGTTAAAGACCCGCAAAAGCTCTCTGCTGAAGATGTGACTTTGAGACATTTTTAGGGGCACTACCCTCTTCATCAGAACCTCCCAGGCATCCTGCACACCTCTGACTTAGGGTGCCCTCTGCTACCTCGTCCTGGGACTGGTCTCGCTGCCTACCACTGAAATCCCTCTTCTTCCAAGGAGAGGGAGTTCACGCCACCCTGTGAAAACCCAGGGGTGGCCTAGCCTTGGCATTTTTCTTCTCCCCCTCGGTGGGACCACTTGACCTCTCTGTTGGGTGCACCCCAGGCCTGCACAGACCTTGACCTGAAGCAAGGGTGTTGTGTCTGTCATTGGTCCTTTATTGGGGCTCAATCCCACCCCTCACCTTCTTCCAGGACTGGGCTGAAGTTCTAGCTTACTGATAATATTTTTTTTAAGATTTTATTTATTTATTTATTTATTTATTTGAGAGAGAGAGTGTGTATGTGTGCACAGGGTGTGAGGAGGGGGAGGGACTAAGGAGAGGGAGAGGGAGAGAACCCTAAGCAGACCCGGTGCTGAGCTCAGAGCCCCACTGGGGCTCGATCTCACGACCCTGACCGAGTGGAATCACCCAGGCACCCCCGATTACAAAATATCTTTATAGGCAGTATCTATACATGATAAAAATGGTACAAATGGTACAAAAGGGTGATATTAGCTCTTCCTTCCACCACTGTCCCCAGGCCTCCAGCTTTCTGCCCCAGAGGCAGCGTCTTTCTCATCTTTACAGAAGTACTTTGTGACAACAGAAGCGCACACGGTAACATGGGTTCCTACATCTTACTTTCTGCATGTCATAGACCTTGGAGGGAGGGCGGAGCAGCCACAGACTATGAGCAGCACGTGGTCGCTCAGGCACCCCCACAGCTGTCCACCTCCTGTCCCATAGGACATCCCTGGGCTCAGCCAGGCGGGGGCTAGGGCCCTGGGGCCGATGAGGGCTGTCCGGCTGCACCTCTGCGGGGGCCCACAGCGACCCGCATGCCCAGGCCCGCTGGTTTGAGCCTCCATCAGATCGTGGATGTCAAAAAGCCCAGCGTCTGTTGGATGACTATGTGGACAGCGGGAACTTCGGGCGACCCTGGCTCTCTGGATGAGACCACCTATGAAAGACTGGCAGAGAAGACACTGGGCTCCTTAGCAGAGTCTGTTGAAGACCTTGCAGACAAACCTTACACCTTCGATGACTATGATGTCCCATTTGGGAGTGGTGTTTTAACAGTTAAACTGGGTGGAGATTCAGGAACCTACGTGATCAACAAGCCGACCCCAAGCAAGCAAATCTGGTTATGTTCACCATCCGGGGCAGGGCAAGACTTAAGACTGGTCGGGGAAGAACTGGGTGTACCCCCACCACGGTGTGTCCCTCACCAGCTGCTGGCCACGAGGCTGACTAAAGCCTTAAAAACCAAGTTGGACTGATCTTCTCTGGCCTATTCTGGAAAAGGCACTTGATGCCCAGCCCAATTCCAAAGACATTAAACGCTATAAAGCCAGGACCCCGGCTTCCTTCTGCAGCTGAGTGTCTGGTTTTTTCCATTCTCGCTTTTGAGGACAGTTGCACGGTGTGTCATGGCTCTGTGAAAAGAATGCATTGCCTCCCACCCTCCCTCAAGTTCGGATTTTTAATTTCCCCAGTTTTTTTGGATCTATTGTCTGATTTCCTCCCTCACGGGATATCCCTTCTCTCTCTTTTTTTAAGATTTTATTTATTTATTTGACAGAGAGACACAGCAAGAGAGGGAACACAAGCAGGGGGAATGGGAGAGGGAGAAGCAGGCTTCCCGCCGAGCAGGGAGCCCGATGCGGGGCTCGATCCCAGGACCCTGGGAATCATGACCTGAGCCAAAGGCAAACACTTAACAACTGAGCCACCCAGGCGCCCCTCCTTTCTCTTTTATAATGTCCATATACTAACACATTTATATATATAACCTTACAACAAAGAAAAATAAGAAGGAGAAATTCCAGGAGGAGAAATGACTTGATTTCACTATTCATCCTTTGAAGGACTTAACTACAAAAAAACAAAAAACAAAAAAACAAAAACCACATGAAGAGCAGCTGGCTGACCTCACCTTTCTGTCCTCAAATGAGGCTCATTGAAGAGTTGCCTCTGAATGTTAAAAAAAAAAAAAAAAATAGACCTTGGAGACGGTTTCACATCAGCACATGCGGTGCAGATCTGGCTCATCTGTCTGAATGACCGCAGAGTATTCCATTATATGGATTCACAGTGTGACCCGTCTTTTCTTTTTTCCATTTATTTATTTATTTATTTATTTATTTATTCTTATGTTAATCCCCATACATTACATCATTAGTTTTAGATGAAGTGTTCCATGATTCATTGTTTGTGCATAACACCCAGTGCTCCATGCAGAACGTGCCGTCCCCAATACCCATCACCAGGCTAACCCATCCTCCCACCCCCCTCCCCTCTAGAACCCTCAGTTTGTTTTTCAGAGTCCATCGTCTCTCATGGTTCGTCTACCCCTCCGATTTCCCCCGCTTCATTCTTCCCCTCCCGCTACCTTCTTCTTCTTCTTTTTTTTTTTTCTTAACATATATTGCATTATTTGTTTCAGAGGTACAGATCTGAGATTTAACAGTCTTGCACAATTCACAGCGCTTACCAGAGCACATACCCTCCCCAGTGTCTATCACCCAGTCACCCCATCCCTCCCACCCCACCCCCCACTCCAGCAACCCTCAGTTTGTTTCCTGCAATTAAGAATTCCTCATATCAGTGAGATCATATGATACATGTCTTTCTCTGTTTGACTTATTTCACTCAACATAATACCCTCCAGTTCCATCCACGTCATTGCAAATTGACCCGTCTTTTCTTGACGGACATTTAGATTAGTTCCATTCTTGCTGTGACAAACTATACTGCAAATAGTATCATTGTGCAAAGGTATTTGTGCGCCAGTGTGACTTTGTGGGAATTCATCTTAGAAGAACATACTCTGGCTGGTGGGGTCTTCGCACATTTTGCTAGATTGTTGCTATATTCCCTTCTAACAAGTTGAACTCATTCACATCTGTCTGTTTCATTTGGGGAAGGACTGGGGGTTTTGCCTCTGAAACTTGGGCCAGGAACCAGAACCCACTTCTCATTTGTGGCTTATCTCAGGTCTACTTCCTGCCCACATGGACCACCTTTTAAAAAAATCAAATCTTCCCCTCTAAAAGTAAAAACCAGGGCACCTGGGTGGCTCAGTTGGTTGGACGACTGCCTTCGGCTCAAGTCATCATCCTGGAGTCCCGGGATCGAGTCCCACATCGGGCTTCCTGCTCGGCGGGGAGTCCGCTTCTCCTTCTGACCCTCCTCCCTCTCATGCTCTCTGTCTCTCATTCTCTCTCTCACAAATAAATAAAATCTTAAAAAAAAAAAAAATGAAAAAAATAAAAGTCAAAACCACATGCTAAAATACATGTACTGTGTGGAAATACAGTCTTCCTTATCTAATTTACAACTGTATACCTTCCTCCCAACACACTCTGTGATCCACAAGAGGCACTTGATAAACATTGGATGAATGAATGAATGAATGAAGGAGACTGATAACCTTAAGACCTTGACTTTTCATCTCTCACACTTAAGTGGGCAAAATGAAGACACATTCTGTAGGAAAGCCGATTGGTTGCCTGACCTGAAGCCTTCTTCCTTTGAGCAAACCCTGGGTTTTGCTCCTGTCCACTGCTTCTCCATGTCATTCTAGTAAATTCTGACTTGTCTAAGTCTGTCAATACCATTCCTTTGCCAGTGATCAGCTTAGAAAAGGCATGTGATCCAATCCTGGCCACTGAGAGGTGTTGAAGTCCCCTGATAGAGGTTTCCTCACGGACAATACATAAGCTGCCTGGAGAGACATAACTCTGTGCCGCTGGAGGTTGTCATGTAAGTATGTGATACCTGGACCTGTGGCAGCCACCTTGGGATAGTGAGGGGAGCCAGACAAGGGTAGATTGACATGTTGATGAGGACAGAGCAGAAAGAGAAAGAAGCTATGCTTTTGGTTAAACATGGAGCCACTGAGTGAGCCAAACCCGGAGCTGCAAACTGTGGTATTTGCTATTATATTAGACAGTAATTTGTTTTCATTTTCTCTTACTTGCAGCTAGAAACATCCTGAATGAAATCTATTGCTTTGATAAGTTATAAAAGTCACATGCCTAAAGTACATTTACAATGCAGACGAAGGACACTGGAAATTCCAGAAGCCTTGTGTATTGCAAATTTGTTTTGCCTAACCAACAGGGGAAAACAAAAATGAAAGTACTAATATATATATATAGTTCAAAATTTGGCAATAGAGGCAAGTACAAAGGGAATAGATTTCTGTTTCCTTATCATCAAAGGTGAGGAATTTCAACATTTTGAGATATACCCTTCCAATATCTTTTCTGTTTCCTTACATATGAAGTAAATGTAGATAATAGTAAAATATAATGGCAATTATCTAGTTTATTTATTTGTTTGTTTGTTTTTTACCAAGCATAAACATTTTTCTCTCTGCTGTCAGAGAGCTTTCAATAATGTGATTTTTGATGGTTGCATGCATTTTGGAGAACAGCTTTGCTGGATTTCCTGTTGCAGCATCATGCCTTCCAGTTAGGGAGGTCTAGTTACTTCATCTTTTCCCTCTCTGGTTGTCAAGGGTCTAAAGGGTGGAGACCAAATATTGTGGCGAGCCTGTGTTTCTCAATGGGGTCCTCTAGTCACTGTGATTCAAATCACCTAAAGAATACTTTAAAATGCAAACTCCAGGGGCTCAGACTCCAGGGACAACACTAAAGCATACCCTCTGGGTGGGGCTCAGGAATCTGCAACTCATAGCAGCCCTCTAGGTAATTCTGATGTATGCTGAAGAGTAAGAAACACATCACTCAGCTTTGATCACTTTCCAGGCAAAACCTACCCACTCACAACCTGAGTTGGGGCACCTCCTCCTGTCCATTTGCTTAGATTTAGTTGAACTTCCTGAACCTGCAATTTTATACCTTCCACCAAACTTGAGACACCTTTGAACTATGGCCATTATTAAAATTTTTTTGGCCTTATCCTCTTTCTCTTTTCTCTTTCTAGACCTACAATTACATCTATGTTGGGTCTTTTGATATTGTTCTATCAGTTCCTGAGGCTCAATTCATTGTTTTATTTCAATCTTCTCTCTCTCTGTTCTTCAAATTGGATACTTTCTCTTGAGGTTGCTTACTTTTTTTTTCCCTACCACTTTCAATCTGCTGTTAAATCCATCCAGTGAACTTTAAAATTTCAGACATTGTGAGTTTTCAGCTCTTGGATTTCCATTTGGTTCTTTTTTAAAGTTTCTGTATTTCTGCTGAAATGTCCTACGTGCTTGTACATCATGAGTATATTTTCCTTATGTCCTTGAGCATAGTTACAGGAGGTCTTTTAAAACCCTTGTCTACTAATTCCAACACTTGGATCCTTTAGGTGTTGGTCTCTTTTGATTGTCTTTTCTTTTGAGTGTAGGTCATGTTTTTCTCCTTTTTGCACATTGAGTAATTTAGGATGTATTCTAGGCATTGTGAAATGATATGAAAGCTTTAGATTCTGTTATGTTCCTCTGTAGAATATTGCCTTTCTTTCTTTCTTTCTTTCTTTCTTTCTTTCTTTCTTTCTTTCT